>NW_004443948.1:25396491-25419411 GCF_000243295.1 Trichechus manatus latirostris | reverse complement strand
TTCTGGAATTCCAATCACTCAAAAATTTTTGCTTTTGATTGTATCCCACATAGCTCTCAGGGTCTCTTCATTTTTCTTTGTTCTTTTTTCTGAGTTTTCCTCAAACAGAGTTGTATCCAAGTACTTGTCTTCAATTCCACTGATCCTGTCTTCCACCATTTCAAATCTGTTTCTTAGGCCTTCTATAACACCATCCATTTCTGAAATCTTGTTGTTTATATTTTGGATTTCTAATTGTTGTCTTTATATGAAAGTCCTAACATTTTTTTTTTTGGAGGGGGCAGGTGACAACAGATTTATTGAGATATAATCTACAACCGTAGAAATTACTCTTTTAAAGTTTATAATTCAATGGTTTTTAGTATCTTCACAGAGTTGTGCAGCAATTTTAGAATATTTTCATCCTCCAAAAGGGAACCCAATACCCTTCAGCAATCACACCCCATTTTTCCCAAAAGCCCTTGCAACCACTAATGTACTTTCTGTCTTAAACCGAAACCAAACCCAAACCAGTTGCCATCAAATCAATTCTGACTCATAGCAACCTGATAGCACAGAGTAGCACTGCCCCATAAAGTTTCCATGGAGCTGCTGGTGGATTCGAACAGCCGACCCTTTGGTTAGCAGCTGAATGCTTAACCACTATGCCACCAGGGCTATAGATTTGACTGTTTTAGGCTTATATGTAAATGGTATCCCACAATATGAGGTCTTTTGTTAACTAATTTATTTTACTTAGCCTAATGTTATGAAGGCCCATCCTTGTTGTAGTGTGTATCAGTAATTCATTCCTTTTTATTGACAAATAATATTTAATTGCTGACCTATACCATATTTTATTCATCCATATATCAATTGATAGAAATTTGGATTGCTTCCACTTTTTGGCTATTATGAATAATGCTGCTATAAACACTAATGCCGTAGACTTTTAAGACTTAACAAAGCTGGAGTTTATACACCACGTAAGTTAGTGAAATTACTTTTGCCAAATCATTTTTTTATTAAAAATATAATATGAATAAACTTCAGTTTAAAATTACAGGTGAGTTAACAATTCTAAGGAGCCCTGGTAATGCAGTGGTTCAGTGCTCAGCTGCTAACCCAAAATTCAGCGGTTCAAATTCACTAGCTCCTCTGTGGGAAAAAAGACCAGGTGATCTGCTCCCTTAAAGATTACAGCATAGAAAACCCTATGGGATAGTTTTTACTCTGTCACATTGGGTTGCTGTGAGTCAAAATTGACTTGATGGGACACAACAACAACACAATATGTAAACAATATCACCAAAATGTTGTTCTTGGCCACCTAATTTAATGGCAAAGTGATGTAAACAAACAGATGTAAGTAAAATCCATTTACTATTAGTGTTCTACACTCATGAGAAATAAATAATTTTTGCTTTACTTTGTCTTCTTCCTAACTACTGGCTATCTGAGTTGGACATCACAGAAGATATCAACAAGATTAGGGTAGCTACGGAACCACGACTATCATATACATATAGCATTACCTTTCTAAGCTTCATTTACCCTCAAATAACCATTTCCCTACCTTTCTGAGGGTATATATTCAATATCTTGAGTCTTGTGGATAAGCTTTGAACTTGATGCTTTCTGCTGAGAGGGGTAGGGATACCTCAGAGAGTCCTCTGCAGAGGAATGAAGACTTTCAATGGCCCTATCCATTTCTTTGGCAGATTATCGATTATCACCATGTCAGGCAGATTATTAGAAATTTAGTTTATCCTCATCAGTAAGCAGACTTTGGAATTTGTCTAACTATCCTAGAATCCAGTATCGTATGTCTAGAAATGGCCCTGCAAATATATATGCTCACTGAACGTATGTTTGTTTTTGTTTTTCCTGTAATCCACGCTTCTTTGTATTTCTAAGTCAAACATCAGAAACATCACCTTGATTCCTGATTTGCAGTTTAGTTTCCTGCTGTGACTTGTATTTTTTCTTGAGACCCATGTGCTCGAATCTTTGATAACCAACTAAACCTTGTCAGTTCCATTTTCCTAAAAGTAATTTCTGGGTCTTTCTCTCTCCTCCTCAGAGACTAAATGAGCTAAAGTTCCTCTCTTTTAATTACAATACGTCCCCTGCAAGATGATGATTGCTTTTACCTCTGCAAAATCCTGATGCATCCCTCCAGATTAGTCAGACGTGGACCAAATTCTTTGTAACCTCTTTCCTCTGGAAAGACATATCCAACATGTGTTTTAACTGCTCTTGAGGTCTTATTCATCCCTAGATGAATTTCTTCTGAGTTCCACCCTGCTTTTCAGCTAAGTCCATAAAATTAAACTTGATTCTCTTATATTTTTCTTTATTTTTTTTTAATCAGGGGGATAGATGGCTGACTTATTTGTGTTCATATATTTTTCCTAAAGGTATTTGGTATTTCATGTAAATTGGAATGACTCAAAGATAACTAGATGGAACTTTAGACTATTTCACTATATCACCAACTAATATGTTTATTAGTATGCAGTTATGACATTTAAAAATAATATACATTAAGAAACTATTTGACTTTGGAGCCTCACCTATATTTAATATCAAATATTTGAAAACCGATTATTACTTACAGCTTTTGAGAACTTTATACTGGACTACTATCAGAACATTAATTTTTTCTTAAAAATACATCTACCTTTAGCTTCTCTCATGATCGTAAACAAATACACATAATTTTTAAAATTCTCAATTCACACTTAAAACAAACAAACAAACCCATTCTCGTCAAGTCAATTCTGATTCATAGCGACCCTATAGGACAGAGTAAAACTGCCCCATAGGGCTCCCAAGGAGTGGCTGGTGGATTCAAACTGCCAATTTTTTGATTAACAGCTAAGCTGTTAACCACTGCACCACCAGAGCTCCCAATTCACACTACACATTATTAATTAAATGAGTGTGTGTATTTCTTTCTTCAACTCTTAGATGTTGTCTTTTTCTTTTTTCAGTTTCCTTCATTTCCATTCCAGTGGAACTTGGTAGTACCATCAGTAACTTCTCCTAATAATATTAAAAATCTACTGACGACAGATTTAGTTGTTTTGGTTTTGATTTGTTTTTAGTTATGCGATTTTCAGCAAATGAATCTCTTTGAATCTCAGTTTCCTCATCAGAAAGGCAAGATAATAAAAGCTACCAGAGATTAGTGTGAGGACTAGAAATAATGCCTGGAAATAACTAGCACAATCCCTGGCATATTTTGGAAATAGAAGGTAGGCTGTTGGCACAGTGTTATTATACATTTTATTCAAATATAACTATAGCATAGTTTTCTTGAATATATTAATTGGTAGAAAGAGTCAGATGAGAGTGTTTTACTTTAACCTTTTATTTATTTCAATTTTAATTAACTCATTATAGCTTATGTGTCAACCCTTTTTTATTCAAATTACCTAAAAATGAACAAAAGTTATTTTGTGATCTGGATGTGATGCCCTAGGTGGGTATCATTGTTTTCTCAAAGCTTTTTTTTTCTTGTAATTTTGAAAAGTATAGAGGCTCCCATTTTAGAATCAGTCAGCAACAGTTTAATTAAACACTAACGTATTTACCCCTGTTCAAAGTTGTGTAAGGGACACACACACTCACTAAACTTTGTCTACTTGGTGTTACAATGATAATCTAACCTTGATGAAATAACAGAGAACTAAGACAAATAGTCATTAGTTTTATGCAAAAAAAAAAAAAAAACGCTAAACACAGTGTTTCTAAACACTGACAGCTTTAAGCATATATTGTGCAAATTTTGTTGTTGTTTTGAAACAGCATTGTGCCAAGCTATGCTTCCACTTTTTGAAGAGCTGCTATGCAGCATGCTATAGAAGATTTGTATCCCACTGTACACACTTTGTTTTCCTCGGTTGTTAAGTGGTGCTGAAATGCCAGGGTTATACATTTTTCAAATAAATTGGCAGAGCTATTGTGGCAATGGGATTTGACAGAACAACACATTCATTTCTTTGCTGATCCAAGTTGCAATGTTGTGCTAAGTCTATTTCATTTTCTTGAATTCTTTCTCTGAGTCAGTAAGATTATAAAGTCAATATAAATAACTACATAAAGATGATTTAGTACATTCAAAGGTGCGAGAAAAATAAAGTGTCTTATCAAAGAGTTTTTTTTCCAAGACTGAGATGCCTGTGCTCAAACTGCATCTGACTGGCCAAAAATGCAGATTAGTTTCCATGGGCAGATTTCTCCTCCATTGTTCTTAATCCATCAGGAAGGGGGGCAGATCTCCTTGCCTTTCTTCTTAGTTCATTCTTTACTTTCAGATATCAGAGCATAAGTCGTTAAGGCTTAAGTATGAAGTAGCAAAGGCAAATTAAGAATGCCCAAGAAATTAAAGGAAGACAGGTTTTTTTTAAGATAATTTTTTTTGTCCAGTGCTTTGAATTGTATTCTTCTTTAATTCTTATTTTATCTGCATCTCATTCTTTGAATTCTAGATTCTTCATTTAAAAGAGAAGCAGACTCAGCCTCCCATTCAATCTCTGAATCTTTTTAACAACACCGCAATCAAATGACCGTGAAGTCACTTCATGATCAGAAAGGCTACTATTTTACAAGGAGGAAAATTTCACCATTCCATTGGCGCAGTCATTAAGAACTTGGCTGCTAACCAAAACGTCATCAGTTTGAATCTAACTGCACCTCCTTGAAAACTCTACGGGACAGTTCTTTCTGTCCTATAGGGTCACTATGAATCCAAATCGGCTTGATGGCAATGGGTTTGGTTTTTGGTTTATTATATGATGAAAACTAAAAAAAAAAAAAAAAACTCATTGCCATGGAGTCAATTCCGACTCATAGCGACCCTATAGGACAGGGTAGAACTGCCCCATAGAGTTTCCAAGGAGCACCTGGTGGATTCCAACCACCGACCTTTTGGTTAGCAGCCATAGCACTTAACCACTACACCACCAGGGTTTCCATTATGTGATGAGGTAAACCCAATTTGCCCTAAGATCTAAGCTCAACCTTCTGGAGAAAAGAATAGAAACTTTATTTATTTATCAGTTATTTACTGAGTGTTAGAAACTGTTACAGGCATGGGAGTATTCATCAGCAAACAAATTAGAAAAAATAACAGTTCTTACTACGGAATTTACAATTTACTTGATGCAGACAGATAATCAATAAGCAAAATCAATAAGCAAAACAAGTTCAATATGCACTGGGTGGTATTAAGCGCTAATTAGAAAATGAAGCACACATGTAAGAGAAGGAGACTTTCCATGGAAGGCCTTATTGAGAAGGTGACTTTTGTGTAAAGACCTGAAGTTGGCTAGAGGGCCAGTCACACGGATATCTCAAGGAAAATTTCCGGGCACAGGGAATAGAAAGCAAAGAGACTCTGCAGTGGACAAAAACACTTCCTTTATTCCATGCCAGTGATTCCCAGTATTTAATGACTCTCTTTTCATTTTATCTTCATTTGCACAGTCTTTCTTTGGTCTGTTACATGATTTACACAACCTTAACATTAAAAAAATCTTACTTATGAATATTGTCTAGTTTGTGTCCACCATCATTGTTCATAGTTGCATCTATCAATATATTAGAACAATTCAGGAAGAATGGAAATAAATTAGTGAACGATCCGTATATCCTATATGTATATGTGTTTGTGTGCTAAGTACATCTTGTTGTTAAAAATTTCTGCATGTTCCTACTGTGTTCATATTCCCTTTTTTTTCTATTACTTTCATTCATTCATTTATTTTCTCTGACTCCCTCTCCTACTTTAAATAGAGCCAATCCATTACTGATTCTTACATTAGCCATATCTTCTTATTCTTTTCCAAGGGAGATGGAGGAGGTAAAAATGATGTATTGAGTGTCTGATGAGATCTACTTGGCATTTAACCCTTGCTCTTCAACATTTCACTTTATTTGGAACCTGGCAGAAGCTCATTTGAAATTTCTAAAGTGTCAGCTTCACGGTGTATGTGTGAGCGTGTGTGTGTGCTTGCCTATGCTTCCTTCAAAAACCAAAACAATAAAATTCAGTAAAGCCTGGGATAGCGACTTGGGGATCTATGTCTCTTCAAGTAAATCTTTCTGCAAGTTTTACACACTCATTTTAGTCCTATCAGTCAATGGTATCTGTTACAGGTATAACATATTGCCCAAACTTGAAAACATAAAGGGATACTGTTAATTAAGGCAGGATAACACCCAGTCTTATACTTGGCAAACCAAGACTTAAGATCATTATAGGTATAAACAATATTAACACAAGATATACAGCAGAGTAACTGAGAGCTGAGGCTCAACACTCAGAGAAAACTTCATTTGTTTCCCAGTTTAGCACCAATCAGGTATGTGATATTGGAAATTTATTTACCCTATCTAAGCCTCAATCTCTTCATATTTAAATTTTAATTATTAATAGAAACTACTTCATAGGATTACTGTGGTGATCCATGAAGAAAAATATGCAAACAATTTACATCAGTGCCTTGCACATATTGTATAACTCAAAGTTAGAAAAATAAAACAGCAAGTAAAATGTTTCATTAGCCTGTTTATATTTAAAATACCAACTGAATTATGCAAAAACTGACCAAATATCTTAAGGACAAAATGTTTACAAAACATAACTAGTAAAGAAAGAAAAACTAGACACAAGCAAACAAAAACTGAAGCCAGAGCCCTACACACTGGAGTTATAGGAAAGGCCACATCAGCTTCTCAGAGGACAGGAATCCTCCTGCAGGGACACATTGCAAATATTCAAGGAAAGTGACAATATAACAATCAAAGATACTGGAAGGCATACATGGCCAGAGGAGGTGCAATCAAGAGAAAGCACCCAGAAGAACTAATAAAGAAGGTTTATTTTTAGTCACAAGGTGAGAAAGTGGTTGTTGTTGGAGGTGGTTACTGTCCAGTTGATTCCAACCCATAGCGACCTCATGTGTGCAGAGTAGAACTGCCTCATAACGTTTGAAGGCTGTGACCTTTCATAAGCAATCACCAGACCTGTCTTCAGTGGTGCCTCTGGGTGAGTTTGAACCATCAGCCTTTCGGTTAGTAGTCCAGTGCTTAACTAAGGCGCCACCAGAGTTCCCAAGAAAGTGGGAGTAAACTTCTCCTTTCTATAATACATAAAGGGGATTTCCATCTACCTGAAGTGAGAATTTATTTAACTAGTTCTTTAAGCACAGCAAACCTCAGCAGATGGTGAGAATGAGCTAGAAAAATAAAATTTATCTGGGAATTGGAACTTCAACCCTCAGCAACCTACAAAATAGAATTTCTCATATTACTCCTTCTGAGAATAACAAGGTTACAATTATGGTGCAGTAGACATCCTCTTATCATGGAAACTACCCAAATAATGACACGTTTTCATGTGAAGCAGGATTTCTGTCAATATTAGGTACGCTTTCCTAGGCATCTAGAGTGAAGACTACTTCCGAATTATCTGCTCGTTAGTCAGACACCCTGGCGATAACCTGCACTGCCTTGCCTAGGAACGCTCAACCTGCTCTTGGCTGATATGTAAATTCTCTGTAATTATGAGTATTTACCTAATTGGTTCATGCTGGGTGTGTAGGGAGAGACTCACGCCCCAAGACCAGGACAGAAAGTCACAAAGTAATGAGAGCTCAAACGGAGAAAACAGAGGTGACATAGAAAAAAAAACAAAAAACCCCAGCTGGCTCATTACGTTTGAACCGCCAGACTGACTTTTCCCTAACAATTTCCCTGAAGTAAACAATTTGGAGGGTGAAGGGAGTGTGCAATTAAAATTTAAAAAAAAAAAAAAAAGAAAGAAGAAAAGGCTGTTTCTTCTCTCTTTGTTTAAAACTCTTACTCAGAAAATCCATGTGTAAGTATGCTGAGAATACGCATGTCCTAGAATACGTGGTCTAAATATTTGCTAAGTTTCTATGAAGCAAGCCAGCCTTCTACCTTCTATATTCAGTTATTAAAATCGTGACAGCTGAAAAGGGGATCTTGCCAGTACTAATGTATGCCAGGAACTTGGTATTTAGAATTGAGAATGCCAGTTCCAGCATGGATTTTAATATAAAAGTCACTGATTAGCTTATTTCTTCACTAGATATTACTAAATTGATTCAAGATGCTGCCTTAGGAGATGGGAAAATAGAGATTAGATCTAGACACACCTACAATTATAGGATAGCATAAGAGCCCAAACAGTGTTCCAGCACATGAGAGAAATCTCTCCCTTATAGGTGTGTGACACTGCACACAGAAATTAGTAATGGAGTCCCTGGGTGGTGCAAATGGTTAACAGGATGGTTGCTAACCAAAAGGTTAGCGATTCAAGTCCACCCAGAGATGACTTGAAAGAAAAGCTTGGTGATCTCCTTCCAAAAGATCAGCCACTGAAAACCCTATGGAGCACATTTCTACTCTGACACGTATGAGGTTGTCCTAAGTCAAAATCAACTCAACTGAAACTAGTTTTAATCTTTACAAAGAGCCATTGTCCGTGCAAACATTTTCTTTCTCTTTTATTATCTTCTTAGTGGATTTGACCATGTATTTCTAGAAATGGGTCTAACCAGCAAATCTTGTTAAGATACATCACAAAATTTAAATTTAACAATATATTATATATATATATATATATATATAGTGTGTGCATTTGATCTAAAAGTACAGACAACATTAATGACATTTTAAAAATATTCAAACTTTAACAAAGAATTTCCCACTGTTAGCTCAAATTTGTTTAATTTTTTAAAAAAGAAAACAGCAAATCTGGAAACATATGCCCCCAATATATATCTACAGTCCCAAGTCACTGAATTTAGGCAAATCTGTTTCTCAACATTGCCAAGTTGCATTCATGAAAAATAATGAAAGAGATGACTCTAACTTGTGAGGTCAGATAGTCTCTTAAACAAATTTTAATTGTTTTCTATCTATTTCCCAAACAGAGGACGAAAATATCATGAGCAGGGATAGTATTTCTTGTTCATTGGTGTTATCTCTAGCTTCTAACATGATGTCTGGCCTGGAGTGTGATTTAAAATATGTTTCAGCTAATTAAACAACTTTTCAGAGATTCCGCAGACCAGATCAGTAAAATAATAATAATGACGATTATATTTTTTGAAATATTTTTAAGCAAGACTTACTGAGGGTGCTGGGTATATGATGTTCTTCAAATTATTTTCCCTTCTGTTTTTTGAAAAGTTAAAATTTAGAATAATAAAAATATCATGAGAACTAGAAGCCTGTTAGTATTAAATGGCCTGTTATTACATTTTTATAAATAGTTCCTTCCAGTGAGAAAGGAAAGAGATAATATCCTATGACTAAAGGAATTCTAGATACAGATCTATAGAAAAGTTGGGGTTTTGCACATTTGGGTTAGGAGAATAGGTAACGAAGCCCCCTTTTTTGTTTGTTTTTGAGGGTTTATTTTTAGTCACAATCATCAATTTAGTTAACTCATTTGATTTTAAAGAGGTTTAGTAGAAAGGAAGCCCTGGTGGTGCAGTGGTTAAGAGTTATGACTGCTAACCAAAAGGTTGGCAGTTCTAATCCACCAGCCAGCCGCTCCTTGGAAACCCTATGGGACTGTTCTACTCTCTCCTATGGGGTTGCTATGATTCGGAATCAACTTGACGGCAATGGGTTTGGCTTTTTTTTGGTTTTAGTAGAAAGGAATACTTAAGATTTATAGTTAAAACAGAAACTATCAATCTTAGGAATGTACATCTGCTTCAACATGATATTAGGTAACATATCAATAAGAAGGCGTATCACTATGTGACTGATTCATATACCTTATTGTGATGTAGTCTTAAGTAAGGTAAGAGATATTTCATGATGTGATAGAAACTTCTGGTTTAAATATATGTGTATGGTTTTAAATGGTTTCAAATTGAGTAACTTGAAATTGGGTGTTAGAAACATGTTGCTAAACCTCTGTATGACCTCTTTATGTAGGCTGACGAAGAGAGTTAGAGACACTTAGAAGCCAAGGCCCGTGGTATCATTTAGCCTTTATTTCTCCAGGTGGTAATTATTATCTATGCTACGGCATTTGTAATTAAATTCAAAGACCACTGGGAGCCATAATCCATTTAATTACAAGCTAGAGAAATGGAGCATACAAAATGAGATCATCTAGATCACCTAGATAAGGCTAAGAAGCCAGGAGAGTAGGATGAAGGCTTCCTATACCTTCCACATACTCTGTCCTCACTTCTTCCTACAACTACTTACGCTACCAGAGTGAGTTTTTGAAATAACAGATGACTAAACTTAACAAAGGAGCCCTGGTTGCACAGTGGTTAAGAGCTCAGGCTGCTAACCCAATGGTTCATCCACTGCTTTGGAGTCAATTCCAACTTATAGTGACCCTATAGGACAGAGTAGAACTCCCCCATAGGGTTTCCAAGGGGTGGCTGGTGGATTCGGACTGTCAGTCTTTTGATTCGCAGCCAAGCTCCTAATCAAAATGCCACCAGAGCAGTTTGAATCCACCGGCTGCTCCTTGGATACCCTGTGGGACAGTTCTACTTTGTCCTGTAGTGTTTCTATGAGTCAGAATTGACTCAGCGGCAAACGGGTTTGGTTTGGGGTTATACTCAATAATACGTAATTAGATAATCAGTATTTCATTGAGATCCTTTTCCTAAATTCACCTGTCGAAAATATTAAAAGTCGTGCATCCTAGTGGCTGTCACTGGAATTGAAAATAAAAGTATTAGTTGAGAAATACAGGTGAAGAAAAGGAAATTGAAGCTGTTATGAAATGGAAATATTTATTATACTATAAATCCCCACTAAACTGTTTTGATACATGTGTTTTCATTCAATTACTTATAATTAAATTTCATTTTTTAAAATATTTTAAAGTAAATTCAACATTATATCTTCTGTAGTGTGTATAACATAGTCCTTAAAAACTGACTTTCTGGTGCCAGAGTTACTTTCTACAGTCAGCGCCTGTAGAATTTGCTGTTGTTAGGTGCTATTGAGTCAGTTTCGATTCATAGTGACCGAATGTACATACAACAAAACACTGCCAGGTACTGAGCCATCCTCACAATCCTTGCTATGTTTGAGCCTATTGTTGCAGTGAGTATGTCAATCCATCTCATTGAGGGTCTTCCTCTTTTTCAATGACCCTCTACTTTACCAAGCATGATGTCATTCTCCAGAAACTGCCCCTCCTGATAACATGTCCAAAGTACATGAAGGCTCACTGTCCTTGCTTTCAAGGAGCACTCTAGCTGTACCTCTTTCAAGACAGACTTGTTCATTCTTCTGGCAGTCCATGGTAGAATACACTCATAAAAATAATCTGATCAAATTATATTTCAGCAAAAATGGCTGAAGCCTTCCTTAGTCACTTGATCTTAATTAGGAGGAAAATTGTTCTTAATAGGAATGTTTGCATTTTCCCAGGTAGAAGAGTAAATAACTGTATTAGAGCTTGTTAGTTGTTGTCATTGCTGCAATGTCTGGAACTTAACTGAAACTAGGTTAGAGAAAAAAGGATTCTCACTTTTGGAGTGGGAGGTTACAGATAAGCAAAGGGAAAAAGCTAGATGACCCAGGTGTAATGGACTAGAGTTGGGAACATCGGTATGAATTTATGGTTAGCTTAATAAAAATACAAATACTTTCATAAAATAAAATTATAGCTATGTGTATATTCAAGGGATAGTAAACACTTATGCATTTCCTTGGTCTGTCAGCTGAGAGGACCTAGAAGCAATGAACCCCAGCAGAAATGAGCACATCCAACTCCCAGCCCTTGGGGGTATAATACCATTCTCTAATAAAATAAAGTAGGCCTCCTTGGAGATATGGCTGATTCTGGGACTAGGGTAGAAAATATACAAAATGAAACTGGTGAATCTTATAGAGCCCGAGATTGAGGATGTTCTCAAGAGAAAATAGCATGCTGGAGGTATGACAAGAGGACCCAGGGGCCAACTGAAATGGCCCACAAAGACAACATCTGGAACAATTTGTGTGAAACAATAAATTAAGTAGCCTTGAATGATAATCCAGTGTATAAAGTAAATAGTCGTCCATATTGATATCAGTAAATATTTGACTAAATAAATGTGGGAACAAACCTCTTATATAGAAGAATTCCGAATAATTTCTGTAGATCCATCACCCACAAGGAGGTGAAGCATATCTCCCTAACCCTTAAGTGTAGGCTGTGCATAATGACTTTTTTAAAAAAAATAAATAAAGCAGTATAGAAAGGGGGAAAAAGAGTAACTTTACAATCAAGAATCCTGATAAACACTACCTCAACCAGTTCATCAAGGCTGACATCAACGTGACAAGTCATGTTGATAGTACGCACTCTTGGTATGATATAATTAGAATGGCATTTTACTCTGCTCTTCCTCCCAATAACACATAACTCTAGTCTAATAATGAGTAAAATAACAAAGACACTTCAATTGAGGAAAATTCTACAAAATAAATGACCAGTACTCCATAAAGTTGTAAAGATAATCAATGACAAAGAATGTCTGATAAACTATCTCACATAGATGAGTCTAAGGAAATATGACAACTAAATGTAACATGGTATCCAGGATAGGAACCTGGAATAGCAAAAGCACATTAAGTAAAATCTAATGAAATCCAAATAAAATATAGACCTCAGTTAATAGTACTTTATCAATATTGGTTCATTAATTGTGGCAAATGAAAGTTGTTAACAGTAGGAGAAATTGGTTGGGATTTTATGGGCATTCTTTGTCTTATCTTTGCGTCTATTTGTACATCTATGCTTTTTCTAAAAAGAAGTTTATGACTTAAATTACCAGGCTAATGTCAAGTTATAAAGTGACAAGTAACAAGTAAAGTACAGTAAGCAGTATAATCTGGTATCTGCCTTAAGATGGAAAAACAGATGAAGCAAATGGAAAGTCTTGAAGTAGACCCATACGTACTTATGGACAAAAGGTGTTCCAACAAGGTAAAGAAAGAATAGTCTTTATATCAAATATTGCTGAAACAATTGGACTTCCATATGAAAAGATTTGATCTAGATTCGTATCTTTGACTATATATACAAAACAACTGTAAATGGATCATAAACATAAATATAAAGCATAAAATTATAAAATTTCTAGACAAAAGCAGAAAAAAGTTGTGACATTGGTTTAGGCTTAGATTTGCTATATTAGACACAAAATCATAATCCATAAAATAATAAATTCATAAATTTAGCTTCACCAAAATAATAATCTCCTGCTCTTAATAATACTCTCTTAAAAGAATGAAAAGACACTAGAAACTATTTGTAAATCCTGTACTGATAAAAGATGTGTAAGTGGAATGTATAAAGGACTCTAAACATTCAATAAGAATAAGAATAATAACAACTAGGCAAATGATTTAAACACACATAACACCAAAGAAGATGGAAAACATACACGTGAGTAGATGCTCAATCTTACCGGGCATTCCCAAAAAACAAACTTGTTACTGTTAAGTCTATTCTGACCCTATAGGACAGAGTAGAACTGCCCCATAGGATTTCCAAGCCTGTATTCTTTTTTTAATTTATTTTTCATTGTGTCATGGGTGAAAGTTTACAAAGCAAATTAGTTTCTCATTAAACAATTAATACACACATTGTTTTGTGACGTTGGTTGCCAACTCCTTGATTTGTCAACATTCTCCCTTTCTCTGCTCTGGGTTCCTTGTTTCCATTTGTCCAGTTTTCCTGTCCCTTCTTGCCTTCTTGTCTTTGTTTTTTGGCTGATGTGCTCGCTTAGTCTTGTATACATGATTGAACTATGAAGCACATACCTCACATGTGTTATTGTTTGCCCTATAGACCTGTCTAATCTTTGGCTGAAGGGTGAACCTCGGGAGTGACTTCAGTACTGAGTTAAAAGGGTGTCTGGGCCAAGGTTGTAATCTTTACGGAAGTCGACTGCCACATCTTTGTCCCTCAGAGGGCCTGGTGCTTTGGAACCGCTGACCTTTCAATTAACAGCCAAGTGTTTAACCACTGCATCACAAGGGTTCATTCCAACAAAGAAAAAAAAGTGAGATATCACTACACACCTATTAGAAATTAAAATTAAAATGTCTTATTATATCACTATTAAAAGAGTTGGAAGAACTGGAATTCTCAGACACTGCTGGTGAATATATGAAATGCTACAGACAGACCAGCAGTTTTTACAAGTTAAATGTACACATACTGTATGACTGAACCATTACACTCCTATATTTACTGAAGAGCAGTGAAAGCGTATGTCCATGTAAAGACTTTACGTGAATGTTTATGGTAGCTTTATCTACTATAATGCTCAAAAACTGGAAACAACCAAATGCCCAACAATAGGTGAAAGAATAAACAAGTGTGGTATTGCTATGAGTTGGAATCGACTTGATGGCAGTGGGTTTGGTATGTTTTTGTTGTTTGTTATATTTATATGATGGATTATTAATCAGCAGTGAAAAAGAATGACTTATTGACAGATAAAACAATGTAAACAAATCTCAAAATAATTTTATTGAATTAAAGAAGCTAGACAACACCCTAAGTACATGCTGTATGATTCAACTTACATATATCCAATTCTAGGAAATGTAAGCCAATATATAGTAGCAGAAAGCAGATCAGGTGGTGACCGGAGATGAGGGGTGGAAGGGACGTGAGGGAAGGATCGCCCAAGGGGCAGAAGAAATCATTTGAGGGTATTTGATTAGATCATTAGCTTGGTTGTTTGGTTGTGGTGATGATTGCATGGGTGTATATTTATGTCAAAACTTACAACATTATACATTTAATAATAAGCAGTTTATTGTATATCTGTTATACTTCAAGGAAGCTGCTTGAAGATTTATTGATATTGAGAATGAGTAAAGTGGTTGCTGTTATCCAGGAGCTGTCCCGATAATAACAGGGAGGCCTTGGTGTTGTTAGGAGCTGACCTGGCACTGACAGCTAGTCCTTGGTGTGGTCTCCTGTTGAACATGAACAATTTCACAGAACATCAACATCAAACAAGGCCACTCTGTGCCTGTAATTGATCAAGACAAAGATTGGAACATTGTCCAAACAACAAAAAGTCAAACATCGCCGTCTTCTGGCTAATATAAATGACTGTTACTTCCTTACCGACTGTAGTTTTAGCTTTGTCCTAGTCCTCCCTCCTTCTAGGTAAGGTTAGGTTAACCTATCATGGAATTATTCCCACCTCCTGACAGCACGCTGTAAAGAGAGAAGCTATTTTTCTGAAATCCTCCTCCAAATCACCTAACTAGTACCTGAATCCTGTAAGCCCTACCTAACACCATGTCAGTGAAATATCCTGTGGTTCCCATTGTTTGCTGTCTCCATTGCTGAAATGAGCAATAAACCCAATTTGTTTAACCAAAGGTGTGTTCCTGGTGGTCCTTGGCTGGAGGGAAGTGACATTAGTGACAAAGTACTTGGGGTACACCTCACAATTAACTATATGTCACCCTCATAGTTCACATTTAGAGTTATACAAGCAAAAAAGAATACATTGCAAAAATCTACAAATGGGATGAGACCATAAAAAAGAACACATATGCCCAGGTAATGAACAGGTATGTTTGAAGATAAATTCTTTGTGTGGGTCCCCAGAGAGAAGAATCTTTTGAAAAAACAGACATTAAATCATATTGAACCTCCTCTCCTTGAAGCAAGGATGTCTAACAGGTCAAATGTAAGTGAAATGTATTTTGTTCAGCTATGCCTCGCTAGGTAAAAATAGAAGTAGTAGGTAGAATTAGACTGCTTCTCAAATTTTGTAGTCTAACAAGCATTACCAAGTTGCTGGAGGCTGTCTCCAAAAAAAAAAAAAAAACAACAACAACAAAGCCAAACCGTTGTCACTGAGTCGACTCCGACTCACATCGACCCTATAGGACAGTGTAGAACTGCCCCACAGGGTTTCCAAGGAGTGGCTGGTAGATTCAAGTGGCTGACTTTTTGGTTAGTAGCCAGGCTCTTAACCAGTGTACCACTAGGAACTTCTAAATATATATCTATGTACAGAGAACACAGCAGGAGAAATTAAACTCATATAAGCCATCTAGGCCAAAATATTATGGGGAGGGGAATATTAATTTAATAAAAAAGAATAACCCCTTTAGACTGGAACTGGTTTTTTTTTGGAACTGTGTCTTAGAATTCCATTGCGCACACTGTAATAAGGTAAAGGCATTTAGGAGGGAACTTGGCACCATTGTGTGGCAGGAAGTATGTATGCTCTTGAGCTATTGCCAGGAGACTTTGCAAAGAGCCAAGGTATAATAAAAGGAATTGAAGCTGCCTTGGCAGCATCATGCTAGAAGCCAGAAAACGAGATGCCAAGTTTGGCAGCAGAGGTAAAGGCTGCTACAAGTAATTAAGTAGGAACATAGCTTTTCAATCCTTCCCAAACAAAGGGTGCTTGGAGGGAAATAGCTCTTTTCTGAGTCCTAATTGAAGGAGTGTTGTATTTGCCCACCCACTTAATCATCAGATCTCACACCCAGGACTTTCCCAACTAGCCTGTAAACAACTCTATTGGACACAATCCACTGTCTTTCCTCTAGCTGGAAAAATGGACCCTTAGAGACACCCTTCGGCAATCACAGACCTTGTTAATCTGTAGCACAGGTGGAGCCTGAACCTAACAGCCTTGGATGACGTGTCCTGAAATTAGTTAGCTGCCGCAGGGCTTTCAGTTATTCTTCCTTTCCATATGGCCCTTATTTGCTCAGCTCACGTTGCTCTGAGCCTAGTGACATTTAGAATACATGCACTCTCTCATTCTCATAGCTCCCCTTCAGCTGTGCATGCTTTCTGGCTATGTCAGCTTCATTAAGCCAATGAAGAAAAAGTTGGTATGAGTTTTCTGGAACTTTGCCTTCTACGCATTTGCACAGTAGATGTATTGTCTGATCTAAGTGGTAAAACAACAGCTACAGATAGCACTTCCTCCACAGCTATGGTTAGTGCACAGAATGTACATATGTATATTTTCTATCCTACATGCTCACCTACACCCTCTTCCAAAATCTTTCCTCATGTTGAGTGCATGATAAATTGGAATCCTGGCAGACACCTAAAATAGAGAAATAGAACATATCTGGTGCTGCAATCTTGGGTTGTAATACTTCATTTTTTTCATTAAGTCTGTCTGGCTGCATCATTTACAGCATAGTTTATTTATTTAATCTTTAGTAATGAATGTAAAACCTGACTGATAAACTGCACAGATTTCTCTTACCATAACACACCATCAACCCTTCGCAGACTCAGAGATTTCTTCTTCTATTCCTGTTATGGTTACTGGAGTTTCTACTTTGTTTATAGAGACTCAATCACCAGCTAGGTTGCATTATCTTTCTTTTTACTTTCTTTCCAGTTTCACCTCCTTAGTCACACCCTGAGGTAAGAACCCACTGCTCATCTGTCAGTTTGCCACACTGTGGTGGCTTTCATGTTGCTATGATGCTGGATGCTATGTCACCAGTATTTCAAACACCAGCAGTTCACCCATAGTAGACAGGTTTCAGTGGAGCTTCCAGACTAAGACAGACTAGGAAAAAAGGCCTGACAATCTACTTCCAAAATTTAGCCAATGAAAACTCTATGAACCACAACAGAATATCATTCGACTCCTTTACTTTGGACATGTCATCAGGAGAGATTAATTGCTGGAGGAGGACATCACGTTTGTGAAGTAGGGTACAAGCAAGACCCTTGTTGAGATGAAGTGGTATGATAGCTGAAACAGTGGACTCAGAATATGCTGGTGATTGAGAAGATGATGCAGGACCACACAACGTGTTTAGTGCTTCTGCTCTGCCTCCTGCTGTGTAGTTCCTGAGGTCTTAAACACTTGCAAGTGGCCATCTAAGTTTCAACAGTTAGTCTCTATTCACCTGGAACAACCAAGAAAGGAAGATAAGAGAAGGAAATAGAATATGTGGCTAACTGCCTCCATGAATGACTGCCTCCTTTGCCATGAGACCAGAAGAATGGGATGGTGCTCAACTACCATTACTGAACATTTTGATCAAAGATCTAAAGAAGAATCTTGATCAAAAGGGGAAAAACACAGAACAGAATTTCAAAGGCTGGATGAACCCCTGAAACTATTGCCCTGAGAAAATTGTTAAATGTTAAACCAAAAATATCCCCTGAAGTTTTCTTAAGACTAAACAATAATTTAGCTTAACTTATTAAAAAAAAAAAAAAAAAAAAGTCTGCCTTGAGCATTATGCCCTTTTAAAAACTATGTGGGATCAAATTGACTACAGCAACTAGAAAGATTCATAAAAATCTTAGGGGGCAGAGAGTTTATGTTAATGAGGGATGAACAATTCAGAAAAGGAGAGTGAGAATGGTTGCACAACTCAAAGAATGAAATCAATATCATGATTCATACATGTAGAAAGTATGTTTTGCTATGCAGATGCTCAACAACAAAATAATTTTTTTAAAAAGTTCTTTGAATACATTGCCTCATTTAAGACCAATAGTTTTATAAATCAGAAATTAACAAATAAAAGTAAGAAAAGGAAAAACATAAAAGCATAAGTGAGGTAATAATAGTAGTACCATTTATCAAAAACCTACTAAGTTTTTAATTTAGGAGGTACATCAGGAGAAGAAAGCGTAGATAAGCATCAGAGAGACATGGAATTGCACTAACACGCGGTGATGTCTACGAGCCAAGAAGAGTCCTAAGTGTTTTACCTATGTTAAACCATTTAATCCTCACAACAAATCTAGTAGCTAGGTGCTATTATTATCCACATTTTACATGTATGGGAAGTTAAGCAGGATTTGCTTTAAATCCCTGAGTTTGTAAAAGCTGAATGAAATTCCATAGTCCTCACAAGAATCCAGCATAATAGGTGTCGTTATGCCTGTTTTAAAATGAGTAATCTATGAGTAACAGAAATTAAGTACATCTCCTAAAATCAAGTGATTCTTAAGTAGCAATGTCACTTTGCAAATTCAGGTCTCTGGAAATCCAAAACTAACTTCTACCAGCACACATAGATGCCTCATGGAGTACAAAGTTCAGAAAGTATAAGATTTCTGAGAATGGAGTGCTCACATTAAGTTAAGCCAGTCAAGGGAAGCTTGTTATTTATTATCTCTGGTTTAAATTGAACCTTAAAAAACAAAACCAAACTCGTTGCTGTCAAGTTGATTTTGACTCGTAGCAACGCTATAGGACAGAGTAGAACTGCCCCATAGCGTTCCCAAGGAGCAGCTGAACACAGTATTATTTCGGTATGTTTGATATGAGTACTTGGATGACCCTGACATCCCAGGAGGCCAAGGCAGAAACAAGAGCACAGTGAAACTGTGTGTGTCATGTGTAAATAACACTGACTAGCATGACTGTGAAAGACATGGTGAATGTGGAAGACTTATGGACTCATAAGCTACACTTTCTGTTGCAAGAAATAGAATACTCAGCCAATAGTGGCTTAAACAATACCAGCATTACTTATTTTTTTAATGAAAATAGTTAAGAGGTCAAACATTTTTTAGAGTTGGTTCAGTGGTTCCAACTTACTGAAGATGTAGGATCTTTTTCTTTTTTGCTGTATCATCCAGCACGTTACCCTCTGAATCTTAGGGTCACAGCTTGTTAAAACCAGCCCCAGGAGCCATAAGCAAAGCCAACCCCAGTCAATGAAGAAGAAAATGGTGTTTTCTCCTGTGTAGTGTGTGTGTTTAAGGGCAGTAAACTTTCCCAGGAACTTCTAGTTTCCTCCCCACCTTCCTCTGGAGTACAATCCCTTCAATTACTTACAAGTCTGGGTAAGCAAGTTTCTTGGGTTTTTACATTGAAAAATTAAAAGATGTCTCTGCAAAGGAGGGAAAAATTGGGATCAGGGGATGCTACTGTACATAAAATCAACACTGGCTGCACAAATAAGTAAAAGAGAGAGGCGTGGTTAACATGGCGGAATAGTTA
The DNA here is from genome assembly GCF_000243295.1 of Trichechus manatus latirostris. Taxonomy (NCBI): domain Eukaryota; kingdom Metazoa; phylum Chordata; class Mammalia; order Sirenia; family Trichechidae; genus Trichechus; species Trichechus manatus. The sequence continues at coordinate 25,399,432 of NW_004443948.1, read as the reverse complement.
GACACTTCCTATATCCCTCTTACAACAAAGACCCGGAAAAAGAAGTGATTTGATTCTGTGTGAACATCTGGCAGCCCTGAACAAGGCAAGGTTAAGAAATCCATCTGAGTCATATGGGAGAGGAAGACCATTTGGAAGAAGTGAGGAGCACTAGAGCCGCAGCAGCAAAACTGCAGAGACACTGCCACGCTGGTCCGCAGTGAAACAGGCAAACAGCTGTGCTGTGCGTGTGCTCGAGAAGCAGTTTCCACTTTGAGAGAGTCCTGGCAGCAGAGATTCTGCTTGGACACTCCAAACCAGTGAAGAGCAGCTCCCAAGAGGCTAGGATAAGTACATGTATGCACCCTTTCGCGGTGATTAAAAAAAAAAAAAAAGCCCATTTGGGAAAAACCTCTCTCCCTTTTACTTCCTATCTCTGCGCTCTGCACCAGATTTGGGAAAAAGGGCTGGAAGTAGATCCCAAAAGGCACCCTGACCCATTCTCCTGGCCTTGGAAAGGGAACAAATAAGCTGCTGGCTCCCCTAGGCCAGGAACACAGGGTCGGCACAGCTCCTTTGACGGCCACAGAAATCAGGGGTCCACAGACTCTGAGTGCCTTACACCCCTGTATAGATTTGTGGGGACCCATCTTAACAGCATTAGCCCTCACTGCCACAGTACAACAGGGCAAACATCTGAAGTTTAACTTCAACTGCTTCAGCTGTGAATGGGCAGATTTGTGACCCTCGAAACAGCCCTGCCCCTCAAGTAGGCACTTTTATCAATCTGCAGCAGGGTCTTGAGGACTGGTGGTAGCTCCTAAAGTGCCTAGTCACCTGTTACAGGAGTTCAAGAAAAAGTGGTGCCCTAGAGTCTTTGCAGCCAACAGAGTTGGGTGCTCTTAGCCCGGCTGCAAAACTTACCTACCTATTCACCCTAGAGAATAGGGACATGCTTTTCTTTCAGATTCTCAGGGGCAGCTGTCAGCCCCTTGCCTGGCTCAGCATGTGATCCCCTACCACAGCCAGAGTCCAGTGCCTGCACCAATCACCCATGCCTCTCTAGGACTGGGGGTGAGAGCCTGCATCACACACTTGGTAACCGACTGCCTGCACACCCGAGCTGATCCCATATAGAAAAATTTAACAGACTCCGGTGTGCACATACTTAGTTACAGAACTAACTACCTGGTAACAGGACATTAGAGATCTAAAGGTGTCAAAAATCAAACTAGTGCACACGAGCAGCCTATTTGGGCATATTAAAATAAAATAAAATAAGAAGCTAGGTCTCACTAAGCAAACACAAAATAAAATTATAATAAATTATTGATGGCTCGGAGACAACAGTCAATATCAAGTCACATACAGAGGCAGTCCATGATGCCTTCAGCAAGCTCCCAAAATAAAGAATCAATAAATTCTCTGGAGGAAATTAACTTGTTGGAATTACCAGAGGCAGAATACAAAAGATTAATATACAGAACTCTTCTAGAAATAAGAAAGGAACTTCGACAGAATGCAGAAACAGCTGGGAAACATACAGACACAGTAGTAGCGGAACATAATGCCAAATTTAATAGGCTGCAAGAATCCATAGAGAGACAGCAATCAGAAATCCAGGAGATTAACAATAAAATTTCAGAATTAGACAACTCAATAGAAAGTCATAGGAGCAGAACTGAGGCAGTAGAAGTTAGAATTAGTGACAGTGAAGGTAAAGCTCTTGCACCAACTTATGGGAGGAAAAATCAGATAAAATAATTAAAAAGAATGAAGAAACTCTAAGAGTCATGTGGGACTCTACCAAGAGAAATAACCTATGAGTGATTAGAGTACCAGAATGGGGGGGATAACAGAAAATAAAGAGAAAATTGTTGAAGATTTGTTGACAGAAATCTTCCCTGATATCATGAAAGATGAGAAGATATCTATCCAAGATGCTCATTGAACCCCACATAAGGTAGATCCCAAAATGTCACAAGACATATTATAATCAAGCTTACCAAAACCAAAGATAAAGAGAGAATTTTAAGAGTGGCTAGGGATAAAAGAAAAGTCATCTACAAAGGAGAGTCTATTAGAATAAGCTCAGACTACTCAGCAGAAACCATGCAGGCTAGAAGGCAATGGGGTGACATATTTAAAGCCTTGAAGGAAAACAACTGTCAGCCAAGAGTTATATATCCAGCAAAACTGTCTCTCAAATATGATGGTGAAATTGGGGCATTTCCAGATAAACAGAAGTTCAGGGAATTTGCAAAAACCAAACCAAAATTACAAGAAATACTAAAGGAAGTCCTACGGTTAGATAATCAATAACACCAGCTAACAATGCGAGTCTAGAACACAGGATAGAGCAACCAGATATTGACTCAGATACGGAAATTGAAATTACATCAAAGCTAAAACATCGAAAATAGGAAAACAGATATAAATATGTAAAAAAAAAGGATAATATTAAAACGAAAAAAGAGGGACTTAAAAATGGAGACACTGATTTTCTATATGGAGGGGAAGTTAAGGCGATATAAAGTAATAAAAGACTGGCATAAACTTGGAAAAGTAGGGGTAAATATTAAGGTAACCACAAAGGAATCCAACAATCCTACAAATAAAAATAAAAAAGTAGAAAAACATAAAGACCCAGCAAATACAAAATCTACAGCGAAGAAAAAGATGAAAAAAAAAAAAACTTAAAAAAAACAACTCAGCACAGAAAATTGAGGAGAACAAAGAAACTGTGAACAACACACAAAAAGAGATATCAGGATGACAGAACTGAACTCATACCTATCAATAATTACACTGAATATAAACGGACTTAATGCACCAATAAAGAGACGGACAGTGGTAGATTGGATAAAAAAGCATGATCCATCTATATGCTGCCTACAAGAGATGCACCTTAGACTTAAAGACACAAACAGGCTAAAACTCAAAAGATGGAAAAAAATATATC
>NW_004443948.1:25368063-25396391 GCF_000243295.1 Trichechus manatus latirostris | reverse complement strand
GCCATCTAAGATGCATCAATTGGTCCCAACCTCTTGGAGTAAAGGAGAACGAAGAACACCAAAGACACAAGGGAAGTATTGGCCCAAAAGACAGAATGGGCCACATAAACCAGTGACTTCGTCAGCCTGTGACCAGAAGAACTAGATGGTTCCTGGCTACCACCAATGAATGTTGTGACAGGGAACACAACAGAGGGTCCCTGATGGAGCAGTAGAACGATGGGATGCAGAACTCAAATTCTAGTAAGAAGACCTGACTTAACAGTCTAAGACTGGAGGTGCCCCGGAAAGCATGGCCCCTGGTCTCTCCATCACCCCAGAACTAAAACAAGTTCTGAGGCCAACTCTTTAGACAGGGATTGGACTGGACTGTGGGACATAAAGTGATACTTGTGAAGAATGGGCCCCTTAGACAAGTAGATACAAGAGACCAAAGGGGAGGCTTCTGTCCAGAGGTGAGAGGGGAAGGCAGAGAGAGTTAGGAGCTGGTTGAATGTTCATGAGGAATCAGGCGTGGAGGGGAGGAGTGTGATGTCGCAGAATGGGGTGAGCGGTTGGGGTCCCATAACAATGTATGTTAAAAAAAAATTCTGTATGGGAGACTAACTTGAAATGTAAACTACATTTAATTACATCAATAAAAATAAATAAATAAATAAGTTAAAGACTGGCTAACAGGCAATTGCCAAACAAAAAATGGCTAAATGTCCAGGCCAGGGTAGTAGGAATAAGGCTGAATAGGAAAAGAGATAACAAAAAACTTATGGAAGTAGAGTTGCATAGAAATGGCATGATTGGTTCTGGAAATAGAGAGCAATGGAGAGCTTTAAGTTGATTTCAAGAATAGAATCTTGAATAACCAGAACAATGTCAGTACCATTAGCTGAAATGAGGAAGTCAGCATTTAGGTGATCCCAGTATATTCTTGCCTTACAACTCAGGCAAAATGTTCTTTCATGTTATGCAAATACTAAACTTCGGTGAAGACGGTACACTCTTCAGGCTCTACTTCCTATCACCCACCCTGGTCTGGTATTTCCAGCATGTGTCCTAGCCCATTGGTGGGATTACCTGTCAAGCTTTCATTTCATGTTTGACCTTGGATGAGGCTTGTTGTAACTCTAAATCTAATACTCCATCTTCCTTTATCCAGGCTCCTGGGATTCCAAAATGATAATGGGTCCAAGTTGCTGGGCATGTATGGTTAGGGCAGACTAAAAGAGATGCTCTTCGAGAAAACATGAAAGCATTGTTGTAGGTCTGAATCTTATGTTGACATAAGATAATAATGTGACTTAAAATTCTGACAGGTTGAGGAGACAGTTTAGACTTATGGTTATAAGGCTCAGAGAAGAGTAAGAAGTTCAATGCATACATGAGACTATCAACGTGAGAATTAAAGGCATGGACACGAAAGCATGTTTAAAGCAACTTGGTGTAATGGCAGGGTATGTTATTTTTGACACTGACAAACCTGGGCTTTAATTCCAGCCTCACAAGATGTACTTTTTTGTGACTTTGGGCAATTAATCTTCCTTTTTCACTGGTATAATAGTCTTCCTTTAATATAACTATGTTGTTGTTAGGTGCTGTGGAGTCAGTTCCAACTCATAGCAACCCTATATACAACAGGACGAAACACTGCCTGGTCCTGAGCAGTAATTATTTCCTCTCTAATACAGGAATTGTAAAAACTAGACATAATTAATATAAAGTAAATTACATAACACCTGGGTAATTATGTGCTTAATAAACATTTAATTTTCCTGCAAAGAAAAAATTATAAAGAGAAAGGAGTTTAAATAGTAGTATAGGACTGTGAAAGTAATAGGATGATTTTTTGTTGGCTTTTTATTTATTGGCTTTAAGTGAAAGTTTATCAGTTCGAGTCAGTTTATCATACAAAAATTTATACTCACATTGCTATGTGACCCTAGCTGCTTACCCTATAGTGTGACAGCACATTCCTCCTTTCCACACCTGATTGCCTGTGTCCATTCAACCAGCTCCTGTCCGTTTCTGCCTTCTCATCACGCCTCCAGACAGGAGCTGCCCATTTAGTCTCATGTAACTACTTGAGCTAAGAAGCACTCTCTTCATGAGTATCCTTTTATGTCCCATCAGCCAGTTTAATCTTTATCTGAAGACTTGGCCTCGGGAATGGTTTTAGTGCTGGATTGATAGTCTGGGGGCCGTGCTTTCTGGGGTTCCTCCAGTCTCAGTCAGACCATTAAGTATAGGCTTTTTACTAGAATTTGAGTTCTGCACCCCACTTTTCTCCTGCTCCCTCAAGGACCCTGTTGTGTTCCCTGTCAGGGCAGTCATTGTGGTAGCTGGGCACCATCTAGTATTCTGGTTTCAGGCTGATAGTCTCTGGTTTATGTAGCCCTTTCTCTCTCTTGAGCTAATATTTCCCTTGTGTCTTTGTTCTTCATTCTCCTTTGCTCCAGGTGGGTTGAGACCAATTGATACATCTTAGATAGCCGCTCACTAGCTTTTAAGACCCCAGACACCACTCATCAAAGTGGGATAGAGAACATTTTCTTGATAAATTGTTATGCCAATTGACCTAGATGTCCCCTCAACCATGGTCCCCAGACCCCTGCCCCAGCTACTCTGTCCTTCGAAGTGTTTGGTTGTATTCAGGAAACTTCTTAGCTTTTGGTTTAGTCCAGTTGTGCTGACTTCCTCTGTATTATGTGTTGTTCTTCACTTCAACTAAGATAATTCTTATCTACTATCTAGTTAGTGAATACACATCTCCCTCCCTCCCCACCCTTGCAACCATCAAAGAATGTTTTCTTCTGTGTTTAAACCATTTCTTGAGTTCTTATAATAGTGGTTTCATACAATATTTGTGCTTTTGTGACTGACTAATTTCACTCAGCTTAATGCCTTCCAGATTCATCCATGTTATGTTTCACAGATTCATCATTGTTCTTTATCCTTGCATAGTATTCCACTATGTATATACCATAATTTGTTTAACTATTCGTCTGTTGATGGGCACCTAGGTTGTTTCCATTTTTTGCTATTGTGAACATTGCTGCAAAGAACATGGGTGTGCATATCTCTATTCGTGTGATGGCTCTTATTTCTCTAGGATACATTCCAAGGAGTGGGATTGCTAGATCATATGGTACTTCTATTTCTAGCTTTTTAAGGAAGCACCAAATTGATTTCCAGAGTGATTGTACCATTTTACATTCCCACCAGCAGTGTCTAAGTGTTCCAGTCTCTCCACAACCTCTCCAACATTATTTTGTGTTTTTTGGATTAATAGCTCTGTTGGGGTGAGATGGTATTTCATTGTAGTTTTGATTTTCATTTCTCTAATGGCTAATGATCATGAGCATTTCTTCATGTATCTGTTAGCCACCTGAAGGTCTTCTTCAGTTAAGTGCCTATTCATATCCTTTGCCCATTTTTCAATTGGGTTATTTGTATTTTTGTTTTTGAGGTTTTGCAGTATCTTGTAGATTTTAGAGATTAGACGCTGATCAGATTTGTCGTAGCCAAATTTTTTTTTTTTTTTTCCCAGTCTGTAGATTGTCTTTTTACTCTTTTTGTGAGGTATTTGGATGGAGCATAAGTGTTTGATTTTTAGGAGCACCGTTATTTAGTTTCTCTTCTGGTGTTTCTGCATTGTTACTTATGGTTTGTATTCTGTTTATGCCATGTACTAGGGCTCCTAGCATTGTCCCTATTTTTTCTTCCTTGATCTTTATCTTTTTCGATTTTATGTTTAGGTCTTTGATACATTTTGAGTTAGTTTTTGTGTATGGTGTGAGGTATGAGTCTTGTTTCAGTTTTTTGCAGATGGATATCCAGTTATGCCAGCACCTTTTGTTAAAGAGATTCTTTTCCTCAATTAACAGACTTTGGGCCTTTGTCAAATATCAGTTGCTCATAGGTAGATGAATTTACGTCCGGATTCTCAATTCAGTTCCATTGGTCTATGTATCTGTCATGGCACCAGTACCAGACTGTTTCGACTACCATGGTGGTATAATAGGTTCTAAAATCAGGTAGTGTGAGGCCCCACTTTGTTCTTCTTCTTCAGTAATGCTTTATTTATCCGAGGCCTCTTCCCTTCCCATATGAAGTTGGTGATTTGTGTCTCCATCTCATTAAAAAATGCCATTGGAATTTGGATCAGGATTGCAGTGTATCTGTAGATCGCTTTGGGTAGAATAGACATTTTCACAATGCTGAGTCTTCCTAACCATCAGCAAGGTATGTTTTTCCACTTAAGTAGGTCTCTTTTGGTTTCTTGCAATAATGTCTTGTAGTTTTCTTTGTATGGGTCTTTTACGTCTCTGGTTAGATTTATTCCTAAGTATTTTAGCTTCTTGGGGGCTACTGTAAATGGTATTGATTCGGTAATTTCCTCTTCAAAGTTCCTTTTGTTGGTGTATATTAATCTAATATTCTGATACTTTGCTGAAATCTTCTATTAGTTCCAGTAGTTTTCTTGTGGATTCTTTGGGGTTTTCTGTGTATAAGATCATATCATCTGCAAATACAGATACTTTTACTTCTTCTTTACCAATCTGGATGCCCTCTATTTCTTTTTCTAGCCTAATTGCTCTGGCTAGGATGTCCAACACAATGTTGAATAAGAGTGGTGATAAAGGGAATTCTTGTCTGATTCCCGTTCTCAAGGGGAATGCTTTCAGACTCTCTCCATTTAGTATTATGTTGGCTGTTGGCTTTGTATAAATGCCGTTTATTATATTGAGGAATTTCAGTAAGGGGATTTTTTTAAACTAAGGTCAGAATGCAGTTTCTCTCTGACGAAAAGAATAAAAACATCCAGAGATATGTTTTCTGGATCTTTTTTGACACAAAAGACAGCTACAGGATTTTAAATACAAATATAATTGTAATTTAAATTTCCTAAGCATTTATTTTCAAAACTGTCAATTTGAGCCACACTGAAAAGATGTATAAAGATCCTAACACTTACTATTATCAGATGCCAGCTTAATGGTAATAGAATAATTTGAGGAAGGATATTATTGCTGGTTACATAATATGATGAACATAATCAACGTCACTGAATTGTACATATAAAAAATATTGAACTGGAAAAATTTTGTATATATACTTTTGCATCAATAAAACAATTTTTAGAAAGAATTTTAATGGGAGGTAATGTCCATGAAAGACAAAAAGGGAAATAATTGATAGACTAAGTCTTCTGACCGTAAAACATCTGACATCTGTGAAAGGAAGGTGGGGAGGAAGCAGGACTGGGTAGAGAGAGTCTCAGACAGCCTTGTATATCTGACAAAGTATTGGCCAATCCACTGGGGTATTCTGAAAGCAAAAAATGTTCATTAGAAGAATTTCACATTGGACCAAAATACTTAGGTGCTTGTTCCATGACCATGGTCAGTCATTGGCTACAAAATACTCAGAAAGAGCATAGCTTCAGCTCAAAAGTTGAAGCAGATCCTGAAGACACTGAAACTGGTGTGTCTCAGCTCACTGTAGCCTGTGCAGATGAATGGAAATTTTTTTCTTGTAGGAGATCACATCTTCACATCTACCATAAGTATTAATAAAAATCAATAAACATCTAAAAAAGTTATATGAGATTTATATGAGGTTTTGTTTTCTTTGTAGGGTAGAAGGTTTTTGTATATTATTTATATGGCCAATTTTTGAGTCTTTATCTTGCTGTTTATAACTTTACATTATAACGATATAGGGGCATTGTGTATTTGTTATTGTTGTCAGATTGAAGATAAATTGGCTTCTAGAGCAGGCAAAAGCCACCTCCCAACTTTACAGCAATCGAGATTCAAAGAAGAAACTGTGGCTTGTTCATGAAATTTGAAGGAAAGTAAGACACACGAAAGCACTAAAAACAGCCCTACGAAAATACCACCTCAGGGGAAGTTTTTCAAAAAAAAGGACTTCGAGGAATAGTACTTCATTCTCAAATATCCTTGGCCAAAGATTACAAAGATGATCATCTTTACAGATATCCCAGGTGTCAGATCTGCTGCCAGATTAAAGATGAGCGAATGATTAACATTTACTCAAAATCTAGACATACTGACAGGCTCCAAGACATCAGGAAAGTCTAGCAAATATAAGACAGAGAAAGTATTATCGCTCTAAGGGCCTTATGTAATTCAGTGATTGGGAAATTGATCTTCAGTTAAAGCCATAACAATGCAAGTTGTGCTCTAATTAGAGAGCAACAATGTTAGAGATGATAATATGTGGAGCTTTGAGATAAACTTCCATTACACAATGTAATTCATACATTATCTGTGCTACTAAGAACTTTATTGAGTTAAAGGAGTTAGTCTCTAAATTCTAAGTTAATTTGGGCAATACACAATATGCATTAATAACTTTTTAAAATGTAAACAATATACACTGGTTTTTGAGAAATAGGAATATTCCAAGGAGAATGAGCAAAGTTTTATGTTATCAGACCAATCAATAACTTCCAGAGCCAATGTTTTAGACCTGCAGAGGTAAAAGTGATTCACTACCAATTATTGTCTCAACTCTGTTTTAGAATAAAGTGATCTGTTGGAGGAGATATAGTGCAGACACAGAAATTCTCACTCACTGTTCCCTTGTCTTAATCATTAAAAACTGAATATAGGAAAAGATTTCATCTAATGTAAAAAAATAGAGGAATTATGTATGATTACTACTTACTTCCGCCACTCTTGTGTCTGTTGTAGTGTGATGGCTTGCATGTTTCTGTGATGCTGGTAGCTATGCCACCAGTATTTCAAATCCCAGTAGGGTCATCCATGGTACACAGATTTCCACAGAACTTTCAGACTAAGACAGACTAGAAAAAAAGACCCGATGGTCTATTTCTGAAAAAAATTGGCCAGTGAAAACCTCATGAATAGCAGCAGTACACTACCTGATGTAGGGCCGAATGATGAGTCCCTCAAGTTGGAAGGTACACAAAATATGATGGGGAAAGAGCTACCTCCTCAAAGTAGAGTCATCCTTAATGACATGGAAGGAGTAAGGTCTTGAGATCTTTAGTTGCTAATGTGGCACAATTCAAAATGAGAAGAAACAGGTGCAAACATCCATTAGTAATCAGAACATAAAATGTATGAAGTGTGAATCTAAGAAAATTGGATCTTGTCAAAAATGAAATGGAATGGTTGAAGATCAATATCCTAGGCATTAGTGAGCTGGAATGGACTGGTATTGGCCATTTGGAATCAGAAAATCTATGCCAGGAATGACAAATTAAAGAGCAATGGCATCACATTCATTGTCAAAAACAGCATTTCAAGATCTATTCTTAAGTGCAACGCTATCAGTTATAGGATAATATCCACACACCTACAAGGAAGACCAGTTAATATGACTATTATTCAAATTTATGCACCAACCACTAATGCAAAAGATGAAGAAATTGAAAATTTTTACCAAGTTCTGCAATCTAAAATTGATCAAACATGCAGTTAAGATGCATTGATAATTACTGGTGATTGGAACATGAAAGATGGAAACAAAGAAGAAGGATCAGTAGTTGGAAAATATGGCCTTGGTGATAGAAAAGACAGGGGAAATTGCATGATAGAATTTTGAAAGACCAATAACCTATTCATTGGAAATATGATTTTTCAACCACATAAATAGCAACTATACGTGTGGACCTCACCAGATGGAATACACTGGGATCAAATCAACTACATCTGTGGAAAGAGATGATGGAGAAGCTCAATATCATCAGTTAGAACAAGGCCAGTGGCTGACTGCAAAACAGACCATCAATTTCTCTTATGTAAATTTACGCTGAAGCTGAAGAAAATTAAAACTAGTCAGTGAAAGCCAAAGTACAACCTTGAGTATATCCCACCTGAATTCAGACACCGTCTCAAGAATAGATCTGATGCACTAAACACTAAAGACAGAAGACCAGACGGGTTGTCAGATGACATCAAGGACATCATACATGAAGAAAGAAAAAGTCATTAAGAAGACAGGAAAGAAAGAAAAGACCGAAATGGATCTCAGAAGAGACTCAGAAACTTGCTCTTGAACATCAAGTAGCTAAAGTGAACGGAAGAAATGTTGAAGTAAAAATCTGAACAGAAGATTTCAAAAGGCAGCTCCAGAAGACAAAGTAAAGTATTATAATGAAATGTTCAAAAACCTGCAATTAGAAAAACAAAAAGGAAGAACATGCTAGGCATTTCTCAAGCTGAAAGAATGGAATTAAAAATCATGCCTCCAGTTTCCACATTGAAATTTCCTTCTGTTGTACACAGGGTCACTATGGGTCAGAACCGACTTGACGGAACCTAGCAACAACAACAATATGGGCAAAATATTGAAAAACTCAGGAAGCATCAAAAGAAGATGGAAGGCATACACAGAGTCACAGTACCAAAAATAATTGGTTGACATTCAACCATTTCAGGAGGTAGTATTTTATCAGGAACCAATGGTACTGAAAGACAAAGTTGAAGCTGCACTGAAGGCATTGATAAAAAACAAGCCTCCAGGAATTGACAGAATACCAGTTGAATGTTTCAAAAAAGGGTAAATTTTAGAAATAACGTGAGGCTCTAAATAACTTTATTTTGCTCCAGGAGATGATTTATTCTAGGTATGCATAGGTTAAGGACGTTTCCCCTAATCCCATCTGGGATTAATTGAGCTACTAAACAGCTGAATTAAAATCTTTGTCTTATCTACTTCCATTTCACCTTAGACTGAAGAAGAATTGATGCCTTTGAGTTACGGTGTTGGTGAAAAATATCGAACATACCATGGACTGCCAGAAGAATGAACAAATCTGTCTTGGCAGAAGTATAGCCAGAATGCCTTAGAAACAAGGATGGCAAAATTTTGTCTCACTTACTTTGACACATTATCAGAAGGGGCCAGTCCCTGGAGAAGGAGATCATGCTTAGTAGAGGGTCAGTGGAAAACAGGAAGATCCTCAATGAGATGGATTGACACAGTGGCTGCCACCATGGACTCAAAAATAGCAACAATTGTGAGGATGGTACAGGATCAGGCAATGTTTGGTTCTTTTGTACATAGGGTTGCTGTAAGTTGGAACCAACTGAATGACACCTAACAACACTGAGGAGTAGCCCTTCAGGGATCCTAACAACAGAAAAAATGTTTAGCAGGCCTCCTCCTCCTAACAGTTCCTGAACTCCAGCTGTGGTCTCCCAGCTGAGGTGAGACGATAAAAGTTCTCTCTGCTTCTCAAAATGTGCTTTCTCATTACTAAAAAAAAAAAGAAAATGTCTTGGAAGAAAATAAAGCTGAAAGTTAGGATTTCCTCTCTGCCCTTTTCTCTTGTCTAAAATCTTATACCTTGAATTCTTCATTTTTTTATTAGTGTTCTGAAGCCTCAAATGGATGTATATTTCCTATTGTCCTTGGTGGGAGGTTTGTTCTTAAACTAAATAATCTGTCATACCTGGAAATGAAGTCCAGTGTGCACTGTTTGATATGTACACTCGTACCTCTAATTGGGAAAACACTCTGCAGATTTTGTTAACTATCATTTATATAAAAGACCATAGTCCCGGGAATAGCTTGGGAACATATTTCTGCTACATTTACTCCTAAATAATGGGCTTTATTTAGATGTTATTTTCTCTAGTATAGATGAATTTTGAATGGATGTTCATTTTCAAATTGACTCACACATTAATTAAATTACTATTATTATGTTTTTTTTAAATTGTGAAAGTGTTTGTTACATGAATTGTCTATGATGTTGTAGAGACACACCACAGATGACATGAACAGAATATAAGCCTTGGTGGTGCTGTGGTTAAGAGATAAGGCTGTTAACCAAAATGTTGGCAGTTCGAATCCACCAGCTGCTCCTTGGAAACCCTATGGAGCAGTTCTGCTCTATCCTGTAGGATCGCTATGAGTAGGAATGGACTTCATGGCAACAGGTTTGTTTGTTTGTTTGTTTTATCAAGACCTGAGAAGTCACCAGGTGGTGAAAACAGTTAACACACTTGACTGTTAACTGGAAGGTTTTAGGTTCGAGTCCACCCAGAGGCTCCTTGGAAGAAAGAACTGATGATCTACTTCTGAAAAATCAGCCATTGAAGACTCTATGGAACACAGTTCTCTACACACATGGGGTTGCCATGAATTGGGATTGATGCAAAAGCAACTGATTAGCAAGACCTTTATCAAACACTTTACTTGGTTATAAAATAGTTATATGTACAGTTACTGATTTGGAGAATTCCAATTGCCTATGGTTGATTTATAATGATAACTAGTCTTGCCTCTATATTATACTGCCTTGAGTGAACATTTGTTTCAAGATGTAGTCAAAGATCCTAAAAGGACAGAAGTGAGATTATATTGAGCAAACAGAACAGGTTTCACTGTCATTGGTTTCCTACACGGACATAAGTCTGTGATTGGGGAGATGTATAAACTTACCTCAAAATAATGCTGATTTCCATTGTTCATACATATAACTTCTATCCTAGTTTGGTCAATCTGAAATTATTAAATTGTTTAGAAAAATTTAAGAAGGTCAAGCATGCTGTCTGTGTGCTTCTTAAGCAGATAGTTCTCAGTCCTTGGCATTTCTCTCTCAAAATATTTTTGGAACATTTCAGCCCATTTAATTATAGGAAATTAGATTTGTAACCATAGAATCCTTGGCTAATATACTAAAGTTGAAATCCAAATGTGACTGGATTGCTTGGCTATTGGAGTTTTCAACAGTGTATGGTACAAGAAATCATCAATTCAGAACTTGATTTAAAATGTCACATAATTTTAAAAACCTAAATTTTATTTCATTCTATAAGGAGTTATAACTTGATTCATATTTTAAACTTGGCTGACTATTTTCAAATAAATTAAGTTACATCCTTTTTTGTTCTTTTTTATGAATGGCTGCAAAATATTGTTTTGTTTGGTATGAATCTTGCTTTGTCTTATTACACCATGACATGACATGATATGACTAATTAAATCAATAAACATTTAATACAGTGAAGCTTCAGGTTTAACAAAAAGTTACGTCTTTGGAAAGAAATTCTCTGAAAGCATACATTCTAGTATCAAAAAGAACTAAAATCCCTTCTGCATAAAGTATTCACATTCATGATGCTTAATGTGACTTTTGATACATTAAAATTTCCAGAGGCTGGATGATTTAACATATGGAAATTGCTTTAAAATGAAAATACCATATGATAGTCTATCATAACCAAGCGGGGCATATTCTGACACAGAATGTAAATATAATAACAGGATCACTGAATTGAGTGAGAGGCTTAATATGTCATTTAAATCCTCTTAGTGTTTGTATGACCATGGTCCTTTTTTTTAATCCATGGATAATAAAACTCCCTGAATCTAATTTTCAAATAAGTCTCAAAGATTGCAATCCATGTGCCTCCCTATGGACAAAAGGAGAGAAGTGTCTGTTTTTGTTTTCGTCTATGCTGATACAATTAAAGTAGATCACTAATTACTCAGCAAATGATATGCTATTATTACAATGAATCAGTTTATTTCTTTATTTCTAAAGATCAGTAAACATTTGTTTTCTATTGTATGACAACATAAACTCGTTCCTGTATCTGAAAGAAATAGATGAATTATAGTACAGCCTGGTTTATGTGCAAGGAAATAATTTAATTATCACCAATCAAAACTGGCATGCCTCAAGATAAATAAAATATATTGTGAAACTATGCTGCTTAGCAATGTTCTAAATAAGACAAAAGGAAGGAATGAGTTCCTTTCTGGCTTGATAGGACAGAATGAGGGAACAGTGGGAGAGACACATGTTTTAGCATGGAATTAGGAATCTGTTTTTGCCCATGTTTGAGTCATTATTTATTCTCAAGATGATGCCACTCGATGTATGTTATCACTGTCATACTTTTCACAATTCATTAATTCAAAAAATGTTTATGAAGTGCCTGCATACAATAAGTAAGAAATATTAAATGAAAAATAAAATCTGAGATCTTATACCTCATGTCTAAGGGTCTATTTGTGGTGAAAAATATTGAGATAATGATCACATACTTATGGTAAAATTAAACCAATGATAAAGGGAAAAGTTACTTGGTGTAGGAGGGCATTTAATGAGTAACTTGACACCCACAGGGAAGTTTGGGAAAGCTTTATTTAGTAAAAGTAGATAAGATGGAGGAAACAGCAGGTATGTGGAGTTGGAAGCCTAAGGCATGAACAAGTCCACCTATTGAGAGAAAGAAAACAAGAGGACCAATGATGGAATCTTGTAGAACTCCAATATTTAATTATACAATTAACATTGTTGAACCAGAAAAGAGGAGAGAGAAACAGTGGTCGGAATGTAGTTATGCCATGTAATCTGAAAAAGGAGAGTATATCAAAAGAGAGGATTATTGACAGAATTGAAAGGTCAAGTAAACATATTTAGCAATATGAGAGTAATGAATGAGTGGCTTGCTTGGAATGTGGTGAGAAAAAAAAACAAAATATAATTTACTGAGAAATTAGTGGAAAAATAAGGATGGAGATAGAAAAAAGTGGACAATTTTAAATGGTATTTAGGATGTAAAATTGACTAGATTTTATGATTATGGGTAACTTCTAGATTTTTCACATGATGATATTGACATTCACTGAGAGTAGATCAGGTGTGGGGGAAAATTATGAAACTGGTTTTGGACAAGTTTGAGTCATCTAAGTACTTTGGTAAGCCATCGAGTATGCTTTCTGAAGCTCTTAAAAGAATCTGCTTGAAGTTATTCTCAGAAACAGTACATAGATGCTAACTGAAGCCAAAGAGTAGAGAGGAGAAAGGACTGTGTGGGTCAATACCTTGTGGCATGGAAGCAAGAATTTGATTTTAAGTGAATGAGACAGGTTCAAGTATGGACAGGGGCATATCAAAAAAGAAACGTGATGATTCACATCTGAGATGATGAGTGTATGAGAACCATAGCATAAGTGGAGTGGTTGATCTTCAATAAGGGAAGGGACAGGTATTTTTAGTAGATCTGCATGTTTTCTAGAAGGTAGTTGAGGGAATTACCTTCTCATGTCTTCTGTTTTCTTCAAGATGTATGTTGTTTAATTGCTGAAACTGTCTAGAGCATTAAGAGGATGTGAGATTATAGGAGAGTGGACTACAGTGTCTGTAAGCTAAGGACTGTGATGTGATACATGCTGTGGAGAATTACAAAAGAAATAAAATATGTGGCCCTTTATCCTTAAGGAACTTTAGTTTAAGAAATAATTATAATCATCTATTAAACAATTAGAGAAAACAATATATGTTTGTTCAGGAAAAAAATAGATCAGTTTGTTTTGGTTAAGAAAATGTAGAATGTAGGACATGAAGAATGAATGTAATTTTATAGGAAAATAAGAATATAGGCATTCTTTGCTAGGAAATATTATGAGCAAATGCATATGATAGATACAAAAATGACAATGATAACAAACATTACTTACAGGCTGGATGGACCATGGATGTATTTTGGAGAATAAAAAAGAATAAATTTGGATGAGATCTGAATATGAAGGTTTAAAAATGAGGGATACAATTTTTATTTCAAATATGAAATCCATTTTTGATTCCTGAACATACAGAAATGATGTTTTGAATGTGATGTGTGATGAAAATTAATCTAGAAGTAATTTTTAAAATATTTTGGGGTCTGAAGTGTCAGGAATGGAAAACTGGAAGACTATTACACTAAAACATATGTGAAGTAATTGGTGCCTGGACTAGAGTGGTGGTAGAGGGAAAACAGAGCTTGAGTCTGAAAGATATTCTGAATCAGCTGCCAAAGTGTTTGAAAATCTTAATAGGAAATTTTACTGTCTGTGTACTGGGATCCTGTGATAATTGTTTTGTTTTTATGTTGAGTCAGTCTGCAGAACAATCCAGAATGGAAGTTGACCTTCATTAGAAAGCTTATCGAACCATCTGTCTGACCTGGATGCTATTTCCTTTTGCCCTAACTGATTGCAACGTGCTTTGTTCCATTTTCTGAAAAATTGAAGGCAAGAGAGCTTTATTCTGCTGTATGGAAGAAGGTTCAAGACAATTTTACAGTCATTTCTTCTGGCATCCTCTTCATTAACTAAGCCACAGTAACCTATCTGTTTTTGGTGGGGGGGCTTTCAGTGAAAGTATACAGTTCGAGTCAGTTTCTCATACAAAAATGCACACACACATTACTGTGTGACCCTAGTTGCTCTCCCTATAATGTGACAGCACACCTCTTTTCCACCCCGAATTTCCCATGTCCATTCAAACAGCTCTTGTCCCTTTTTGCCTTCTTATCTTGCCTCCGGACAGAAGCTGCCCATTTAGTCTCATGTACTACTTGAGCTAAGAAGTACTCTTCATGAGTTTCATTTTATGTCCCATAGTCCAGTCTAATCTTTGTCTGAAGAGTTAGCTTTGGGAATGGTTTCAGTTCTGGGCTAACGGAGAGTCCCATGGTCACATCTTCTGGGGTCCCTACAGTCTCAGTCAGACCATTTCAGTTCTGGGCTAACGGAGAGTCCCATGGTCACATCTTCTGGGGTCCCTACAGTCTCAGTCAGACCATTAAGTCTGGTCTTTTTACTAGAATTTGAGTTATACACCCCTCTTATCTGCTGGTCCGCCAGGTACTCTCTGTTATGTTCCCTGTGAGGGCCGTCACTGGCGGTAGCGGGGCACCATCTAGTTCTTCTGGTCTCAGGCTGATGGAGTCTCTGGTTTATGTGGTCCTTCCTGTCTCTTGGGCTAATATTTTCCTTGTGTCTTCGGTGTTCTTCATTCTCCTTTGCTCCAGGCGAGTTTGGACAAATTGATGTATCTTAGATGGCCACTCGCTAGCCTTTAAGACCTTAGATGGCACTCACCAAAGTGGGAAGCAGAACATTTTCTTAATAAACTTAGTTATGCTGATTGACCTAGATGTTCCCTGAAACCATGGTCCCCAGACCCCCACCCCTGCTACTCTGTCCCTCAAAGTGTTTGGTTGTATTCAGGAACTTCTTAGCTTTTGGTTTAGCCCAGTTGTGCTGACCTCCCCTGTATCGTGTGTTGTGCTTCACTTCACCTAAGATAACTCTTATCTACTATCTAATTTGGATACCCTGGTGGCACAGTGGTTAGGTGCTGCGGTTACTAACCAAAGGGTCAGCAGTTCGAATCTACCAGGCACTCCTTGGAAACCCTATGACTATGAGTCAGAATTGACTCAAAGGCAATAGGCTTGTTTTTTTGTTTTTTTTTAATCTAGTTAGTGAATACCCCTCTGCATCCCTCCCAGCCCTTGTAACCATAAAAGAATGTTTTCTTCTGTGTTTAAACCATTTCTTGAGTTCTTATAATAGTGGTCTCATACAATATTTGTTCTTTTGTGACTGACTAATTTCACTCAGCATAATGCATTCCAGATTCATCCATATTATGAGATGTTTTGCAGATTCATCATGTTCTTTATCTTTGTGTAGTATTCCATTGTGTGAATATAACATAGTTTATCCATTCATCCATTGATGGGCACCTAAGTTGTTTCCATTTTTTGCTGTTGTGAACAGTACTGCAAAGAACATGGGTGTGCATATCTCTATTTGTGTGATGGCTCTTATTTCTCTAGCATACATTCCAATGAGTGGGATTGCTGGATCCTATGGTATTTCTATTTCTAGCTTCTTAGGGAGGCGCCAAATCAATTTCCAAAGTGGTTGCACCATTTTACATTCCCACTAGCAGTATATAAGTGTTCTGCCTCTCCACAACCTCTCCAACATTTATTATTTTGTGTTTTTTGGATTAATGCTAGCCTTGTTGGGTGAAATGGTATCTGATTGTAGTTTTGGTTTGCATTTCTCTAATAGCTAACTATCTTGAGTATTTCTTCATGTATTTGATAGCTGCCTGAATGTCTTCTTTGGGGAAGTGCCTGTTCATATCCTTTCTCATTTTTTAATTGGGTTATTTGTCTTTTTGTTGTTGAGGTTTTGCAGTACTTGTAGATTTCAGAGATTAGACCCTGATCACATTTATCATAGCCAAATTTTTTTTCCCAGTCTGTAGGTTGACTGTTTTGGTGAAGTCTTTTGATGAGTATTTGATTTTTAGGAGCTCCCAGTTATCTAGTTTCTCTTCTGGTGTTTCTGCACTGTTACTTATGATTTGTATTCTGTTTATGCCATATATTAGGGTTCCTCACATTGTCCCTATTTTTTCTCCCATGATCTTTATTGTTTTCGATTTTGTATTTAGGTCTTTGATCCATTTGAGTTAGTTTTTATGCATGGTGTGAGGTATGGGTCTTGTTTCAGTTTTTTCCAGATGGATATCCAGTTATGCCAGCACCATTTATTAGAGACTGTCTTTTTCCCAAATAATGGACTTTGGGCCTTTGTCAAATATCAGCTGCTCATAGGTGGATGAATTTATGTCTGGATTATCAATTCTGTTTCATTGGTCTATATCTCTGTGTTTGTACCAGTACCAGGATGTTTTGACTACTGCAGCAGTATAATAGGTTCTCAAATTAGGTAGTGTGAGGCCTCCCAATTTGTTCTTCTTCTTCAATAATGCTCTCCTTATCTGGGGTCTCTTCCCTTTCCGTATGATTTGTTTTTCCATCTCATTAAAAAATCCCATTAGAATTTGGATTGGGATTGAATTGTATCTGTAGATCGCTTTGGGTAGAATAGATATTTTCACAATATTAGTTTCCTATCCATGAGAAAATATGTTTTTCCACTTATGTAGGTCTCTTTTGGTTTCTTGCAGTAGTGTCTTGTTGTTTTCTTTGTATAGGCCTTTGACATCTCTGGTTAGACTTATTCTTAAGTATTTTATCTTCTTGGGGGCTATTGTAAATGGTATTGATTTGGTGATATCTTCTTCGAAGTTCTCTTTGTTGGTGTAGAGGAATCCAACTGATTTTTGTATGTTTATCTTGTATCCTGATACTTTGCTGAAATCTTCTATTAGTTCCACTAGTTTTCTTGTGGGTTCTTTGGGGTTTTCTATAAGATGATATCATCTTCTAATAGTGATAATTTACTTCTTTCTTACCAATTTAGATGCCCTTTATTTCTTTTTCTAGCCTAATTGCTCTGGCTAGGACCTCCAGCGTAATGTTGAATAATAGTGGTGATAAAGGGCATCCTTGTCTGGCTCCCGTTTTCAAGGGTTAGGAAGATGTTGGCTGTTGGCTTTGTATAAATGTCCTTAATTATATATTGAGGAATTTCCCTCCTATTCCTATTTTGTTGAGAGCTTTTATCATGAATGGGAGTTGGACTTTGTCAAATGCCTTTTCTGCATCGATTGATAATATCATGTGGTTCTCGTCTTTTTTTTTTTATTAATGTGATGGATTACATTGATTGTTTTTCTAATGTTGAACCATCCCTGCATAACTGGTATAAATCCCACTTGATCACGGTGAATTATCTTTTTGATATATAGCTGAATTCTATTGGCTAGAATTTTGTTGAGGATTTTTGCATCTATGTTCATGAGGGATATTGGTCTGTAATTTTCTTTTTTTGTGGTGTCTTCACCTGGTTTTGGTATCAAGGTTATGCTGGCTTCATAGAATGAGTTTGGGAGTATTCCATCCTTTTCTATGCTCTGAAATACTATTAGTAGTAGTGGTGTTAACTCGTGTCTGAAAATTTGGCAGAATTCTCCAGTGAAGCCGTCTGGGCCAGGGTTTTTTTTTTTTTTTTTTTTTTGGAGTTTTTAAATTACCTTTTCAATCTCTCCTTTTGTTATGGGTTTATTTAGTTGTTCTACCTCTGTTGGTGTTAGTTTAGGTAGGTAGTGTGTTTGTAGAAATTTGTCCATTTCTTCTAGGTTTTCAAATTTGTTAGAGTACAATTTTTCATAGTATTCAGTTATGATTCTTTTAATTTCAGTTGGATGTGTTGCGTTAATGCCTGTTTTCATTTCTTTTTCTTTTGTCAGTTGGCCAGTGGTTTATCAAATTTGTTGATCTTTCCAAAGAATCAGCTTTCGATCTTGTGAACTCTTTCAGTTGTTTTACTATTTTCTATTGTGTTAATGCCTATCTCATTTTTTTTTTCTTTTGTCAGTTTGGCCAGTGGTTTATCAAATTTATTGATCTTTTCAAAGAACCAACTTTTGGTCTTGTAAACTCTTTCAATTGTTTTACTATTTTCTATTTCATTTAATTCTGCTGTATTTTTTATTATTTGCTTTCTTATGATGCCCGAGGCTTCTTTTGATGCTCTCTTTCTATTTCTCCGAGTTGTAGGGTTAATGTTTTGATTTTGGCCTTTTCTTCTTTTTGGATGTGTGCATTTATTGCTATAAATTGACCTCTGAGCATTGCTTTTTCTGTGTCCCAAGGTTCTGGTAGGATGTGTTTTCATTCTCATTTGGTTCTATAAATTTTTTTATTCTATCTTTAATTTCTTCTATAACCCAGTTTTTGAGCAAGGTGTTGTTCAGTTTCCATATGTTTGATTTGTTTTTCCTTGCTTTTTGTATTATGTATTTCCTCTTTTATGGTTTTATGATCAGAAAAGATGCTTTGTAATATTTCGATGTTTTGGATTCTGTTAAGGCTTGCTTTATGGCCTAATAAGAGGCCTATTCTGGAGAATGGTCCATGTGCATTGGAAAAGAAAGTTTACCTAGCTGTTGTTGGGTGGAGTGTTCGGTATATGTCTATGAGATCAAGTTGGTTGATTGCAGCATTAAGCTCTTCCGTATCTCTGCTGAGCTTCTTTCTGGATGTTCTGTCCTTCACCAAAAGTGGCGTGTTGAAGTCTCCTACTACTATTGTGGAGCTGTCTATCTCTTTTTTCAATGTTGTTAGAGTTCGTTTTATGTATTTTGGAGCCCTGTCATTGGGTGCATAAATATTTATTATGGTTATGTCCTCCTGGTGTATTGACCCTTTAATCATTATATAGTGTCCTTCCTTATCCTTTGTGGTGGATTTTACTTTAAAGTGTATTTTCTCAGAGGTTAATATTGCCACTCCTGCTCTTTTTTGAGTGTTGTTTGCTTGATACATTTTTTCCATCCTTTGAGTTTTAGTTTGTTTCTGTCTTTAAGTCTAAGGTGTGTCTCTTGTAGGCAGCATATAGTGGATCGTGGTTTTTTAATCCATTCTGCCACTCTCAGTCTCTTTACTGGTACATTTAGTCCATTTATGTTCAGAGTAGTTATTGCTAGGTGTGAGTTTAATGCTGTCATTTTGGTGTCTGTTATTGTTTGTTTTTAACAGTTTCTTTGTTCCACTCAATTTTCTGTGCTGAGTCATTTTTCTTTATGTATTTTCTTTCCATATTTTTCATTGTTGTTGATTTTGTATTTACTGTGTCTTTATGTTTTTCTTCTTTTTCATTTTGATGTTTAAGATTGTTATTTTCCTTTGTAGTTACCTTGATATTTGTCCCTACCTTTCTAAGTTTAAGTCAATCTTTTATTTCTTTATATCGCCTTGACTTCCTCTCCATATGGAAGAGGTACGGTTACATTTTTTAGTCCCTCTTTTTAGTTTTAATGTTTTACATATTTATGCCTTTCTTTCTCAATTTTCAGCAAATTATCTTTGATATATTTTTATGACTTCCATATCTGGGTTTATATCTGGTTGCTCTGTCCTGGGTTCTAGTATTGGGTTGTTTTCTAAATGTTATTGATTTTCTAACCAGAGGACTCCCTTTAGTATTTCTTGTAATTTTAATTTGTTTTTTCCAAATTCCCTCAACTTCTGTTTATCTGGAAATTCTCTAATTTCACCATCATATTTGAGAGACAGTTTGGCTGGATGTATAATTCTTGGCTGGCAATTTTTTTCTTTCTTTCTAGGCTTTATGTATGTCATTCCATTGCCTTCTTGCCTGCGTGGTTTCCATTGAGTAGTCCAAGCACAGTCTCATTGACTCTCCATTGTAGATGACTTTTCATTTATCCTTAGCAGCTCTTAAAATTCTCACTTTATCTTTAGTTTTGGCAAGTTTGATTATAATATGTCTTGGTGACTTTCTTTTGGGATCCACCTCGTATGGGGTTCGATGAGCATCTTGGATAGATATCTTATCTTTCACAATATCAGGGAAGTTTTCTACCAACAAATCTTCAACAATTCTCTCTGTATTTTCTGTTATCCCCCCTTTTCTTGTACTCCAGTCACTCATAGGTTATTCCTCTTGATAGAGTCCCACATAATTCTTAGGGTTTCTTCATGTTTTTAAATTCTTTTGTCTGATTTTTCCCAAAATAAATTGGTGTCAAGTGCTTTATCTTCAGTCTCACTAATTCTGTCTTCCATTGCCTCAGTTCTGCTCCTATGACTTTCTATTGAGTTGTCTAATTCTGAAACTTTATTGTTAATCATCTGGTTTTCTGTTTGCTGTCTCTGTATGGATTCTTGAAACCTTTTACATTTGTCATTGTGCTCTTCTATAACCTTCTTAAGTTCCTCTGTTGCTTTTTCTGTGTGTTCTTTGACTTGTTCTGAGTTTTGCCTGAGCTCCTTCCGGATCCCTTGAAGAGTTCTGTATATTAATATTTTGTATTCTGCCTACAGTAATTCCAAGAAGTTCTCTTCCTCTGGAAAATTTCTTGATTCTTTGTTTTGGGAGCTTGCTGAAGCCATCATAGTCTGTCTTTTTATGTGATCTTATATTGACTGTTGTCTCTGAGCCATCAATAAGTTATTATATTTATTTATTTTGTTTACTTACTGTGTCCTAGCTTCTTGTTTTGCTTGTTTTGATATGCCCAAATAAGCTACTCGTGTGAACTAGTTTGATTATTGGTGCATTTGAAGCTCTAACGTCCTATCACCATGTAGTTAGATCTGTTACTAGGTATGTGAGTCCAGGAGTCCGTTTACTTTTCTTGTATGGATTCTACTCAGGTGTGCTGATAGCTGGTAACAAGTGTGTGGTGAAGGCTCTCACCTACTGTCCTAGACAGGCAGGGGTGATTGGAGTAGGCACAGGTACCTGGCTGCAGTATGGGGTCACACCACTAAGCAAGGCAGGGGGCTGATGGCTGCCCCTGAGTGTCTGGTAGGAAAGCATGTCCCTGTTCCCTAGAGTGTGTAGGTGGGTGGGTTTTGCAGCCAGACTACGGGCACCCAGTGCTGTTGGCTGTAATGACTGGGAGGCACCATTTATTCTTGGACCCCTGTTGCAGGTGTCTAGGTGGCATGGGTGGAGCCACCAGTTCTCAGGCTGTTGATGTTGATAGGTGAGGATCCAGCTTAACGGGCAGAGTGGTATCAAATGTCACGAACCTGCCACTGCACCATATAGCTGATACAGTGAAGTTAGGCTTCAGATATATACCCTGTTGTACCATGCTAATGAGGGCCTACACTGTTGAAATGGGCCTACACAGGTCTATGCAGGGGTTAAAGGCATTCAAATTCCATGACCCCTTACACCTGTGCCTAGGCAAAGGAGCTGTGCCTGCCCTTAGTTCCTGGCTTTGGGGGAGCTGGCAGATTATTTTTTCCTGTTTGTTAATTTTCCCCTCTTCAAGGCTGGGAGAATGGCTCAGGGCTCCTGACAGGTCCTACTTCCTGGCTCAGGGGATGCGGCAATCACTGAAGCTGGCCCAGGACCTGGTGCAGAGTGGGGAGGGTGCAGGTAATCCGTGCCGTAGGTTAAAAGCATATGCTTATCTTTTGCCTACTGAGCATCACTTTTCACTGGCTCTGGAGGCCTGAGCATACTCTCCACCGCTTGGTCTCTCCCAACATGGAAATTGCATCCTGAATGCCCTTCCCGCCTCATCGAGCATGCCAGCCAATCCAATCTGCAGGGCGCCGGCTCCTGCTGGGTCAGATCTAGAAACTCCTTGCTGCTTCTGAACTGTCTCTCCCTCCCCCGCCACTCAGTCTGATTCCTCAACTTTGCCTTTGATGTTCAGTGCTCCTAGATTGTCATATAGAATTGATTCACTTGTTTTTTCAGGTCTTTGTTTTAAGAGGGACCACCAGAAGCATCTGACTACTCCACCATCTTGGCCCCGGCATAAGTCGTCTTTTGAAGAGACTTTAAGCTGTCTCCCTGAGAAACATCTAAATAATGACTGTGTTCATCCAAATTTCCTCCTCCTAGCTTTGGATTTTAATTTGTTTGTATTCTATTTTAAGTCTCAAATCTTAAGGGCTATAATCAACATGGCATGGGAAAAAACAAACAAAAACATTCTAAAGCATCTGTTTCCAAAAATTATGGTGGAAAACATGACTAAATTATATGCTTCTCTGTGCCATGTTGAGCAGTTTTCTTATTACTTCTCTTCCAGTTTCTAGGATTATGTATTTTTAGGCTAAGAACCGGGCTATTAACCATTGAAATACCTGAAATTACCTAGCATCTTTGCTAGCATATATTTTCTGAAAATCAATCGTCTTAAAGTTACTAAATTGAATAAGTACTATATGTTGTTCAAAATAATTACAATCATTCTAAATATTTTAACCTATTGGAGCAAAATAGTGCACAAATACAATTACAATTTTTTTTTTTTTTAATATGTTCTTTATTTTTCAGAACTCTTGAATGGAACAAATGTGTTTAAACCTCTATTACAACTTCAATGGGTTCAAGAAAAGTAAGAAAAATTTTTTTACTTTGGGGAAAAAGGCTTCCACTGTATTATTTGTGGAAACCCTGGTGGCGTAGTGGTTAAGAGCTGGGCTGCTAACCAAAAGGTCAGTAGCTCCAATCCACCAGCTGCTCCTTGGAAACCCTATGGGGCAGTTCTACTCTGTCTTATAGGGTTGCTATGAGTTGGAATCAACTCGACAGGAATGGGTTTTTATTTTTATTTTTGTAAATGTGTGCGCTTAATCTCAACTATAAAATGAAGTTATAACACTACATGTGAAGCTAAATGGGCATTAGAACAATCCTTATTGCCAATTCTAGGCCAAGTAGATATTGTACAAAGCCAGAAAATATATTCCTCTTTATGATTTATTTTTTAATTTCCCTGGGAAATCTGTATTGATATTTTCTCTAGATTCCTTGTGAAATCTGTCATGTCCTTTATCACTTGTTCTCTGATTCAGTTTATTCTCAGTACTTTGAGATGACTCAGGAGATATTAATAAGTTGTGTTTACTCTATACTGCACAACTAAATATCTTAATAAATAATTTTCTTTTGGCAAAATGTCCAGCTCCTTTCCTTGAACCATTCTTGAGGCTAAATTATCATAAATAAGTCACAGTTTTAATTAATTTAACACTGAATTACACTTTCCAAGCCACATATCTAAGCTACTAAATGTAATGTTTGTTATTAAATTACTGGTATTTCTTAGTTGAGTAAATTCTTTCAGACTCTTACAGTGACTCATTTGTGTTGGATGATTGAAGCTTAAAATGACTTAACAGTTCAGGCAATGAGGAAATGGTCTTGCAAGCTACTGTCACACTGCTGAACCTCATCTGCACAACTGATGGATGGCCTCACAGAGGGAAACCTCTATATTTAGAGGAAGCAACTTTATTTACCCCACGTTTGCCACTGCACAGTTTGGATAAAGACTTTCAGTCCCTTCTACTTAAAATTTTTGTTGTTGCTGTTAGTTGCTGTCGAGTTGATTCTAACTCATGGTGACTCCATGTTTGCAGAGTAAAACTGTTCCATAGAGTTTTCAAGGCTGTGTGTGACCTTTCAAAAGCAGATTGCCAGGCCTGTCTTCTCAGGCACCTTTGGGTGAGTTAGAACATTTAGGATAGTAATGGACCACTTAATCATTTCACCACCCAGGGATTCCTTTCTTAAAATAGGGCTAAGAAAACAAAGTTCTGAAAAATGGCACATTTTTTCGGTTATGAACATATCATTTTGTTCTGAGAAATCATCAAATATTTGGGAAACTACAAGATACAGTAAAAATAACAATAAACAAACAAAAGTGTGCTAATAAGCTTCATATATGAGAGACAGTTTATAGTTATTGAGCACTTAGCATATCAGTGCTAACATAATAAGCAGTTTGTAGAAGAGATAGAGCCGATAATAACCTTATCTCTAGCCTGGTTCGGTCCTTGCTGCAAATATGTAAAAATTTCCGTAACTGGTGACCCATTTCTCTTTTGTCCTGCATTTTTCAACCATGAGATTTCTTTGCTTGAACTAGTTTGAAATCTCTTAATATGAAAAGCTTAAACATCTGTGCATAGTAAGATTATGCATGATCCTGTGGCTGTTGCCTGCCTCCCAGCCTGTCTTCCTACTTACTGTTCATCTTCAGATCACTTCCTTTGACATAACTAACAACAGGGGGCTTTGTGAATGTGCCACAGGCTCCATTTCCCATGTCTTTGACAGGCTACTTCCTAGAGCACAGCCTTTTGTTTTGTTGCATGGATACACTCCTACTCATCCTTAAAAAACCAGCTCAAATGTCAGGATCTCTTCCTCCCAGATAAAACTGACATCACGTTTTTTGTGTTTATTGTACAATTATCCACTGTAGCATTTATAACAATGCATGGCAGTTACTTGTTTTCTTCAGTGAGAAATCCTGCACTGAAACATTTGAATTTACTCTGTATTTTCCTCTCTTCCTAACAACCACATGAAGTTTCGCATCAACCCCCTTTTCTGATTCTTTACCTAAGCGTTTAGCAGCATAAGCTAATTGTGGACACATTCTCAAAGGGGAGAAGAGAGAAAGAAAGCTTTTGAGATGAAGAGGTCAAACAGGAAAACTCACTCACTTTGAAAAGAAGAGGGAGTTTGTGGTTCCTGTGAGAATGGAGAGTCGGCAACGTCTCATGGAGATAGTGAGAATCCAGGAGGGAGGCATACTGTGATGCGTAAGAGAGTGCTTCGTACGCTGCGTTCCCACCCTTGGTTAAGATTCCCATACCTCATGGTTGGCAAAGAAGCAGAACACTTTTGAATCTCTAAATGCTCTGTCAATCAGAATGTCAGACGTGACCACAGTGACCTAAAAAGAAGCAGCCTTTCTCTCTTGTCCCAACACTTTACATACCACCTGATTTCTGTGATTCCACATGATTCATTGGAGCCCTTGTGGCACAGTGGTTAAGAGCTCAGGCTGCCAACCAAAAGGCCCGCAGTTCAGATTCACCAGCTACTCCTTCCTTGGAAACCCTATGGGGCAGTTCTACTCTATCCTATAGGGTCACTATGATTCGGAATCGACTCGACAGCTGCGTTTTTTTTTTCCCCCTATGTGATTCATTACATAGGAGTATAGAGAGAACTCACACATTAGTGTTGGGCAGACTTACTTGCTGCATGAGATTGAGCATGTTAAATTCTCTGTGCTTCAGATTTCTTCTCAGTGAGACTTGCACTAAGAAAATATTAAACATGAAAAATAAATTAGACCCTATAATTTTCAGACATATTTATATCTTTTACTTAGTAAAATCACTACTATTAACCCCAAGTATACTGATAAGGTCCCAACATATTCTTGCTTTAATCAACAATTTATTTGAGTCACTGGTTTTGTGACCCTAATACTCCCCAGCATGTTTTCTCTTTTTCAAAATGGGCAACAGAGGGCTTGACATAAGTAACGCCATGAAGAGCCTGTAAGTTTCTTTTTTTTCTTTGCCTTCTCCCTTTTTGCATACCTTTGTTAATGGCTTTGTTTTATGATTTAGGATCCCCCACAGGAAGATTACAGCCCAGATGTCAGAGTCATATATTTTAGCCTGATAAGGAAATGTCCAGTTCCTTATCTCTTTAGTATGATAAAGAGTCTCTTGTAATTATCTTGAAATGAATAACAACACTTCTAACTTTTGTAAAAATCATATATAAGCTCTAATGTAAAAATGCCTTTTGGGACTCCCTAAGGACAGCCTGCATTACTGTTGGGTCCCCGGTGGTGTACACTTCCTGAATTAAAACTTTCTCTCTCTTTCTGACTTGGAGTATGTTTTATTAGCTCAACTGCCCCAGGGCATGGACGTTATTCAGGTAACAGTTTTTTATTTTTACTAAATTATATGAAACACAATCTGAGTTATGACTTAAAATCTTGGCAAATGACATCTATACACTAAAAATGAAAAAGTATATATAAAAGTATAAATTTAAAAAATCAGCAAAATGTAGGTGCATTTGAAACTATTTGTCTTTGAAGAGAAGTTGAAAAGGGCAAGGAGTAAGAATATTACAGTGAAAAATGTTTGGAATGCAGGATGCATCTCCTTAGTTTTGCTATCGAGAAAATGGAACAACCAAAGTTCTCACCATATCAAAATTCAGACACTAAATGATAAATTCAGCCCCATTTTCTCTCACATCATTTAGACAAAGAAGTCAATTAAGTGGAACATTAAAAGCTGATGAATCAAACAGTGGCATAAAATAGTAATTAGAAACTAATCAGTTAATGAAGTAAAATGACAATGGAAAAGTCTACAAATGACAGTATCACATCCAATCCGTTAATGAGAAGTGACATTGAAGAACAGAAATGCCTAGTACAACAGAGAAGATGACTGAAAATACACTGGTTAGATTCATAGAGATAATTGGTTTAAATGCCTCCAGTGCTTAGGGCTTTTTTTCCCCCCAATGTTGATTTAGTAGAGTTACCAAAAAAAAAAAAAAAGAAACCTTAAATTTAATCTGCTCTAGAGATGACCTTCAAGTAAATACTCTCAACATTTATAAGGTTATCTTTTGAATATAAGTGGTTTAAAAAATTGTCTTATTTAGATCTGTTGAATAGGAATATATAAGACACATATACATAACATATTAGAAAATTCCTTACTTTCTTTCGCCTAGGGTTTACAGAGTGGAAGAGGTCTCACCTGCCACTCCATAACAGAATGAGGTAGAGAACTAATGTTTTGCCAAACTGAAGCTTGAACCCATGAGTGGTTTATAAGTAATTATCTTTTCCTCCTTGTGCTACACAAACCCGTTCTAGAACATGTTAAGTATGTTTTTATTGTTGTTGTTAAGTGCCTTCGAATGGGTTCTGACTCACAGTGACCCTATGTACAACAGAACAAAACACTGCCCAGTCCTGTGCCATCCTCACAATAGTTGATATGACTGAGCCCATGGTTGCAGCCACTGTGTCAATCCATTTCGTCAGGGTCTTTCTCTTTTTGCTGAGCCTCTACCAAGCATGATGTCCTTCTTCAGGGACTGATCCTTGCTGATAACTTCATCTAAGTAAGATGAAGTCTCCTCATCCTCACTTCTAAGGAACATTCTGAATATACTTTTTTCAAGACAGATATGCTTGCTCTTCTGGCAGTCCATGGTATATTCAATATTCTTCACCAACACCATAATTTAAATGCATCAATTCTTCTTTGGTCTTCCTTATACATTTCCAGCTTTTGCATGCATGTGAGGAAACTGAAAATACCATGGCTTGGGTCAGGTTCACCTTAGTCCTCAAGGTGACATATTTGTTTTTTTAACACTTTGAAGAGGTCTTTTGCGGCAGATTTGCTCAAAGCAATATGTTGCTTGATTTCTTGACTGCTGCTTCCTTGGGCATTGATTGTGGATTGAAGTTGTAAAGGCTTTCATTATAATACCTTACTTTGTCTTCTTGAGCTATCTTTTGAAATCTTCTGTTCAGCTCTTTTACTTCATCATTTCTTCCATTAGCTTTAGCTACTCTATGTTCAAGAGCAAGTTTCAGAGTCTCTTCAGACATCTGTTTTGGTGTTTTCTTTCTTTCCTGTCTTTTTAATGACCTCTTGCTTTCTTCATGTATGATGTCCTTAATGTTATCCTACAACTCATCTGGTCTCTTCGGTCATTACTGTTTAATGGTTCAATTCTATTCTTGAGACAGTCTCTAAATTCATGTGGGATATACTCAAGGTCATACTTTGGCTCTCATGGACTTTTTAAAATTTTCTTCTGCTTCAACTTGAACTTGCATATGATCAGTTGATGGTCTGTTCTACATCCAGCCCCGGGCCTTGTTCTGACTGATAATTTTGAGATTCTCCGTCTTCTCTTTCCACAGATGTAGTCAATGTGATTCCTGTGCATTCCATCTGTTGAGGTCCACGTGTACAGTCCCTGTTTATGTTGTTGAAAAAAGGTATTTACAAGGAATAGGTCATTGGTCTTACAAAATTCTATCATGTTATTTCCGGCACTGTTTCTATCACTGCGGCCATATTTTCCAACAACAGATCCTTCTTTGTTTCCAGCTTTCCCATTCCAATCATCAGTAATTATTATGCATCTTGATTGCATGTGTGATCAATTTCAGACTGCAGAAGTTCATAAAAATCTTCAGTTTCTTCATCTTTCACATTAGTGGTTGATGTGTGTCATGGATTGAATTATATCCCCCCAAAAATATG
>NW_004443948.1:25348564-25367963 GCF_000243295.1 Trichechus manatus latirostris | reverse complement strand
ATGATTCCCAGTATTGTGTGGTTGTCCTCCATTTTGTGATTGTAATTTTATGTTAAAGAGGATTAGGGTGGGATTGTAACACCCTTACTAAAGTCATATCCCTGATCCAATGTAAAGGGAGTTTCCCTGGGATGTGGCCTGCACCACATTTTATCTTACAAGAGATAAAAGGAAAGGGGAGCAAGCAGAGTTGGGGACCTCATATTACTAAGAAAGCAGTGCTGGGAGCAGAGTGTGTCTTTTGGACCTGAGGTTCCTGCACAGAGAAGCTCCTAGTCCTGGAGAAGATTGATGACAACGAGGACCTTCCTCCAGAGCCGACAAAGAGAGAAAGACTTCCCCTGGAGCTGACACCTTGAATTTGGACTTTTAGTCTACTTTACTATGAGGAAATAAATTTCTCTTTGTTAAAGCCATCCACTTGTGGTATTTCTGTTATAGCAGCTCTAGATGACTAAGACCGTGCACAAATTTGAATAACAGTCGTATTAACCGGTCTTCCTCGTACGCATATGGATATTACTCTATCACTGACAGTGTTGTACTTCAAGATAGATGTTAAAATGTTCTTTTTGATGATGAATATGATGTCATTCCCAGCATAGTAGATCATACGATTGTCTGATTCAAAACAGCCAATATCAGTCCACTTAGCTCACTAATGCTTAGATATTGATCTTTATGAATTCCAGTTCATTTTTGACAGCTTCCAAATTTCCCAGATTTATACCTTGTACATTCCATGTTCCAATTATTAAGGATGTTTCAAACTATTTCTTCTCATTCTGAGTCATGCCATACCAGCAGGGTTGACTCTGCTTTGAGGAGGCAGCTCTCCAGTCATATTTTGAGCACCTTGCAACCTGAGGGTCTCATCTTCTGGCACTGTATCAGACAACTTTTCACTGCTATTCATAAGTTTTTCACTGTCCAATTTTTTTTAGAAGTATATCACCAGGTCCTTCTTCCTAGTCTATCTTAGTCTAGAAGCTCTGCTGAAACTTATCCACCATGGGTGTCCCTGCTGGTAATTGAAATACCAGTAGCATAGTTTCCAGCATCACAGCAACACACAGGCCACCACAGTATGACAAACTGACAGATGGGTGTAGATAGATCTATGGCATTGACTAATTGTTCATGGTGTCCCTAAGAGTGAAAGAAATGAGAAGTCTACTATTTATTTGATATGTATAACATAAGATTTCTAGGTTAAATGAACAGAAGTCTAACTCAAATCACCAAAACCAAGTCTTCAAACAATTTCCAGACTTGAGTCAGTTAACAGGCCCACAACTCCCTCAAAGAAGGGGAAGCTGTGTCCCCTTGAGGAAAGACCACACTAGAATGCCAACCCTTTTTACTGTTAATCTTCTCCAAACATTCCCCAGAGAGATCTATGGCCTTTTACAAGATGACTGTGCATAGGGGGACTCATATCAATTCTCCATCCCTATGTCATAATACAGTTCTCAGGGACCTTTATTACCTTTCCTCAAAACATCACACTGGTCCATTATATTAATGACAGCATGCTGATTGGACCTAGTGAGCAAGAAGTAGCAACTAGTTTAGACTTATTGGTAAGATATTCGCACATCAGAAGCTCATCCTTTTCCTTCCCCAGTTTGTCCACATCAGGTTGACAAAATGTTCTAAGATAGTGTATTAGTTTTTTAGTGCTACGGTAACAGAAATACTACAAATGAGTAGCTTTAAAGAACATAAGTTATTTGCTCACAGTTTACTAGGCTAGAAGCCTAAATTGAGGGCACTGGTTATAGGGGAGGGCACTCTGTCTTTCAGCTCTGGATGGAGACCCACGTCTCAGTTTCTGCTGCTCTAGTGTTCTTCCATTTCTTTGCGATCTTTTCATGGTATCTATCTTCATTTGTTTGTGTTTGCTCCTATATATAATATGCTCCTTTTATAATTCGTAAGTGATGAGGTTTAGGCCTTATTAACATAGCAAAGAAAACTCTGTTCCCAAAAGGGATTGCATTCACAGGTATAGGGGTTAGGCTTCCAACATATATTTTGCGGGGGACACAGTTCAATCCATAACAGTCAACAAATACATGATCACCTAGATTCTTGTCTTTCAAAGTATTTGATTAGGAGTGTCCAAAAGTGATACTTGCATACCCCTATTGCCACATGATGCCATGGACTATCAGTACTCTCTTTGCTAGTGGAAATAGACTCATTAATGCCTTTATACTTAATCAGATTTGTGAAATATTTTCAGAAACTCCATAAGCAATTTATGGAACTCTTCCTTAAGATTCTGTTCTTCTAGACCACTCTCAGTACCAAAATGTCTTAGTGATCTCTAGAGAAACAACTAGTAAGATAGATAGATAGATGATAGATAGATAGATAGATAGACAGACAGACAGCTAGATAGACAGACAGACAGATTTCAAGGAATTAGGTCATGCAATGGTTGTGACTGGCAAGTCCACAATCTGTAGATCAGGTGACAGAGTGGAGATTCTGCCATTCATGTGTCTCACAGTCTGCAGGTCTGGCAAAGGCTAGAGATTCCTGCACTCTTGTGTCCCAAAATCCATATATATAGTTGAGAGGAAGAATGGATGAGATTGGGCAAGATGTCTATTCCTAGTCTGAAGACATGATACTCCCTTAAGAAAACTCCCTTTTTGCTCTTAATGCCTTCAACTTATTGAATGAGGGCCATCCACAATATGGAGGGTGATCTGCTTTACTTAAGATCAACTGATTAGATCCTACGTAAGTACGTCATACAGCACCTAAACTAGTGTTTGACCAAACAACTAGGCACCACAGCCTAACCAAGTTGATACATAAAATTAACTATCTTACTAGTGTTATGTGCATGAATATAATTTGGACAGAGTGAGAATCTCATGGTAGGTAATTTTTCTGGGTAGGATTTCATTCTAGTGATTTATACGTGAAAACAGAAACACCAGATAACATTTCTCTTTTTTATGGATTTCTAATATGTAACTGACTTTCCAAAGTCTGCAATTACCATTTTATTGTCATTTGTTCTAAGGAAAACAAAAGAATGGAAGAAATGCTTTTACATTTTCTTCACCTGGGTCGGCATTGAAACTAAGCCAAAGAAAACTTTTGTGTTTGCAAAACAACCTCTTTGCTTTGTTAGAAAGTATTGATTCCTTTTAGTCTTAGATCTATAAAGCTTATTGAAGATTCTGAAATCATACGAAATGTTGTGACTGTATTCAAAACAAAGCTAGCAATATAAAAATCCATCCAGAGACTTTGGGGCAAACCTTATGTTCATAACTAATAGTTTGCATGTTGTATGCATTTTACTTCTAAGGTTTTCAAAGAGTTTAGCACACTGGGGTTAAAACAATTATGTTTGAACTTGCCTAATCTCAAATCAAATATAATTTTAACTGTTATGGAGATAAAGAAATTGTTTTGTTTTGTGGTACTGCAATAAGAAAGTATTGCTTTGCTTACAATTACTACCTCAGAATTACATTACTAGCTGAATCATTTGATTTAAAGTTTTAAAAATCTTATACTTTTAACTTTCTGCTAACTCCACTTATTTCACTGAAGACATTATCTTCTCTCAACTCCTGCCATTAATCATGGTGAATTAAATGTATACAAAACCTGGCATCTCAGTCTGTCTGAACTTCAGTTACCTTTTCTTCTCATCCACATTATTTATCCACTGCCATAGTCACTCTCTGAATTTTCTACACAGAATCCCAACCATAACCATCTAGCCTCATTGTTCTCATTTGCTCAAGGAAACTCATTTTTATAATTCTTCAACATTACTGAGACTTCCGGTTCAATATCCCACATTGTTCTCTCTTTTACGTAGCATTAGTTCCTTCTTTGTACAATCTAGATTCCATATTGAAACAAAACACTCTTGAAATAGTTAATTTCTTACTTAATAATCTTTCTTTTTACAGTTATGTTTGCTGTTGCTGATAATTCTCTGATAAATCGGCAGCCGCAACCCTTTTTAACCTAGATTAAGACACCATCATTTCAACCTCAACTAATATATCAGTTTCATAAAATGTCTTTCCACTTCTACCATGGCACTCTTCCGTTCTCCACAAAGCATTTAGAATGACTCTATTAGTGTTATTATTATTTTTTTATTTGAGTTAGTTGTATATTTGCATAGAGTTGAAAGAAATAATACAGAGAGATCCAGAACACTCTTCAGCCAGTTTCCTCCAATAGTAGGATCTTGGATAGTAAAATATCCAAAACCAAAAATTCATGTTGATATAACCCTTCAACCTTATTTGGTTTTCACGCACTCATTTTGTGTATGACTGTATGTGTGTGTGTGTCCATGTGTACTTACTTCTACGCAGTTTTATAACGTGTAGATTTATGTGGCCATAACCATAGTCAAGATACAGACTAGCTCCATTACATCAATGATTTCTTGTGTTGCCAGTTTACGTCTATACTTACTTCCCTCCTGCACCCTCTTCCCTCATCCCTGGCAACCACTAATATATCCTTCATTTCTATAATTTTGCCATTGGAAGAATACTGTGTAAATGGGATCACATAGCATGTTATTTTTTGGAATTAACTTTTTTTTTTTTTCACTCAACTTAATTATCTGGATATTCAATCAAGTTGTTACATTCATCCACCGGTTGTTCCTTTTCTTTTAATTGCTGAGTAGGATTCCATGATATAGATGTACCAAAGTTTTTGTAACAATTCACCCATTGTAGGGCATCTAGTTTGTTTCCAGGTTTTGGCTATTACAAAAATGCTACTATGAACACCCCCATGCAAGTTCTGTGTAAATACAATTTTCATTTCTTGTGGATAAATGCCCAAATGTGCATGGTAATTTAACAGTTTAAGGAACTCCCCAATGTGTTTCTAGAGTGACAGTATCGTTTTACATTCTACCAGCAAGGTTTGACTAATAGAGTTTCTCCACCTTCTCACTAGCATTTAGTGTTGTCACCATGGCTTTTTGTTTTGTTTTAATTTTAGCCATTCTGATTGTTGTGTGGTAATATTTCCTTTTGGTTTTAGTTTGGCTAATGAAGTTCAACAAATTTTCATGTGCTTATTTGCCATTTGTAAGGCTTCTTTGGTGAAATATCTGTTTATGCTTTTTGGTCATTTTCTATTTTTTTTGAGTTTTGAGAGTCCTTTATATAATTTTAGATCCTGTTTTGTTGGGCACGTAATTTGCAAATATATTCTCAACATCTGTAACCAGACTTTTATTTCTATTAATTATTTTGCAGTGCAGAAGTTTTTTTTTTTAATTTGTTTGTTTTTTAAATTTTGATGTTATCCATTTCATCAATTGTTTTCTCTTTGATGGATTATGCTTTTGGTATCAAGTTCAAGAAGTTCTTCACAAGGTGACATACATATATATATTTTCTTTTTTCTAGAAGATGTATGGTTTTATATTTAAGGCTGAGATCTATTTTGACTTAATTTGCGGGGTTTAAGTTTTTTTTTCCAGTGTATGCCAACTTGCTGCAGTACCAGTGGTTGAAAAAGCTATCACTTCTGCACTGAAATGCTTTTAAATCTTTGTCAAAAACTTGTTGGGCGTATTTATATTAGTCTGTTTCTGGGTTCTCTATTTTGGTCTATTGATCTGTCTATCTATCCACCAGTTCCACACTTTCCTGATTACTATAGCCAGAGTCAGTCTTAATATGTGGTACAGTGACTCCTCCCACTTTATTCCTCTTTTACAAAATTTTTAAAGCTATTTTAAGGCATGAATCTTTCCATATAAATTTTTGAATAATCTCATCTATGTCTACAAAACTCCTTGCTGAGATTGCATTAAGCCTATAAATTAATTTGTGGAGTACTGATATCTTTACTCTGATGAGTCTTCCATTGTGAAGCAATTGAAAATGGTAGTGTGTTTTTAATTTAATCTACACATGTTTCTATAAGACCAATAAATTGATATTTCCTTGTAGTCTGTAATCAAGCTGAATTACTTTATTAGTTTTGAGGTTTTGTTTGTTTGTCTTGATTTTCTTTTCTTTCTTTCTCTTTAGTTACATTATATATTTATTTTTGATTTCTTGGGGATTTTTATGTAGACAACTCTGTCATCTTTAAATAAGGACAGATATGCTTTATACCTTTCCTTTTATTTCATTTTCTTGCCTTATTGAAATGAGTAAAACTTCCAGTATTTTGTTAAATGGAAGTGTAAAGAATAAGCACTCTTGACTTGTTACTGAACTTAGTAGAAAAACCTTCAGTATTTCACTGATAAGTTTCATGTTAGTTATAGTTATAGTTATTGTATTTTTGTAGATGTTCTCTCAAGTTTATCAAGTTGATGTAGTTCCCCTTTAGTTCGAACTTGCTGAGAGCTTTTCTTTCCTTTTTTTTTTTTTTTAATATTGTGAATGGGTGTAGATATTCTCAAATGTTTTTTATACATCAATTAATATGATTATTTGATTTTTCTTCTCTAGCCAATTGTCATGGTGAATGACATTGATTTATTTTGAATGTTGAACCAGCTTTGCATGTCTGTAACAAATTATGGTATATAATTATTTTTTAAATATTTGTATATTTGATTTGTTAATGTTTCATTAAGGATTTTTATGTTTAGATTTATGAGAGATATTAGTTGTAGTTTTGTATTTTGGACTACATTGGTCTGATTTGGGTATCAAGCTAATACTGGCCTCATAAAGTAAATCCGAAAGTATTCCTTCTTCTTGTATTTTCTGCTTATTTCAACATTTCTGTTTCTAAAGATACATGTCGTTCACTGTGCTGTCTTCCTTTCATACAGGTTGTAATCCTCATTCAAGGAGCCCTAGCGATCAAACAGTTAAGCATTTTCCTGCTAACTGAAAGGTTGGCAGTTCGAGCCCACCTAGTAGCTATGCTGGAGAAAGACCTGGCAATCTGCTCTCCTAATGATTACACCCTCCTAAAGACTACCCTAGAAAATCCTATGGGGCACTTTTACTCTGCCACATGGGGTCACTTTGAGTCAAAACTGACTCAAGGGCACATAGCACCAGCAACAATATCATAGTGAATAAATCAGTCTTTAAAAAGAAAATTGCTAAAATGTTCCAGAGAAGTTATCTATGCCTGGGGGTTTCTTTTTGGGGAGATTTTTAATTACAAATTCAATTTCTTTAATGGTTATTGGACTATTCTGGTTATTTCATCCTGGTGTAATTTTGATATTTGTTACTTTTTGAGGAATTGGCTCATTTAATTTTTTAAAAAATTTATCTGTATAGATTGTTCATAGTATCCTGTCACTTCCTTTTTAATCTTTGCAGGATCTGTAATGATATCATTTGTTTCATTTCTGATATCGGTGATTCGTATTTATTCTTATTTTTCTTTGTCAGTTTAGCTGAAATTTTGTTAGTTTTATTGAGATTTTCTAAAATCAACTTTTGGTTGCATTGATTTTTCTCTATAGTTTGCCTGTTTTCAATTATGTTGATTTCTGCTTTAATTTTTTTTTTATTTCCTTTCTTCTATTTTAGTTTAATGTTGTTCTCCCATTTCTAGTTTATTAATTTAGGTTATTAATTAGAGATGTTTCTCTTTTAATATGTAAGCATACAACTCTATACATTTCCCCCTCAATACTGCTTTGGCCACAGGCCAAAAATTTTGATATACTGTATTTTTATTCAGTTTTTCTTTTTTTTTTATTTACTATGAGATTTTCTCTTGGCTCATGGATTGCTGTTTAATTTTCTTCTATCCTGTTGATCATTGTCGTATTCTTTTTCTGTTATTAGTATTTAATTTGACTCTACTATCATCAGAAAACATGCTCTGTATGATTTCAATTCTATTAAATTTGTTGAGATTTGTTTTATGAATCAGGATTTGGTCTATCTTAGTGAATTTTCCTTGAAGTCTTGAACAGAATGTGCATTCTGCTATTCTTAGATAGGTTGGGCTATAGATGTCAATGAGATCCTGTTTGTTGATAGTGTTCTTCATTTTCTTTCTATGTTTTCTAATATCCTTTTCAGTATGTCACTGAGAGTGGTGTGTTGAAATTCCCAACTGTAACTCTGGATTTTTCTATGTTTTCTTTTCAGCTCTATGCTCTGTTGTTGCATCTGTATCTGTATGATACCCATAAGGAATCACTATGACTTCTAGATGACTTGATACTTTTATCATTAGGTTATGTTCTTCTTTGTTTCTAGTAATTTCTTTTCTCCATTTTATCTGATGTTAATTTAACCACTTTAAAAAAAAAAAAACATTTTGACATTTAGTTTCCATTCTTATTTAAGTTGTAATATTTTGGCTATTGCTTTTACAAGTGACTTTTGATTGTATCCTCCATATTTTGAATATTACTTTAGAAGATCAATAGTTCTATTTACATTTTTTTAAGCAGGCAGTCACCTTTCAGAAATTAGATGCAAAGAAAATACTTCTTAATTCATTCTCTGAAGCCAACATTACCTTAACAAACCCAATTAAAAACATTACAAAAAGAGAAACTACAGACCAATATCTCTCATAAACACAGGTGCAAAAATCCTCAACAAAATATTAGCAAATCAAATCCAACAATGTATAAAAAGATCATGGCCAAGTGGGACTTGTCTCAAGTATTCAATGCTCATTCAACATTTGAATATCAATTAATGTAATCCTTCACACCAAAAGGCTACAGATAAAAAATCATATGATCATATTAATAAATACAGAGAAGCATTTAACAATATCCAATATCCTTTTATGACAAAAACTCTCAGAAAACTAGGAATAGAAGGGAATTTTGTCAACTTTATAAAAAATATTTACAGAAAACTAGTACTAATACCATACTTTATTGTAACAAACTAGAAGCTTTCCTCCAAAGATCAAGAAAAGATAGCATTGTCCCACCGCATCACTCCTATTCAAAATTGTTCTGGAAATATCAGTTAATACAATAAAACAAGAAAAAAAATATTTATAGAATTGGGAAGAAAGAAACCTGTCTTTTTTTTACAGATGACATGATACTCTACTTAGAAAATCCCACATTATGGACAAAAACACTTTTAAAAGTAATAAGGAATTACAGCAACTTTGAAGGACAAAAAGTTAACATACAAAAAATTATTTTCCCATATACCAGTAATGAACACTTGGAGTATGAAATTAAAACAAACTAACATTTACATCAACATGAAACAAAGAATAAATACTTAGTAATAAATCTAAAAAAAAATACTTCCTGTCTTTTCAGGCTAGGAAATCTAAGACTTATCAAGGACTTCATAGCTTTTAGTTTTGCAGTTGATGGATTTTTTTGTCTAGGGAAAAAAAAAAAGTTCAATTAAAAAAAAAGTCTGCGGTGGGGTGGCCAAGATGGCAGAGTAGTCAGACATTTCCTGTGGTCAGTCTTACAACAAAGACCCAGAAAAACAAGTGAATCAATTATATATGACAATCTAGGAACCCTGAACATAAAAGACAAAGTTAAGAAAGTGGACTGAGTGGCAGGGGGAGGGAGAGATGGTTCAGAAGCAGCGAGAAGTTGCCAGACCTGACACGGTGGGAACCAGCACTCTCCAGGCTAGATCAGCTGGCTTAAGCGGTGAGGCAAGCAGTGATACTCTGGACACGTTTTCCACACTGGGAGAGACTGAGTGGTGGAGAGTCAGCTCAAACCTCCAGGACCAGTGTGAAACAGCACTCAGATGGCAAAAGATAAGTACAAGCATGTAACCTACTGAGCGAATCA
Organism: Trichechus manatus latirostris; assembly: GCF_000243295.1. Taxonomy (NCBI): domain Eukaryota; kingdom Metazoa; phylum Chordata; class Mammalia; order Sirenia; family Trichechidae; genus Trichechus; species Trichechus manatus. The sequence continues at coordinate 25,358,212 of NW_004443948.1, read as the reverse complement.
AAAAAAAAAAAAAAAAATGTCCTTTAGGGAAATACCTCTCTCACATTTACCTGTTCCCTCTTTGCTATGCTCCAGGTCCCAGGTCCAGCTTCAGAGATTGCTCCTCTCCCTGGGATGGAAGTAGGACCAACTGCACGCCCTGAGCCATTCTCCCGGCTTTGGAGAGGGAACAAATTAACAAACAGGAGAAAACAATCTGCCAGCTCCCTTAAGCTGGGAACTCAGGGCAGGCAAGCCCCTTTGCCTAGGCAAAGGCATAAGGGGTCCACAGACTTTGAATGCCTTTCACCCCTGTGTAGACATGTGTGGGCCCATTTCAACAGTGTAGGCCCTCATTAGCACAGTATACCAGGGTATATACCTGAAGCCTATTTTCATCTGCATCTGTTATAAGGGGGAGTGGCAGGTTAGTGACATTTATCATCACCCTGCCCATTAAGCAGGGTCCTCACCTACCCACACCAGGGGCCTGAGAACTGGTGGCTCCACTTACTCCACTGAGCCACCAGCAACAGGGGTCTATGAATAAGTGGTGACTCCCAGTCCTTACAGCCAACAGCATTGGATGCCCATAGTCCAGCTGCAAAACTCACCCAGGAAACAGGGACACATCTTCCACCCAGGCAGGGACAGCAGTCAGGCCCCTGCCTTGATCAGTGGATGACCCCCTACTGAAGCCAGATACCTGTGCCTACTCCAATCACCATTGCCTGTCTAGGACTGCAGGTGAGAGACTGTACCATACACTTGGTGATCAAAGACCTGGACACCTGAGCTGAATTCACACAAGAAAAGTAAATAGACTCTTGGGCTCACAGACATAGTAACAGCTCTAGCCATCTAGAGACAAACATGAGAGCTTCAAAGATGCCAATAATCAAACTAGCTCACATGACCAGCCTATTTGGGCATATCAAAACAAAATAAAACAAGAAGCTAGCACACAGTAAGCAAACAAAAAATAAATATAACTTATTGATGGCTCGGAGATAACAGTCAATATCAAATCACATAAAGAGGCAGACCATGATGGCTTCAGCAAGCTCCCAAAACAAAGAATCAAAAAACTGTCTGGAGGACAAGAACTTCTTGGAATTACTGGAGGTAGAATTCAAAATACTAATACACAGAACTCTTCAAGAGATCAGGAAGGAGATCATTCAAAACACAGAACAAGTCAAGGAACACACAGACAAAGCAACAGAGGAACGTAAGAAGGTTATTCAAGAGCATAATAACAAATTTACCAGGCTACGAGAATCCATAGAGAGACAGCAAACAGAAATGCAAGATTACCAATAAAATTTCAGAATTAGACAACTCAATAGACGTCATGGGAGCAGAATTGAGACAATGGAAGTCAGAATTAGAGAGACTGAAGATAAAGCACCTGACACCAACTTGTTTCAGGAAAAATCATATAAAAGAATTTTAAAAAATTGAAGAAACCCTAAGAATTATGTGGGACTCTATCAAGAGGAATAACCTACAAGTGATTGGAGTACCAGAACAGTGGGGGAATAACAGAAAATACAGAGAGAATTGTTGAAGATTTGTTGACAGAAAACTTCCTAGATATCATGAAAGATGAGAAGATATCTATCCAAGATGCTCATCGAACCCCACACAAGATAGATTCCAAAAGATAGTCACCAAGACACACTATAATCAAACTTCCCAAAACTAAATCCAAAGAGAGAATTTTAAGAGCAGCTGGGGATAAATGAAAAGTCATCTACAAAGGAGAGTCAATGAGACTAAGTTTGGACTATTCAGAAGAAACCATGCAGGCAAGGAGGCAATGAGATGACATATATGAAACTCTGAAGGAAAAAAAAATGCCAGCCAAGAATTATATACCCAGCAAAACTCTCTCACAAATATGATGGTGAAATTAGGGCATTTTCAGATAAACAGAAGTTAAGGGAATTTGTAAAAACCAAACCAAAATTACAAGAAATACTAAAGGGAGTCTTCCTGTTAGAAAATCCTTAACATCAGATAACAACCCAAGACTAGAACACAGGACAGAGCAACCAGATATCAAGTGAGATAGGGAAGTCACAAAAAGAAATCAAAGCTAAAACACTGAAAATAGGGAACCAGAGACATCAACATGTAAAAGATGACAACATTAAAACAAAAAAGAGGGACTAAAAAATGTAGTCATATATCTTTCATATGGAGAGGAAGTCAAGGTGATATAAAGCAATAAAAGATTGGTTTAAACTTAGAAAAATAGGGATAAATATCAAGGTAACCACAAAGGAAACTAATAATTCTACACATCAAAATAAGAAACAAGAAAAACATAAAGACTCAGCAAATAAAAAATCAGCAACAAGGAAAAACATGAAAAGAAAATACACACAAAAATAAAAAAGTTCAATGACTTTTTTTTGTATTAAAAAGAATAAAAACCAAAGATTCGAACAGGTTAATTATTTTATCTACTGTGTGGTTTAAAGCCAGGAAAAGTGTGCATCAGGGTTGTATCCTTTCACCACACTTATTCGATCTGTATGCTGAGCAAATAATCTGAGAAGCTAGACTACATGATGAGAATTTGGCATCAGGATTGGAGGAAGATTCATTAACAACCCGAGTTACGCAGATAACACAAGCTTGCTTGCTGAAAGTGAAGAAGACTTGAAGCACTTACTGATAAAGGTCAAAGACTACAGCCTTCAATATGGATTACACCTCAACACAAAGAAAACAAAAATCCTCACAAATGGACCAATAAACAACATCATGATAAATGGAGAAAAGAGTGAAGTTGCCAAGGCTTTCGTTTTACTTGGATCCATAATCAACACTGATGGAAGCAGCAGTCAGGAAATCAAACTACAGGTTGCATTGGGCAAATCTGCTGCAAGAGACCTCTTTAAAGTGTTAAAAAGCAAAGATATCACTTTAAGGACTAACGTGCACCTGACTCAAGCCATGGTGTTTTCCATAGCTTCATACGCATGTGAAAGCTGGGCAATGAACAAGGAAGACTGAAGAAGAATTGATGCCTTTGAATTATGGTGTTGGCGAAGAATATTGAATATACCATGTGCTGCCAAAAGAATAGAAACCCTAGTGGCATAGTGGTTAAGAGCTAAGACGGCTAACCAAAAGGCTGGCAGTTTGAATCCACCAGGTGCTCTTTGGGAATTCTATGGGGCAGTTCTAGTCTGTCCTATAGGGTTGCTATGAGTTGGAATTGACTCAATGGCAATGGGCTTTTTTGCCAAAAGAACAAACAAATCTGTCTGGAATAAATACAGCCAGAATGCTCCTTAGAAGCAAGGATGGCAAGATTTTGTCTCACATACTTTGGACATGTTGTCAGACGGGATCAGTCCCTGGAAAAGGACATCATGCTTGGTAAAGTCGAGGGTCAGCAAAACAGAGGAAGCCCTTCAGTGAGATGGATTGACACAGTGGCTGCAATAATGAGCTCAAGCATAACAATGTTCGTGAGGATGACCCAGGATCAGACAGTGTTTCCTTCTGTTGTACGTAGGTTCACTATGAGTCAAAAATGTCTCGACAGCACCTAACAACAACAATAGCAACCTTAAAGATATAGTCAGATTGTTGTAAGTAACTCTAGCTGTGATTTAAATACTATTTGGTATTTTAAAAAGAACAAGATTATTTTGTCAGACAACTTTGTAGACCATGTTCTACCATAAAGAAATATTAAATAATTTACTTAGACGTAATTACATCTTACCAGAAGATAAATGATGAATGACTGAAATCCTATTTCATGTTATTTTAAACCCTCCCTAATTTTTTTGTTTGAATTAACCAGATGATTACCTCAGACTACTACATTACTTATGTTTCACAGGATGAATTGGTCAATTCTGTAAGCTACTCCAAAATGCATGTGCCTCTTGTCTGTGTGGAAAGTATAGTTTATTATGAAACTCTTGAACAAATACTCAGTGTGTGTGCATATTTAAATTATTCATGAGGGACATTAGATTTATAACATTCCAACTCTGGGTTATGGAGAAAAAAAGAAATACAAAGTTATTCCCTGAGTGAGGAGGTCTATCTATTGATCCACCTATCTACCTATCTATCATCTATCTATCCATCCACCTATCGTAGTTTCCATGCACCTAATCATTAGCCACTGAATTTCTGTTATACTATAGTTTTATGCTTATAACTTTTATCAAGTAATATTACTTTGAACCTCCAGCCTAACCATCGAGGAAAGATAATAGCAAGCCATCCACTACATCTACAGATTACTGAGAAGGAAAATTAATGAAGGAAGCTCTGTGCATAGCCTTTTCAAAATATTGAATGGAAAAGGATGTTTCCTTGACAAGTGCACTTCATAATTAAAATAAAAAGTGGCATATCCAGCATCCAGCTAAAGTAAAATATTCAAAAATTAATAACTCTCAATGACCTTGTCTTTGTTCTCCTGTAACCAGCTGCATTTGATATGAATCATTTTAACCATATCATATTTTATTATAAATTGTCAAATTTCCATGATTATTAGAAAACTCATAGAATTTATTAAAACTCAATAGGGGTTCCAGGGAGTAATAGATTAAAATACCAGTACAGTGATGAAAATGTGTGTTTCTTATATTATTTAAGTAATTTGTATACATTAGTAAATTAGTACTGCAGACATTTATTTTAATGTCATTCTATTCAATCCTTTATGTTATGTTTATAAAACAAAATTATATTAATATTTTGAAAAACATTTGAATTTCCACATCCTAAATTGGAACTGATAATATTAGTCAGCTGAAGCATAGAAAAATTGCATCTCATTTTACACTATTAATGGATTTATAAAAATTCATTTTAATAAAACAAAATTCACCTCATATCAATTTAAACCATACCTAAAATATACATTTTTGTACTATAAAACAAAAATACTTAGCATGTAAAATTATAAACATATATTCTTCTAATGCTGTCTGTATTAAAATGACTTTATAGAAATCTACAAAATGAAGATTAATGCCAAAAATAATTTTTGAGTTATTAGATTTTATTTTCAAATAGGTCCATTTAAATGTTAAAAGAGACTAATGAAAATAAGCTTTCAAATCATAGCCAATTTAGGGATAATGGTGAAGATATTTCAGCTGAGCTCATAGCTTCTAACTGAGGTAATTCTATACTGAAGGGATGCAGTATCATTGAATATATGCAACTGTGAATACTGTATAATTGGCAAACGAACAACCAGCATTTCAGAACTGGTACTTGAAAGCTTTTTAAAGCAGATAGCTGATAACTTCACTGTTCAAGACCAGCAGGTGTTCTCACAAATTACCTGAAGTAATATGCAGTAAAGATGTGCAACAGAGAGCTTCACATTAATTATGGGTAGAATGTGGACAGTTCTTCCTACAAAAGTAAAGTAAAGGTGATTTCATCTTTTTTTTTTTGTTTTGCCTGGTACTTACTAGTTACCATATAGTTATTATCTTGACTGATTAAAAACAATGTGTAAAGCTTTTTTAATGCAAATTTACATTTTTAATATCTAAGTTACCTAAGCAATTAGGATTTATATTTTAATTTTAAATGAGAAGAATGACATGAAAAGATATATTTATATTAGTGGTTCTTAGTGGCTATTCTATAGCTTTGCTTTCGTTGTGTAACCTAGGGCACTGTGCATACTTAAATTTATACACTGCTATATTGAAATATCGTGGAGAAATATTAATCAAAAGGCTTGATCCCTTTTATATGTGACTTTTGCATCATTTTAAACAAATTTTCTAAAGTTTAATCCTAGTTAGAAGGAGATATTATATATGAGGTGCCAAGTATAAAGAAAATAACAATTTGTAAAGTTATTTAAACTTTTTCAGGAAAAAATATTGTGTATATATTTTAGCCTAGTTTCTGTTAAACCTTATATGAGAGTTTCATTAATTTTTATGCTGCCTGTAGAACCTTTAATTCATCCTAAGATGAACTTTGATACCAATACAACTGAGCTTTATTTTTTCAGGTAAATTTAAGCTACAATACTCTTGTTTTTCTTTCTTTTTTTTTTTTTTTTAGTTTCAATTATTTTAATAAACAGCTATTATTAATCTGTACTTTTTTTTTTAAATCATCAACTTTTAAATATCTCTTAATTTTAAGAAAACAAGTCCTTTCTTGAGATTGCCAATCTTTTAATGGACAATTTTTCTATAGAATTTTTTTTTATAATTTACATAATCTGTCATATGGATGTACATGTTTTTAACTCTAGTGGTTGACTTGCTAAATTAAAAGGAAAAATAGTTTATTTTCTGCTCTAAAATCAAACAAATTTATTTATCCCTGCCTGATTCAAACTTTGGTTCAAAGCCTTTACCTCCAATAGAGACACTTCAACTGGGATGACTTTGAGTTGAAAAATTGAGTTAAAAACAAGTAAATGAATTGAAAGATCCAGAAATTCTTTGGATCCATAAGTTCTTAGGATCTATAAGTTCATATGCTATTCATTACAATAGAAAATTAAGCTAGTGTAGAAAAAATAATGTACAGATTCATTATATTGTCTTCAAATCCAAACTTTGTAAACACAATTAAAATAAAAATCCACACTCTAAAAATGGCCTAATACAAGTCCCATAGATTTGATTAGGCTTAATGTTGACAAATGGAGGTTGATCTGCACGCTTTTGGATAAAAAACGTAATTATAGAGATGAATCCTTTCAATTTACTCTTTAGTTTCTCTCAGGTTTATCACAACTTGTTTTGTGTTAAGATAAAAACTTCTCATCAAAACTTACTACTTATGAAGATAAAACAAACAGTTAATTTGGAAGATCTTTATATAAAATTTCAAAAATATTTTTTGCTAACCATTTTTAGTTCTCTAAATGTTCTATATTAAAAACCAATTCTAATAATAACTATTTCAGTCATGAGTTGACTATATTAAATGGATATCTTTGTGTGATCATATTCATATCAAGCAATATGTTAGCTGTGGCTAAGACTGTTTATTGTCAACCCTGGTATTAGAGAATGAACTGCTTATACCTATAGTCATAGCAAGGAGTTCTGCTCTCTATGCAATAGAGACAAATTTAGAAGCTTTTAATGTTTGTAATTTCAAAAGTGAAGAATGATTAATTTAAAATTTAATCTTCTTGAAATCTGTTGTAAGAGTTCCTAAGCCTAACACAATGAGAAGCAATAGAAACACTTTTTGTTTTCCTTCCTCAAAATTAACTCTGTAGAAATGAAGAGACAGAAAGAGAGAGAGAGCTATTATTTAAAACAAAAGATGAGAAAACTCCAGGCTGACTGAATTCTGTAAAATTTTAGATAGGCTGCCAAAGTCTGCAGCAGGTGCAGTGGTGGGAGACACATGGGGACAAAACAGGAAAGCCTCCATGCTGTGCCCTCTTTCACACATTGCGTTGAGACAATCAATGTCATTCCATTAATCCCATCAGCGTGATGGGATAGATTTTAGCACCATTGACCTTACAGGAACATTTCTGAACAGCACCAAACCCTGTTGAGATGAGAAGCTAATGGAAACTGACAACTTGTCCACACTGGAGGATCCTTTCCAGGGTGCTTTTTCTCCAGGGTCCAAAGAGATATCCTACCACAGGGCTCCTTGCTGCCTAATACAACTTCTGCTTAAGGCTGGGGTCAACAGTGGTTCTGCTCTGAGCTTTACCCTCTCCTGTCTACATGAACAAATGAGGAGAGAGAAAAATTATGGGCTAGACTTTAGCACTTCCAATAGCATATTCTACCATTAAACAAAACAAAACCAAACTCATTGCTGTCTAGTCGATTCCAACTCATAGCAACCCTATAGGATAGAGTAGAACTGCCCCATAGTGTTTCCAAGGAGCAGCTAGTGGATTCGAACTACTGACTTTTTGGTAAGTAGCTGAGCTCTTAACCACTGCACCACCAGGTCTGCTTATTATTAGGGTGAAAGATATCTCTGCAGGACCACAAAACAAAACGAAATAGTTATTTGCAGAGTACCAGGCTGTAGAGGAGGAGAAAAAATGCCAAGCATATTCCACACAAAGATTGATTGGAACAGATCTTTTTTTTTTAATTTTGATAAAATTAGCTTTAAAGTGATGAAGAAATTTTTGTAACTTAAGATATTGAAAATTAGCATAAAATATTCCTTAAGAGATAGGTAAAGATTTTGGTTAAATAAATTATAGGGTAGAACTAGACATGCAATCATGTGAATAACCAAAGTCCCAGAAAGACATAAATAAAAAGAAAAGAAAATATTTGAAATAATAAAGGAAACACTTTTTCTAGAATTAAAAAACAAAAGACTTCAGAGTAGATGGCCAATGCCAAAGAGCAGAGTTAGGAAAAACCCTCATTCAGACACATCTTAGTAACATTTAAGCATAAAATGTAAAAACAAAACAATCAATTTCCAGAATAATCAATTACATACAAAGAACCAGTTTCAAAGTTTATAAAACAGTTTTCAGCAGCAACACTCTTTACTGTATTACAATGCAGTGGTATTTTCAAATAATTAAATGAGAAGAACTTGGAAAGTATGGGGCCTTATAAAATTTGTCACACAATGAACACATTGAAAACAGAAGGGGAAGAGTCATAGGATGACACGAGCTGTCTGAAAGAAACATTGATCAAAAAAGAAAGAGAATTAAAAACAATTTTGTAATTGAAAAGAAGAGAAAATTCAAATAGAGATTAAAACTAAAGAGAATACTTTAAAACTATATGCCAAAAACTGAAAAATTAAAAAATTCTTAGAAAAATATAACAATAAAATCATCAAATAGTTGGAAAAACAAACAAACAAACAAAAAGCAGGGATTAAAAACTCTCCTCCAAAGAAACACCCAGTCATAGATGGTGTCACAGGTACATTTTGCAATAACTTCCAAGTAAAGTTATCCCAATATGTTTAACTGTTTTAGGGGAAAAAAAAAATGAAACTATGTAGCACTCATTGTTTGAATTCTAGAAAATATTGAAACCATAATCATATATAAACAATAAAATAATGAAAAATCAGATGTTTATTAATACAGATGCAGAAATTCTAAACAGAATATGATCAAAGACAAGTCCAATCACATATAAAAAATAAAATTCAACATTACCAAGTTATATTGCATAAGTTATGCAAGGAAGGTTTAAATTATTTAAGATAATCTATAAATGAAATTCACAGGATATGAATAAGCACCAAAACCCATTGCTGTTGAGCTGATTCTGACTCCTAGAGACTTTATAGGACAGAGTAGAACTGTCCCACAGGGTTTCCAAGGAGCAGGTCGTGGATTCGAACTGCTGACTTTTGGTTAGCATCCAAGCTCTTAACCACTGCACCACCAGGGCCCCATGAATAAGCACGTAAACATTAATTATGTGATAAAAAAGAATTTACATGATGACTGAATAGATCAAAAATCAAAAGCAGCATTTAAAATCCATCACTCATCCTTGGTAAAGACTCTTGGTAAATTTAGAATAGAAAGAAAAGTGCAAATAGATAATATATATATATATTTAAAGAGAGTAAACTTAAGCTGAATGTTTTTAGAAAACATTGGATTAAGAGGAATTCCTTTTCAGATCAGGAAAGAGAAAATGACTCCACTGGCTTAATTCTATT
>NW_004443948.1:25324622-25348464 GCF_000243295.1 Trichechus manatus latirostris | reverse complement strand
TATATATATATATATATATATATATATATATAAAGCCTAAAATGTCCAAAGATAAATGAGCAAATATTTTAGGAGAGCTTATCATGGTGGGTGGTTTTAACATACACGAAAGTCATTTGCATTTATCTATACAATCAACCAATGACTTACAAAGATAATTAAAGTGACCAAAAAATATCAGGTATCTAGGACAATATTCTACAAGGTATGTCTAAAGGATATGTAACATCTCTACAAAAAAATGAAATATTTTAATAAACATATACATACTATACTTAAAAAAATAATAACTTAAAGATGTCAAATCTTTCCGAATTGATACTTAAATTAAATTAAAATCAACATCTCAACAAGTTTTGTTGGAATTTAATGAATTCATTGTAAATATTTTAAGAATTCTAGAGGGATAAGAATAACAAGTACACTTTCAAGGAAGAATAAGTAAGGTGGACTTGCATTACAAGATATAAGAAATAACTGTGAGACTATTGGTTGTAAGGTATTGACATAGGGATGTCAGCATGATTAATACAATAGATTAAGGAGTACACAAACAGACCCAAATATGCATAAAGCTACGGCATATAACAGAATTGGTAGGTGAGATCAGGAACAAAAGAATATTCAGCAAATGGAGCCAGAAAAATGGTTTACTCATAAAAATTAGTGGAAACCTATCTAATGCAATAAAAAATAACACTTTATTAAAAACTTAATGCTTTTACTCTTTAGGATTTTTAGCAGAAAATATGAGCATATGTATATTTTATACCTTGGATATATGTCGTTGATGAGGAAAGCATTGGCTATTAAAAATGTTGATTATGTTGCGATTAAGAAATTGTATTTATCAACAGACAAATCACACTTTTAGACTATGTTTCAGTTGAACAATTTAAAAAAAGAATTAGTAAAATGATTATGTAAAGAACTTTTATAAATCAATAGCAAACGCACAAAAATTTCAATAAAAATGGGAGACAGGAAAAGACATTTCACAGAAAGCAAGACACCTAAGGCTTATATGTATATGAAAAATAGTTCAACAGCACAGTTGTGAGGAAAACGCAAATCAATATTATAATTTGAATCAATTTCACATCAACTGGCAATAATTAAATGTCTAAAAAATAAAATGTTGGAGAGCATGTGGAGACACGGGATCTTTAATAAATTATTTGCTAGAGTGGAAATTGATAAAAAATACTTTGGAAAACCGTCTTGATAATCTTTGATATGTTTGAGTTCATTGTTGAGGCTATTGTGCCAATTCATCTCATTGAGGGTTTCTCTCACTATTGTTGGCTCTCTACTTTGCCAAAAATAATGTCCTTTCTGGTGATTGGTTTTTCCTGATGATATGTCCAAAGAAAGTAATACGAAATCTCTCCATCCTTGTTTCTAAAGAACATTCTGGTCATATTTCTTCTAAGACTGATGTGTTAATTCTTTTGGCAGTCCGTGGTATATTCAATTCTTCTCCATCACCACAGTTTAAACACATCAATTCTCCATGTGTCTTTTTTTTTTTTTTCATTATCCAACTTTTACATACATATGGGCAAGGTTTGGGTCAGATGCACTTACCTGATAATACCCTATGTCTCAATAATCACATACCTTAAAACCTAAGGTTTCCACTTCCATGTAAATAATTAAGAGAAATACATGCATATGTATAAGAGGAGACATGCACAATAAGCTTAACTGTTGCACTATTCATAAACACAAAATTCTTAAAACAACCCAAATTTTTCTCAGTGGAAAAAATAAGTGAAAAAACTGTGGTAGAGTCAAACACTGAAATTTCTACAGAAGTTGAAAATAAATTTCAGTGATAGGTAGCAATATGAAAGAATCTGTAGCAGATTAGTAAGAAAAAAGTGGGTCCAAAATATTATATACTGTATAATGATTATTTCATACAGTTAAAAACATCTCAAGTAATATGTTTAGTAATTATATTAGATTAAAAGTATTGATATAACCAAAACATCCAGGCTTACTATGGTAAAACAGAATCCAGGATGAAAGTTACCTCAGTTGGGCAGAGTTAGGAAGATAGTTAAGATGGTGGAACTAATCTAGGTTATAGATTATTACTAAGATCGGAGCTTTTTTTGTTTTTGTTTTTAGTAGTGGATTCATAGTTATAAAACTATGTATGATGTAAGTAAGACTTCCTATTTCAGCTCAGATGTATAAAGAACATGGAAGTCATCAATCATTCATTTTCTTAAAATGAGAAAAAAAGCCTGTACAAACTGAAAATCGTTTTTTTTTTTAGTTCCATCAGAGAATTTAGGTCAAAGGGAAAGCTTGCCACACTGAAATTTGGAGAGACAGGTGGATACAGAAAACCACAGAGATCAGCTCACCTTGAGCAAAAGTCCCCGGACCCATAAACTGGTAGAATTAAGAATCACAGGAGGCTGTGTGGACTACCTTGAGAATGAGAACCCGTTAGAGCCACGATCTTAAGCGGCCTCCACACTTTCATGGTATTCACTTCTAGGAACCTCAGGAAATTCTCATTCTGAAGAGCCAAGAAAGATGCCCTCATGTCTCTGGCAGGGAGAGGGGAAAATCACAGTTCTGAAGTACAAGTAGAGTGTGTCCACCAAAAAGGCCTACTTTCCTGGGAAAGGATTCTTTTTACCAGTACCTTGAGACACCAAGGAGAAGTTCATTTTTCTGTCTCCAGTCCTTCCTGTCTCACATTAAACTGGAAATACTCAAACCCAGTTGTCCTTGAGTCAATTCTGATTGTGTATTCTAGAGAGGAACTGAACCTTCCAAGATGTCTCTTGGTTGGGTTCGAACCCCCAGTCTTTCAGTTAGTAGTTGAGTGCTTACCATCTGTGCCACCTAGGGTCTCACCTAAGGAAGGGAAAAAAAAAAAGTTAAGAAACACTTGTAAAAGTCAAATCCCAGACACATGGGCCTTATAAAGACTGAGATTTAACCTAAGATTATAGAATTCTTTCCATCCGTGCACAACTACTACCACACCAACTGAGCTCCAACATAGTAACTGTGAATTACACAGACTCTGTCTAAGGAGGGGTATCTTGGTTTCCTATTGCTGCTGTAACACAGACACCACAAGTGAATGGCTTTAAATAACAGATTTTTTTTTTTTTTTTTAATTTTCACAGTTTAAGAGGCTAGATGTCCGAATCTAGGGCAGCGGCTATAGGGGAAGGATCACTCTCCATCAGCTCTGGGAAAAGATCCTGGTCTCTTTCAGCGTCTGTAGCCCTGGCATTTCTAGGTTCATTGGTAATCTTCATGTGGCATCTATATCCCCCTCATTTGTACTCCCTTTTTTTTTGTATCTATGCTGTTCTTTTTTGTAACTCAGAAGTAATTAGGTTTAGGACACACCCTACACTGATATGACCTCATTAACATATCAAAGAAAACCCTATTCCCAAATGGGATTACAGCCCAGGTATTATAAAGACAGGTATAAGGGGTTAGGATTCCAACACAATTTTTTTGGGGGGGAGGGGGAGGCACCATTCAATCCCTAAGAAGAAATTTGTAGAGAAGCCTAAAGACAACAGGTGAAACAAAAACAAGATCACTAGAGGAATTTTAAAACTCTGACACTAAAAGCTACAAGTAACATTAAACACTGCCCATCTTCTAGCCAGATTAACACAGAACCTCACACTAAAATCTATTTACCTCTAATCCTGTTTCCCAGCACATCATCTCTGGCTTTCAACAAAAATGACAGGGTATGCGATATTGTTAATATCACATATTAGCAAAATTTTGCTGAAAATAATTCAAAAACAGCTGCAGCCATACATCAACAGAGAATGCCAAAATTTCAAGCTGGATTCAGAAAAGGACTTGGAGGTGGGATATCATTTCTGATAGATCTTGGCCTAATGTCAAAATGTTTACCTGGGTTTTATTAATGATGTGAAGGCATTGGACTGTGTGGATCATAACAAATTATAATACTATGAAGAATGAGAATTCCTGAAAACTTATTTGGGCTTACATGGTGCTTGTACATGGATCAAGAGGCAGTCATTTAAACAGATCAAGGGGATACAGGATATTTAAAATTGGAAAAAGTGTGCACTAAGATTTTATTCTTTCAAATTACTTATTTAACCTGTAGGCTGAACAAATAATACCAGAATCTATACTATATGCAGAATGCAGCATCAGGAACACTCATTAACAACCTGCAATAGGCCCATGACACGACCTTGCTTGCCAAAAGTGAAGGTGACTTGAAGTGTGACTTACTGATGAAGGTCAAAGACTACAGCTTTCAATAAAGGATTATACCTGACCGTAAAGAAAACAAAAATCCCCAAAACTGGAACAGTAGGCAACACCATAATAGATGGTGAAGAAATGGATGTTATCAAGGATTTCATTCTACTGGGATAAACAATCAACGCCCATGGAAGCAGCAGTCAAGTAATCAAATGGTGCATTGCATTGAGCAAATCTATGGTATAAGATTTCTAAAATCTTAAAGAGCAAAGATGTAACTTTGGTGACGGAGGTGAGTTTGACCCAAGCCATGGCATTTTGAGTCACCTCATATGCATGTGAAAGTTAGACAATGAAAAAAGAAGATCAAGGAAGAATTGCCACATTTAAACTGTGGTGTTGGAGAAGAACATTGAATACACTGTGTACTGCCAGAAGAACGAACAAATCCATCCTGTAAGGCTTTGTCTTGCTTACTTTGGACACATCATCTGTGAAAACAAGGTAAACCCTCCATGAGATGAATTGACAGGGTGGCTGCAATAATGGACTGAAAGATACTAACAATTCTGATGATGGCATAGGACTGGGCAATATTTCCTTCTGTTATACATAAGGTTGTCATGAGTCAGAGCTGACTTGATGGTAACTAACAACATACTAAAAAGTAAGGGAAAGAAAAAAAAAACAGGATGAAGGGACAAAGGAAGCAACAGAATAGACTCATATATGACACAGATTTTAGAATCATCAAGCAAGAATTTTAAAATAACTAAGATTAATATCCACCACCTGTCTGTCAGTTTGTGGTACTATAGCGGTTTGCATGTTGCTATGATGCTGGAAGTTATGCCACTACTCTTTCAAATACCAGTATGGTGGAGAGGTTTCAGCAGAGCTCCAAGACAAAGACAGACTAGGAAGAAAGGCTTGGTGATGTGCTTCTGAAAATCAGCTAATGTGAATATCTGCCTTGACCCTTGTGCTCTTTTAAGATCTAGTTATATGGGATTAAAGTGACAACAGTAACTAGAAAGATTAGATAGGAACCTTAGAGGGCAATGAGTTTGTGTTAATGGAGGAGGAACAACTCAGAAAAAGGGTAAGAATGGTTGTACAAAGCCAAGAATATGATCAATATCACTGAATTGTTCATGTAGAAACTTGAATTGCCGTATGTGTTTGCTTTGTATATTTTCAACAACAACAACAAAAAAATAGATTATTAAAAAAAAAGAAAACATTATGGATCACAAAAGAATATTGTATGATATAGTGTTGGAAGATGATCCCCCCAGGTTGGAAGGTACCACACAATAGATGCAACAATGGACTTAAACATACCAATAATCATAAGGTTGGAGCAGGTACAGGCAACATTTTGTTCTGTTATACAGAAAATCACCATGAGTCAATGCTGACTTAATGGCAACTACCAACAACTAACAACATGATTAATATGTTAGGAGCTCTAATGGATAAAGTAGATATGACACAAGGACAGATGGGTAATGTAACCCTAGAGATGGAAACTCTAAGAAGTAATCAAAAGAAAATGCTAAACATTAACAACACTGTGACAGAAATGATGAATGCCTTTAGTGGGTAGATCAATAAGTTAGACATGATCAAATAAAGAATCAGTAAGCTTGAAGACAGGCTAAAAGAAATTGGAATTCAAGAAGAAAAAAATGAAGAAAATTGAACAGAATATTGAAGAAAGATGGGACAATATCAAAAGGTGTAATTGTAAATGTATAATTGGAATACCAGATGAAGAGATGGACTGGAGGAAAAGAAATATTTGAGGTGATAGTGGGCAAATACTTTCCAAAATTAATTACAGATGCCAAACCACATAATCAAGAAGGTCAGAGAACACCAAACAGGAAAAATACAATATCATATCAAAACTACAGAAAACCAACAGCAAACAAATGTGAAAAAAAAAGCCTGGGAATGGAGGACGCCATAGCAGTGGAGGAGCAAGAATAAGAATTTCAGTGGGTTTCATCAGAACACATGCAAGCCACAGAGAACAATCACTGCAACCAACCCCCTATTCCTAGCCTCCTTCCAAACACATAAATGTGACACAACCTATTATTTCTGTCAAGAAGACAATTGCAAGTCTTGATTTGCTACTTAGACTTATTGATGATCAGTCAACCTAACTGATCCACAAAATCTGTCTTACAGAGTTTCAAGACTTCCCTGGTACATTAATTCTCTGAAGGAGACACTATTTAATATGACTGATTCAACATTCTTAAGAACTGCAATCTTCAACCTCCCGGCAAGCAATTATTAAATTCCATCAATAAATTCGTTCTCAAAAGGAAATCGAGGAAATGCAATATGAACTGAGCTCAGCAACTTTACTAACAATTAGCAAGAAGAACTGTTCTGCTTACAGCTGGTAATAATGAGAACAGCTGAGTTATATATAATTATAGTGTTGTCTGAAGATGGGGAGTAAAATATTCCTAATACACCGTGAACGGTACAACACGGGCAGTGCTGTAATTATAGCTCAGGCAAATGACAAGTATACTTATTTCCAATCATTTCCTTTCAGGTGACTTCTCCCTCAAGACAGCAAAAAAGTGTTACCTAGTCTTCAGAGAAATTCTTAATTTAATATCCTTTAACTGTCTACAAATGCAGATTATTTGATGAGGAGAACAACTTCCCTTTGAATTTGATCAATACAGATAACTAACTGAGCTAGTTGCTTTACCTCTCCACATTACTGAATCTGCTTAAAAATTGCCTGTAGCCATGTCTGTCAGTTGAAACACTGGTGGTGTAGTGGTTAAGAGTTCAGCTGTTGACCAAAAGGTCGGCAGTTCAAATCCACCAGGCACTCCTCAGAAATCCTATGGGGAAGTTCTGCTCTGTCCTGTAGGGTCGATATCAGTCAGAATCGACTCAACAGCAATGGGCTTGGTTTTGGTTTGGTATGTCAATACTAGTGACCTGGTATTGAGACGTTAATGAAGCTCAGAACATTTTTAAACTTATGTGATGATTTGATGGAATTATTTTGAAATCATCACTAAGCAAGTGATGAAAATCAGTATGATAAACTAAAAAAACAAAACAAATGACGAGACTCACGCATTTAAAAATTCATTTACTTGATGAGTCGGAGCCTGTGGCATGGGCTAAGCTAGGTGACATTTAAACAGTTCTCCAAATTTTAACATTTAAAAATAATTTATAGATCCCATCCTTCCACATTTCTTATTATGCAGAAAGATGCAAGAATTACAGTCTTATTCATCTAAGCCCAAACTGCAAACAACCCAAAATTCCCTTAATAGGAAAATGAATAAGCAAGTTGTGGTATATTTATGCAATGAATTTTACTCACCAATAAAAAAGGAACAAATTACTAATACATGCAAAAATGTGGATGAATCCCAAATATATGATGAGTAAAAGAGGTCAGACACACAAGAAATACATATTGCATGTTCCATTTATATGATTTCGAAGGACAGCCAAAATGAATCTATGATGAGAGATTATTTCTACACGCAGAATTGACTGGAAAGTGACAAGAGGTAAGTTTTAGGGTTATAGAACTCTTCTCTATCTTGTTAGGCGTCCACGCTTGGTTCAAAAGTTAAGCGATTGACTATTAATGGAAAAGTTGGCAGTTCCAACCCACCCAGAGGCGCCTACAAGGAAGAAAGTCATCGTGCTTCACTTCAAAAAGGTAAAAGCCTTGAAAATCCTCTGGAATG
This sequence comes from Trichechus manatus latirostris, assembly GCF_000243295.1. Lineage (NCBI taxonomy): Eukaryota > Metazoa > Chordata > Mammalia > Sirenia > Trichechidae > Trichechus > Trichechus manatus. Next base: position 25,340,467 of record NW_004443948.1, on the reverse strand, counting down.
CAGTTTCTTTATATCTTTTTAATTAAAATATTTGCAAACTGTGAACCTTACAGCAGAAAGTATATAGCACATTCTTCCAATATTCAGGCAGTTTTGTTGAACACTTTTATGTTTTAAATAGAATTATCCCTTCTATTTAAAAATGCTGGCTTTGGATTTGATATTTCTATTGCAGTGGGTGTGGAGTGAGGGAGTGGAAAGTTGTCGGGTGTCTTAGTTATCTAGTTTCTGCTATAACAGAAATACAACAAGTGGATGGCTTTAACAAACAGAAATTTATTTTCTCATAGTTTAGGGGGCTAGAAGTTTGAATTCACAGTGCCAGTTCTATGGAAAGGCTTTCTCTCTCAGTGGGCTCTGGAGGAAGGTCCTTGCCTCTCAGCTTCTGCTTCCTGTTTCCTTGGACATCTCCATGTGTCTTGGCATCTATCTTAACTCATTTCTCCTCTGCCTCCTTGTTTAATCTCTTTTACATCTCAAAAGACATTAAGATACACCTTGCACTAATACTGCCTCATTAACATAACAAAGAAAACCCATTCCCAAATGGGATTATAACCACAGGCATACAAGTTAGAATTTGTAACTTGTATTTTTGGGGGACATAATTTAATCCATAACACAGGGGAAACCCTTGACTGTGACTACAAATTAAAACCTATAAACCAAACCTGTTGGCACTGAGTCAATTCCAATTCATAGAGGCCCTATAGGACAGTTTAGAACTGCCCTATAGGGTTCCCAAGGCTATAAATCTTTACAGAAGCAGACTGCCACATCTTTGTCCCAAGTAGCAGCTGGCGGGTTCAAACCACTGATCTTTTGGTTAGCAGCCGAGCACTTAACCACTGCACCACAAAGGTGCCTTCATTACAAACTATAGGTACTGCTTTTGGTTTAAAACATTTATGGTGAAACACTAAAGTGAGAGAGGAAGGTGGGGATGGTATAGTTTGGGTGTACGGGTCATAAATATGACTTTTGGGCCTTTCTTTCTCTTAGAGAAATGATGATTTCTCTTAGAGAAATGCATTTCTTTTAAAGCTTTGGTATTTAGTCTTTAAGTTATATACAAATATTACTCTCATTGTCAATAGAATTTTTCCATTTTATAGCTTTTAATATGCTATTCTTATTTGGAATTCCTCATGCAGATTAAAAAAAAAAGTTAAAAGGCATATCAGGAACAATTGGTCATAAGGTAGAAAGCCATGCCAAGGTCTCAGATTGCTTACATAATGTCAAGGTAAAAGACAACTTTTTTATAAGAAGTCCCATTACTTCAAAGTAAGGGCAGCTTATATTTTGGGCTTAGTAGATGACATTTCCAAGGAATAAATACTTTGATTTCAGCCCTTTAATATTCTGAATCATTCCTCTACTAGAACGTAGTTTTAATAAGTTAGGAATTTTTTTCTGCTTTGTCCAGTGCAATATCCCCAGCATCAGGCAGATACCTGGTACATATTAGAAGTTCAACAACTATTTATTAAATAAACAAATTAGCCCTAGCTGGATATAGAGCAGAAATGTAGCTGTGTTACACATGGAATGTTGGAGTCACACACAAATGAGATCCAAGCTAGTTAAAAAGCATTAGCGCTAACACCCTGCAACTTATTGAAATTGTAATAGCTGTGAAGGGGCACAGACAGGAATTCAATCTGTTAAATGGAACCTGAGCACAGACAATATGTGGTTTGACGTACCTTGAATTCCTTCCACAACTAAGTGATACACATCGTAATTTATAGTAACCACAGGGTCAAGGGTATAAAGGCAGAGTGTAGTTATTATAAGCTTTATTTTTGTGACATGGCATTGAATGTTATAGATAGTGCTGGGGCTCTCATTATTATTTTGCTGTACTTGCTGTTGTTGTGTGCCACCAAATTGATTCCGACTCACAGGGACCCTATAGGACAGAGTAGAGCTGCCCCACAGGGTTTTCAAGGCTGGAATCTTTAAGGAAGCAGACTGCCACATCTTTCTCCGTCTTTACTGAGAGGCTGATGGGCTTCAACTCATTAGCTTTTGGCTTGCAGCTGAGCAAGTGTTTAATGCTGTGCCACCAGGGCTCCTTTGTAAGCATATTGCTCTACAGTCCACAGCAAATTTTTCTTACCCCTTATCAGAGTTGGAAGTTATCTTGCCAAATTAAGAGTTTACAGAGCTTTTGTTGGATAGTTGGAGACATTAAGTGCTATATAAATATTATCTAGGGAAACCGTGCTCTGATTTCCAATGAATCTATATTTCCATCCATCCATCCATCCATTCATTCATCCATTCATCCATTCATCCATTCATCCATTCATTCATTCATCCAGCCACATAACACACATTTAATGAAACCTGTCTATCAGAGTCTATACAAAAGTGGTCACCAAAACCAAAAAGCAAACCTGTTGCCATCGAGTCAATTCAAACTCATAGTGACCCTATGGGACAGAGTATAACTGTCCCAAAGCATTTCCAAGGAGCTGCTGGTGGATTCAAACTGTTGACCTTTTGGTTAGCAGCTTAGCTCTTAACCACTGCGCCACCGGGACTCCTAGTGGATCACAGTGAATGCCAAATTCCTTACATTCAGGGAGCTATGCAACTGAAGGCAGGAGACCACCATAAAGAAACAAACAAAAAATTAATAACGTACTGTAACAACAACAACCCGTTGCCGTCAAGTTAATTCTGAGCCATAGCGACCCTATAGGACAGAGTAGAACTGCCTCATAGAGTTTCCAGGGAGCGGCTGGTGGATTCGAACTGCCAGCCTTTGGGTTAGCAGCCTAACGGCTAACCACAGCACCACCAGGGCTCCAAATGTGCTGTAGAAAGTGCTAAATAGGAAGCATGCAGTAGTATTACATGGACATGAGAATGCTTTCTAAATTCTGACTAAGGGAGTTAGGGGAGCACTTACTGAGGAGACAATTTTTGAGTAAAACATTCACAATTTTCAGAAGTGCTCTGTTGATAAACTGGTGAGTTTCCGTCCCCAGTGACAGCAGAATGGAAGGTGACATGAGAACGTGGTGTCTCAGGGGAGACTTCTCGCCCTCTAAGCTTCAAATAATTTTCTCTAGCCAAGACGAAGCTGAAGGGCCTGTAGAGAAGGCATCCAATGATTTTCAATAACTCAACATTTTGAGACCAGTTAGGGACAGAAAAGGCCTTACACAACAAGTTACGTCAGTTAAAAATTTTTCTAGAAGACGAATGGTGTCAATCACAGAACATTGTTTACCTCACTCGCGTTTAAAGTTGAAGCTGCTTCCTCCTAATCTTCTCGCTTGCGGCTGTCTTTCAGATCAGCCAATTAGAACTAGAATCCTGGGCATGCGCAGTAAGAGATCAGGCTGACCGCCGGATGGCCCCATCCCGTAATAAGTATTAGTTAAGAACAAAAAGACCCATATGCCAAGGAACCAAAATCACTGGACATACGTCTTTGAGCGGTGACCGAGCTCATTTCAGAAGGGAGAAGTCCGTCAGCCGCTTCCGTGCCAAATCCTAGCCGGACCCCATTTTGAATATGTACGAAATTAATGAATGACTTTCCCTTTCCCGCGTGGTACAAAACTTCCTCCAGTCTTTTGTTTGAGGAGAGGGTGCTTTGGGACTGATCTGCCTGTCTCCTTACTCGCTGGGAGTAATAAACTATGCCTTGCTTTAAATCCACTTGACTTAGTTATTCTTAAAGAGAGTACGAGCGGGGAACCCATTGTGTTAGGTAACAGCTTCACATTAAAGGTAGAAAATCACTTCACAGGTTTATGAAGGAGGAGAGATCGTTCTAGGTGATAGTTGCACAGCTATGGTTGATGTCAGTGGCGTCACTGAATTGCACTTACGAAAAAAGTTGATTTGGCAAATGGTGTGTTACGTGTATTTTTACAATTTAAAAAAAAAGCTAACATTTATCATATGCAAGGCCACACATATACACAAATTCAATTCTAGAGATAAGTATTATATTGTGTCCATTTTAGAGATAAGGAAAGCCAGCACTAAAGACAAAAACAACTTGCCCAATGTTCCATGACTGGTAAATGACCCAGCTGGGACTCATACTCAGAAGTTCTGACTCTGAGCCCTAGAAACCATCCCATTGAGCTGACGTTCACATACTAAAATATTTTTGTCAATACAACCAGCACCATCTTAACCCAGGACTCCATCAATTGTTTTCTGCTTTCTTTCCTTATTTGTGTCTGTCCTGGTAGACAGAAAAACTCTTCTAGGACAGGAATTGTGTCATGTAGTCTTATTGTTCATAGAGGTTAGCCTTAAAAAAAATTACCCACAACAAATCCCTTAGTGTACTCAGGCTATGCTTTCTCCATGTGCAAAAGGGGCTAGTAATTCCAACTTTTCAGTATCATAGTATTTATTATGATACTTCTGATAATAAATATGAAAGTGTTTTGCAAAACAAACCTAAAACAGGGAAAAAATGTTGTCTATAAGTTGATAGTATTTTTTTTATTTTTCCCTCAAATCCCCTACCTAGAACATACGTCTTCCTTTGTTGGGCACCCCAAATGTAATTTCTGAAAGTTTACTATAACATTTATCTCATTTAATTTCAATTACAGCCAGCTCACAAGATGTAAATGATATATGTTCATGAATTTTGTGTGCCAGTTATTAAATACAGCTGTTATTTAAAATTACATAAATTTTAAATGATATAAACTTTCAGTGTAATTACATAAATTTTAAATGATATAAACTTTCAGTGTAATAAATTATATTAAAAACAAAGTAAAACACTCAACACTTATTATTTCTAATTATTTTCTATGCTCATTTGCATCTATTGAATTTGTAAGATGAAAAAACTACTAATAGTGTGATGCTGATTATCTCTTCCCAACTCTGCATTCAGTAACCACACATGGGTAGCTAAAACTGGTCACGACAGAAGTATCTTCATCACAGAAATCAACAAACATTAATAATTAAAATTTGATCTACTGTTTTGTTGATTAACTAGATTTTAGAACGAGATGGACAATATGTTAATCATGCAGATTAAATTTAGAAGTGTTCATACCACAAAAATGGTCAAATCATAGTTGAATTGTAACCATAGATTGGCTATGGATATAAGAATTACACAAAAATCAACAGAAGTATTCTGTGAGAATCAATGGCTATATGGAATTACAAGAGAGAATATTGTGTATTACCTTATATTTATAAATATGTTTTATCTTTATATCTGTAAGGTTTATAATAAATGTATGCATATAATAATGTATACATGTATATACTGCCTTTGGGTTGATTCTGACTCATAGTGACCCCATAGGGTTTCCAAGGCTGTAAATTTCTATGGAAGCTCACTGCCACATCTTTCCCCCGTGGAGTCACTGGTGGTTTCGAACTGCCAACTTTTTGGTTAGCAGTCTCTCTTTCTCTCTCTTTCTCTCACCTATGGAGTGCAGTCATACTCTGCAACACAAGGGGCCTCCAACTGGTAGATTCTATTCTGTCTGGGGTGGTGGTAACATGGATTTTCAAAACTGTCAAAAATCATCAAACTGAGCATTTAAGATCTATGCATTTTGCCCTAAGAACTTTAGACATAAATAAAAAATTATCATTTTTAATATTAGTATTACACTTAACTTTGATGTAAGGAACCAGGCATTATATTTGGAACTTTAAAAATTCATGAGCTGATGATATTTACATAATCATTACTACTTTGTAAATATACCACATGTATTATTTTACTTTTTACTTAACAATAGTAGGAAGTTACATCCATCAGAAGATAATGTATGTTTTCTATAGGGAGCTTCTGTTTTAGTACTAAAAATTGTTATTTCCATTATTAATATTCTAAGGTATATATTTTTACTAAGGCAGCTATTGGCTTAGCAATGCAGAACCAGTATATTAGCATGTATATTTCAAATAAGATTTTGAAATATTTTTGGCTCTTGTTTTTTATATGAAATTGGCATTTTGCATTAATTGTGCAAATATAGTTTTCTAATGAAAGTTATTTCACTTCTTTTAATCCTTTAAGGAATTTTATGAAAAGTTTTAACTAATAGTAATTCCATTAATTGTGAAAAGACTCAATGCATTGTCTCCTAGAATGTGAAAATGTATATAAGATTATTTCTAAATTTCCATTGCTTTTAGTTTAACCTATGTATTTTTTTTAATATCCTTAAGTAAAAACGTTTTTTCTGTATCCTAGTTCTAAGTCACATATGTATAAACTAAAATTATCTACTTATCAAAGGGCAAAGCATGTTCAGTCACATTGCTTTGCTAATGCGTGTAATTGTAAGTAATAGAATCTGGAATTAATGTAGAAAATTTTACTATGTCATGGCAGTATAAGACATTTATAAAAATCCTTTTGAAAATTACATGGTATTTCCACTTCTATCAATATAAAATATTTGTTATTCTAAACATAAATCTAGATATTACAGAAAAAAAAAGAATACAAACCCAAACATAGCATATTCTAGAAGACTTGTTAAATTTTAGTAAAAAAAAACCTTGTGCTTTAAGAAGAGACGGCTTTAGCCTTAGGGTAACTAGTATTGAACTACACATAATACTAAGACTCTTGAGCCATGCACTACGTGAAAAGACAAACTTCTCGGGAAAAAAAAAAAAAAAACAATTAACTCACGAGAAAATGAAACTGGAAAGCAGCCCAGCCTGACTGCCTGAGTTCTGGGGGAGAGGCAAATGAAATCCAAAGATTTGAAGTGGTTGGGTCTTGTGCTGCTACTAGCATGGTGAAGACAACCTCAGACTCAGAAATTAATTTGAAGTGGTATTTATTTGACAGTGAGCATAGCAGATTACTAAGGGGTCATAAAAGAACAGAAACATCTGTTTTCTTTGGAGATATAGACACTCACCACATATCTATTAGATGTCTCACAGATTACATTTAGCCAACAGGTATACACAAAAATTATTTCAAACACAAGGGAAAATTAGCTAAATATGGGGAAAAATCAGCAGAAGTAAATTTCAGGAACTTCAGAAAATTTATGAGTTGAACTACAGAGGCTCAAATATTTTATTAACTCATAATTCCTTGATAGCCCATCAAATACATTAAATATTTAGGGAAAAGTTTTAGAGCCACTAGAAGAAACTCATAGGCAGTCCAATCTAGAAAAAATCAAATCCAACTATTAAATCCCGAAATCAAATAAAATAGCAAAAGAATTACTTACATAATAGCCTATATAGAGCTCAAATCCCATTCAATTTGGAAAGACTTCTGAAGCATCATTTTTAAGTGATCCATTCTTGGTAGCTTTAGTGTTCTCATAACATAATGGAAAACTTATATAAAAACAACAATCACCACGTGCATAAGCTTTTGTTATGCTGCAGTCATAATCTTGTCTTTTTAAGACTATTAAACCAGAAGAAATAAATAATTATTTTCCACTCTGTTTAGGGTGATACCATCCACAAAATTGTAATGTAGAAGTCTAAATTTAGCTAGGTCATAAAATACTAATGATATTAGTCTTAATGTTAAATACATCAATAACATCAAATACACAATAGAAAATGAATGTGCATTGTTATTTCCTTGAAAGAACTGTATTTTTTTAAATCTATATAAAAAATAGAATCTAGATTTATTAGCATAGGATATATATATCCAGTTCTTCTTTAGCTCTCATCTACAGAAATATTCTCTTCTATTCCAAGCCCAAAACATGTTTCATCATGTTCTTTGTACAAATTCAAACATGTTTGATGAATGAATTAATGTTTGAAAAGTTGATTGATAGAGTGCATTGATGTAGAGATCTCCAAATGGTGTGGACCAAACAACACCCTCAATTAAAAAAGACTGAATTGTAACTCAGATATACATTTATTTACTTTAATGTATATATATGTAATTGCCCATCACTGTGGGTGAAACTACTGGTATTTGAAACACCTGTGGCATAGCTGCCAGCTCTCTGTCAACAAACAAGCCATCATAGTATGGCAAACTGATAGACGGGTGGTGGCTCTGAATATTAGTAACAGTTAATTTTTAAAACTTTAGTTAGAAATTCTAATACTTCTTTCCAAAATCCAATTATAGCTATTGGGAGGGATGTTTCCTAAACTGATTGCATTTGAATTGTGATAGTTCACTTACTATTTTGCTTTTGCCTTTATGGTAGTGTGCATTGTCTAACATTTGTAGAATACTATAGTACTTTTATAATTTAAAATTATGCCATTTTTATTTTGAACAGGAAACCTGTCTTTAATTAAATATTGCTGAAAGATTCAATGCATTTTAAAGTAATTTTATAAGCATTATTTTATTTAAATATTACACTATAAATTAAGATGAACTATATTTTATTTATTCACTATTCCTATATTTAGAAAAAAGCAACACTGAACTGCAAAAGTGTTTTATAACCAGAAGTTACATAGTATTCATAATATACCCAAGTAAACCCATAAATATGACTGGACTTTGTCTCAAAGTTGAAAAAATTAGTTAAAATAGGCTCCAAACACTTTGATGAGTGAATCAGTAATCTGTAACACAGAAGTGAGATGTGTGTAATAAACAGCATATATTCAAGTAGTAAGTATGAATTGAATGTATAAGGATAAGAGAAATATGAACATTACAGAACAGGTATTAAATTACTATGCAAATTGTTTTAAATAAAACAATAAATAGCAAGTTTTACTAAGTCAAAGAACCTATCATTATAAAACATACCCTGATTTCAGAAAAATTAAAATGTAAATCTGTAAAATGTAGCAAAATGCCTCAGACTTTTGACTTAATACATCACAGTGTATTTTTTGTTTGTTTGTTTGTTTAGTTCAGATATTATTTTCTTATAAAGTAGTATGGGTTTGGCAGCATTGGAGTTACATAAACTTTTGAGGTCATTCCAATGAAGAAAATTGCTCAACTTTGAACTCCAGGATCATTTTGCCTAAAACGTATTCAGTGAATTAACAGCATCAGAATTCTAAGGAATATTTACTAATTTAATAAGCTTGTGCTCTTTCTCAGACCAAATGGAATGAAAACTCAGGGATCTTGGGGTCTAGAAATCTTAACTTTGAATGTTTTTCGCTATGAGTTTTAATCAGACGTTTTTCTGAGGTTTGTTGCATCAGTGCACTTCCCTTACCATCTTTTTTTTTTTTCCTTTTCATTATCTTTTTTTTGAAGTAATCTAGTCATAAGAATTACAAAGACATAGCATTTACACTTCCTAGAAACCAAGAGTTTGATATTATAGAAAAATACCTTTGTATCAACTAGAGTAAATGTAGAACTTGATTAACAGACATGTTCAGAGAAAATGATGCTCTGGCTGAATATTTACTCCTGTAGATTCTATCAGTCTCTTTTTAGTTTACAACCAAGTTTAGGGGACTAATTAAAGGAAATGCTATGCTCCAATATAAACAATTGATAAAACCCATTTAGTGTCAGGAATGACTTCAAAATGCTAAAACACTGCCTGAAAGCTTCAGACTTATCTCCTCACTATCAATCCAATGTAATATACTCAGTGTCACCAGACTCAAGATCTTAAACAGTATTTTCATCATCTCCTCTCTAGGCCTCAACGTGTATAAGATAATTTGCCTTTCGTAATTCTGTCGTTCAAGAACTTTAATATTCAGAATCAATCTACAAAGCCAAACCTCATTACTGACAATACATATCATCATATGCAAGCAGTTTAGTCTATTCACTGTTCCCTTATCTAGGCATACTCCTTCTCCAATTAAGGCTTTTTTTTTTTTTTCCTCCCAAGCTTTTTCCTCTTTTGTCACATTGTTCCTCCACTGTTTTTTAATCCTAATTAAATTCTACTCATAATTCGAAAATCAGCATTTAGATCCATCTTTTTTATGGAACATTTTGATTGCCAGAACTATTTTTCTCATGGGTTTTGAAAAGTGTTTCATTTGTTTTATTCAAATTTTCACTTAAATTTACCTTACATTTATAGTGTGTTTTACTTTAATCAGTGACAATAAAATAATCAGTATAACAATAAATGTTAGATTTAAGTATGTGCCAAGTATTTACTGTGGCTTTTACACACATTATATTATTTAGTTGTTATGACATTCTACAAATGTAATAGTACCTTATAATATGAAAATTTAATCTCAGGGAGGTTTGTTTAATGTCTACATACCTAGTAATCGACTAAGGAGCCCTGGTGGCACAATGGCTTTGCGCTTGCCTGCTAAACGAAAGACTGGCGGTTCGAAATCACCAGTGGTTCTTTGGGAGAAAAGACCTAGCTATGTGCTCCTGTAAAGATTGCAGCCTAGGATACCCTATAGGGCAGTTCTACTCTGTTTTACAGGCTCGCTATGTGTTGGAATCCACTAGACAGCACACAGCAACGGTAATCTACTGAGCCAGAATGAAAGTGTAAGACCCTAAAACCAAAAACCAAATCCACTGCCGTTGAGTTGATTTCACCTCATGGTAACCCCACGTGTACAGAGTAGAACTGCATTCCATAGTGTTTTAAGGCTGTCAGCTTTTGGAAACAGATTGCCAGGCCTTTCCTCCAAGGCACTTCTGGGTGGATTTGAAACATGAACCTTTTAATTGATAATTGAGTACTTAACCATTTGTACCACCCAGGAACTCCTGTAAGACTCTAGAGCTCCAAAATCCATTCTCTATCCCATCTAGCAAGCTGCTCCACCTCCTACCTCTTCCAAATTATGAGTGTATAATAACAGAAACTCTGTCTTTGAGTAGAGAATAGCGAATAGTGAATACAGAAAAGTGATAGCATATTATAGCATATTGTTTTCTAAGAATAATCATTAACAATGACTTGCTATGTATTAAATTGAGAATATTTTTGAAAAAGGAAAAATAGTATCAAGATTCAAACAGAAAAGCAACTTTTTAGAAACCCCAAACTTGTAAAAACTTAAAACTATTGTGTTTGGAGTGTATTATGAGCCTAGTGTGGGAAACTTCCTATAGTTGGCCTAGATTGTATCTTACCTTCACATGCATTCAGTATTTTCATCATATGACCTAAGGAAATGAAAATAAGACATAGAAGTTTATTATATTGCCTAACCCCATTAAAAGCAATGAAACCTGTGTATATTCAAAGTATGAATATTGTTTTTTGTGTCATTTTTTATAATTATAATATGATTTCTTGAGGGCAGTGGTGGTTCAATGGGAGAATTCTCACCTCCATATGGAAGAACCAGGTTCAATTCCTGGCCAATGCACCTCGTGAGCAGTGACCACCTGTTTGTCAGTGGAGGCTTACTTGTTTCTCTGATGCTTAGCGGGTTTCAGTGGAGCTTCCAGTTAAGACAGACTAGGAAGAAAGGTTGAAAGCCTTGTAGACCACATCAGTCCAGGACAGATTTTGCAGGACAGGTCACAGATCAACACCACAGATGGCTCAGGACCAGGCAGTGTTTTGTTCTGTTGTGCATGGGGTCACCATGAGTTGGGGGCTGACTCAACGGGGGATGACTCAACAGGGGATGACTCAACGGCAACAACAAATATGTTTTCTTAAAAATCAATTATTCATTCAATTAAAATATTGTAAAATAAATATATCTTCTAAGTTTTCATACTATACTTTGATACCTAAAATTTACAATTCACGCTGATAAGATCATGAAGCCCTTGCCATAAGGAAAAAAATATATTTAAAAGTGACATAACAAAGTATTTTCGGAGTAAAATATAGGACGCAATGACTTTTGGCCCCTTTCCCGGTAAAGTTTTCATAAAGGATGAGACATTTAAATGGTGACATGAAAGATATGTCTGGTTTTTAACAAGAATAAGAATGACATTGAGAACTAAGAACTCAGTGAAAACAAAAGTACAGAAAAGCTTGAGACATTTTTACAGAATTTTTTAAAAACTTCAGTGGGTAAATTATGATAAGAAAGTACAATAGTAAGAGACAAAGCTAGATAAATTATTCATTTAAGCATCCTTTCTTTTATCTCAAAAATCTTAATTTACATTTCACCATATGTGAGGTATTTTGGTAGAGATTGAGAATACACAGATGAAAAGAACAACTATATTTTTCTCATTTAGACATTTAAGGACTGAAGTATGTTGGTAGCAATGAAAAGAATAATGACTGAATAAAAAGTGGTAAGGAACAATTATCCTAGGTTTGGGTTTACCATATGGTTTATGGCACCAGATGATCTTGAAAAATGTCAATATGTTTCATAGTCCTTAAGGGTGGAAAAATTGAGGAAAATAGAGAAATAAGTAAAAAAAAAAATTGATGAAATCTAAGACTATTCATGCTTCAACTGGTTCTATAGCTAAGGAAAATTGTGAGTTCAATTTATTAGCTGCAAATATAGTAATAAAGTGTTCTTTCACCTCATAGTTTTCTAAATTGGTTGATTTTAACCTCGTTATCTGCATTTAAGCTCTGTGCAAATGTACACATTTTTATTGTTCTTTGCCTGGGGAATTGAAATAAAGATTTTAGCTTTTGTTGTACACTAGACTGTTCAATAATGACCATTTATTAATGTACAGAAAACACTGTAGTGAATAGGAGGCAGACTAGGGTTTATCAGAAGGATAAGTCAAATTAAAGGGATTTTTTTAATCTTAAATATTCTCATAAAGATAACCTTGTATCATTATAGAGAATAAGGCTTCTGTCCTTTTGAATTTGACAGCATTTAAAGTTCACATTATAGGACTAAAAAGAAAAAAAAAAAAAACCACTGCCATCAATTCAGTTCCAACTCTTGGCGATCCCAAAGGGTTTCCAAGAGTTTAAACCTTTATGGAAGCAGACTTTCACATCTTCATCCAGCTGAGCCACTGGTGGTGTCTAACTGCTGACTTTCCGGTTAGCGGTGGGCGCTTTAACCACTTTAACCACTGTGCTACCAGGGCTCCTTCAATTGACTGTTGTTGTTAGGTGCCGGCAAATCAGTTCCCACTCTTAGCTAGTTTATATACAAGAGAACAAAACACTGCCCAGTCCTGCACCATTCTCACAATCGATGTTATGCTTGAGTCCTTTGTTGCAGCCACTGTGTCAATCCATCTCCTTGAGGGTCTTCCTCTTTTGCGCTGACCCTCTACCAAGCATGATGCCCTTCTCCAGGAGACTAGTCCCTCCTGATAACATGTCCAAAGTATGTGAGACAAAATCTTGCCATCCTTGCTTGTAATGAGCATTCTGGCTGTATTTCCTCCAAGACAGATCTGTTTGTTCTTTTAGCAGTCCATTGTATATTCAGTATTCTTCACCAACATCATAATTCAAAGGCATCAGTTCTCTTTGGCCCTCCTTATTCACTGTCCAGCTTTCATATGCATATGAGGTGATTGACTAAGACTTCAGGAAAAGAGATGCATTTAAAAGTAAGAGTAGACCGCTCACAAAATTTGAAACCACTAAAGTAATTCCAGACCAAAAATCTGCATATCTTTAATTAAAAATTACTATTGTAAATTACCATTTCTAGAAAACTATTTTGAATATTACTAAAAAGTTAATACATTTATGGTAGCTTTGATGACAACAGACTTAAAGATACACTACAAATAGTGTGTTATTAATTAATGATTGACATTAGTAAAGAACATATGGCTGTAATAGTCATGAATACCTCAAACAAAGAAGCATAGGAAAAAAAAAGCATGGACTGGCCTGAGTTAAGACTGAGGTAAAACAAGAGTCAGGTTTGATGGCCTGTATGGAGGCATCTTGTGGGCTTAAAGAAGTTCCTGGCTAAATATCTTTTAGGAACACACTGAAAGTGTGTTTTAATGTTTTGTTATAAGTCTCAGGCTGGGTTCTCTAGAGAAACAAAACCAGTAAAAATGTATAAATATATATAGAGAGAGATTTATATCAAGGAAATGGCTCATGTATTTATAGAGGCTGGAATGTCCCAAGTCTGTAGATCAAGACAGAGGGTTCTTCTGATTCACGTTGGTGCAGGAACTGGCAAACCCAAGGTCATCAGGTCAGACATCAGGGCTCATGCTCACAGGGTGTGAAGACTGACAAATCCCAAGATCGGCAAATAAGCTGTTAGCTCAAGTCCCAAGAAGCAGAGGTTAGATGAACAGGAGGCAGCTGTAGGATCCACAGAGGGCAAAAGCCAGAACGTTCTCTTACATTTGGATGCAGGCCACAAGCCTAAGGAAACTCGCTTTCAACCGATTGGCTATTCACAGCAGATCCCATCATGGGGGGTGATCACATATAAACACTGAGAATCATAGCCCAGCCAAGCTGACACACAATCTTAACCATCACATGATATGTGGCCAGTATACATTCAAAGAGTTTAAAGAAAATAAATGCTGTTTTATGAACAATCTCCAAAGAAACAGTGTTCAGAAACCTAAGCATGTAAGGGGTTGGAAATAGATTGGTCAATGAAAGAAAGTACTGTAACACCAAAGTCAAAAAAAGAAGGATATTTGATGTGAAATCCTAGCAAGTACTTAACCACACATGTTCTGAAAGGAAAGTTTGTAGCAGAATTTGAGAAGTAACAGCACAAAAAGAAAGAGTAGCGTGAGTGTGAATCCACTCCACAGCAATTTTTTTTTTTTTTTTTTAGCATAACAGTGGTGTCACTAGGGTGGGCATCACCCAGTGTGGTAACTCATGGTGTCATCCCCCTGTGGGGGGGGGCAGCTGGTGAACCCCTGTGAGTAGAGCAGCCTGATCCTGCCGGGCTCCTACACAGCCCTGCCTCTCCTGGCCCTGCCCCCTGTGGCTCCCCGCAGCTCCTCCCCTCTCCTATTGACCAAGGCAGAGACTCTCCTCTATGCCCAATGGCAGGCACCATGCCTGCCCACACCCTGACTGGTAGGTGATGGAGGTGGGGTGATGGTGGTGTTACCTACCACACTGGGTGACTGGTGATGCCACTACCTTGATGGCCCCTCCCAGCCACCACCACCAGGCACCCTGGAGTCTTTTGTGTCATCCCCTCTGACAGTGTCAAGGAGTGTAGTCTATACCTCCTGCACCCCTTAGTGACACCACTGGCTACATAGATTCACTTTTTTTCTTTTGTTTAAGGAAAGGGATATGATTAGAGATGTAGAAAATCAGCATTAACTAAAAATTGTGATTTAATGAGAAATGAATATCACCTTACAGGGAAGACCTCTCTGCCATCTGTTATTCTAAATCAGAGAGATGAAAACAGCATCCAGCCATGAAAAGAACAGAGCAAGAGAGAAAAAAAACTCTAGGATCTCAGCAATGTCTATTAATCCCAGAAATTTCTAATGCGAGCTACTAAAATGAAACTACAAGCCTGAAGCTGAAGATTAAGAAATCTCATGAAGGAAGGCCTTCAGTGAGCCTAAGGAAGTTAGAGTAGTTTAGTTACCTAATATTTAATAAAATAAGAAAGATTGTACCTTAGAAGAAGATGTCTCATATTTCTCATGCTTATATTTTACCGATTTCTAACACATTCATATCTTGTAATGTGTGTGGGGAAAGGTAATATTGGTTCCAGTTAGCCCAGGGAAATGTTCAGACTTAGAGAAATTGTAGGATTAGAAACAATATAAAAACTAAGGATTTTTGATTGATAGTACCATTTTCTAATCATTGTATGAAGGGAAAATAATGTATTTATAAATAACATGTATTTTTCTTACATTAAAAATGATTTACTTCCCACTTCCGGCAAGATGGCGCTCTAGGCAGAAACACCACGCCGTCCCTCCACAGCAAAGATCCGAAAAACTAAGCCAAACAGAGAATCAACAATCCTGAAACCCTAGAACATCAAATGAAGAGATAAAGAACTCAGCC
>NW_004443948.1:25268521-25316047 GCF_000243295.1 Trichechus manatus latirostris | reverse complement strand
ATTAAAAAAAAAAAAAAAAAATGATTTACTTCCCTAAAGAATATGTGGCCTTTTAAAATAATGCATTTTATATTCCATATATTCCAATTTTTTCTGTTTTAGGCTGGGGACTCTAGAGAAGCAAAGCCAGTAAACCACACATATACGTAGAGAGAGAGAGATTTATATTAAGGAAATTGCTCACACAGTTGTAGAGGCTGGAAAGTCCCAAGTCCATGGGTCAGGATGGAAGCTTCTCCTGACTCACATAGCTATAGGGGCTGGTGAACCCAAGATTGGCAGGTCAGTCAACAGGCCTCTGGCTCATAGGCTGCAGAAGCTGCAAATCTAAAGATCAACAGGTAAGCTGGAAGACTGCTGGCTCACAGACTGGGGAGGCTGACAGATTCCAAGAATGGCAGGTAAGCTGCTAGCTCAAGTTCCAAGAACAGGAGGTCAGATGAACAAGAGTCAGCTGCAGGATCCAGAGTGAACATAAGCTAATGAGCCTTACCAAAAAGTCCACCTATATTGTATGCAGGCCACACCCCCAAGGAAACTACTTTTCAACTGATTGGCTACTCACAGTAGATCCCATCATGGAGGTGATCACATTATATCAGAATTCATTATGTAGGTGATTACATCATTCAACTGCCAAACTACACCATAACTGCCAAACCACTGAGAATCATTGCCCAGCCTAGTTGTCACATAACCTTAATGATCACACATGAGCATGGTATATTTTTCCATTTATGTAGGTCTCTTGGTTTATTGCAGTAGTGTTTTGTAATTTTCTTTGTATAAGTCTTTTTTGTTCCTAGTTAGATTTTCTAAGTAGTTTATCCTTTTGGTGGCTGTTGTAAACGGTAATTTTTTCCTGATTTCCTTTTTGGAGTTCTCTTTGTTAGTGTAGAAGAATCTAACTGATTTTTGTGTGTTGATCTTATACACTGTCATTTCTCTGAACTCTTCCATTAGTTCCAGTAACTATATTGTGGAGTCTCTGTGGTTTTCTATGTATAGGATCAGGTTGTCTGTGAATAAGGATAGTTTTACTTCTTCCTTCCCAATTTGGATATGCTTTATTTCCTTTTCTTGCCTTATTGCTTTAGCTAGGACTTTCAGTACGATATTGAATTAAAGTGGTGATAAAGGGCATCTTTGTTGTGTTCCTGTTCTCAGGGGGAATTCTTTTTGTCTCTTTGCCTATGCTACTCTTTTTATTATTACTATTATTGTTCTTGTAAAAATATATATGTAACACATTTGCCAATTCAACATTTTTCACATGCAAAATTAAGTGATACCAATTACATCAATCATGCTGTGCAATCGTCAATATCCCTTGTCAAATTTTCCATCACCATAAACAAACTCTTTATATAACTCATAAGTGATTAGGTTTAGGATCCACCCTACACTGGTGTGACCTCAACTGATGGATTGATTATATTACATTAAACTGATTTATGGAAATTGATTACATCAAATTACACTAGATTACATCCACAGTTATAAGATTAGGATTTCTACACATATTTTGGGAACAAAATTAAATCCATACCCCCATATGATCTAGTAATCATGCTACTAGGCCATTTTCCAACTAATTTGAAAACTTATGTGTATACAAAACATTTACACAAAGTTTATAACAGCTTTATTCATAATTGTCAAAAACTGGAAAAAACAAAGATATCCTACAAAGGATGAATGGATAAACAAAGTGTGATACATCCATACAAAGGAATATTATTCAGCAACCAAAATAAATGAGCTATCAATCCATGAAAAACCATGGAGGGCCTTTAATGCATATTGCTAGTGGAAGAAGCCAGTCTGAAAATCTTATATACTAAATGATTCCAACTTTATGACATTTTGAAAGAAGCAGAACTAAAGAGCTAGTAAAAGGATCCGAGGTTGCCAGGGGTTCCAGCAGAGAGTGGAGGAAGGGAGAGAATGAATAGGTATACCACTGGGGATTTTTAGGGCAGTGAAATTATTCTCTGTAATACTGTAATGGTGGATACATAATATTATGTATCTAATATTAACACACATGTAACTGTACAACACAAAAGGAAACCCTAATAGAAACTATGTACGTTAATATTTCAATACTTGCTCATCAATTATAAAAAAAAATACCATTCTAATGCAAGATGTTAATAATAAGGAAACAATGGGTGAGGAGTAAGGGAATTTGCCTGCCAATTTGATTCTTGTACACTGCTCCAGTGACCACACTTTAAGCTCTACTGTTCTATATCCAACCCATTGGTCACAACAGAGAAGAAGTATCCTTTTCCTGGTTTCTAACTGTGGTCATGCTTATATCATAAATGTTTTGCTTTTCACAGTGTCATTTGTTGTAATGCAATTGTCTCTTAATTTTTATGACTCATCCTCTAGACAGAAAGGACAAGATGGAATACGTTTTAGGAGTAATAAATATATATGTGTGTGTGTGTATATATATATATATATATTCCATCCTTTGTCTGGACCACTTAATTAATCAAATGTGCATAGTAAATGCTTAAAACTCTATTTAAAGCCTTGACAAAAAGCTTAATTTTGAAGATTTTCATATTTTTTTTTTAATTATCTTCCATGCATTTTAAATTCTTCAGCAGAGAAAAGGGCTATTGTCATCATGAGTTACAGGTTCCAAACATATTCAGGTAGTAATGAATTGTCTCAGAAACACGGGTGAGCACAGAGAGTTATCTTTTGGGCCCATTACCTATATATTTATTAGAATGAGAGTTATTATGAAGACATTTTCCAGGAGATTTTCTAAAAGTCGGTTTAAATGTCAGACAGAAATTTTAAAACTCTAGTGTTCAAGAGGTGAAGTATTTGGAATAGAATTTAAGTTAATGTCACAATAAGTTTCAACAGTGTTATAAAGTTCAGTCAAATGAACCTAGTTTTGGAATGTCTGTACAAATAATACTTTGAAATAAAGAGCAGTATGAATCGTAATTACTTTTAACAGTAATTTTAAGAGAACACTGTGTTTTACTTTACAAATTATTCTTAATTAACAAAGTCTTTGCCACATGTGCTATCATTGTCAGATCTTCAGGTATGTGGCTAAAATCAGGAAAAAAATATGAATATATGCAAAATCTACTTCAACATCCTTTGAATATTGGTATGAAATATAGACCAAAGGGAGAATGTGAAAACTCAGAAAATTCAATTAAGTAATAAATAAAGAATGAAATCAGTTGCAACTTGAGTGTAGGCAGGGTTCAGAATTCTATATGCCCAATCCAGGGGTCAATAATTAAAAGAAGTAATTCAAGAATTGTTTAAGAGTATACATTGGAAAACACTCTAAATTATAGACAGCAGAATTCATTATAATGTAAGTAAAGTAAGTAAGTAATGTATTGTAGTTAATGTTGCTGTGTGCCGTTGAGATGATTCCCATTCATAGTGACCCTATGAGACAGTAGAACTGCCCCATGGCGTTTCCCAAACTACATTTATGCTAGAGCAGATCAGGTCTTTTCTCCTGTGGAGGAGTGCTGGATTCAAATCACCAACATTTTGGTTACCAGGCAAACACTTAGCCACTGAGACACCAGGGCTCCATTAAATATAAATGAATATATTAAGAAGTGTGAAAAATAGTGGAGGGGTCAAGCAAATCCGGGAAAAATTTCTGGAAGCATGCAGCTGTATTGCACCACCAAGTAAACTATTGCCTATGCCATGCTGAAGAAGTTACAGAACTTGAAAGCTGCTACCACAGTTTTGGAATCACATCCGTGCAGCCTCTACTACAGTCAGTAACTTGTTTCATCTGGAAGTCTGCTGCCAATGAGGAGCTATCACAACAGCAGACAGCACCAGAAGCAGGTCATCTTTTCTACAATCCATGCTAGCAAAATAGATATCGTAAGATCTATTCCATACCTCAACACAGGTCGAAAGTAGTCTCCTCAAGTGTGTACGATGCAAGGGATTTAAAGAGCATCATTTACTCTGTCTGCAGAAGAGTTTAGAAGAAGCGGTTCTTAATATCCCTACTTCTTCATACAGATGTTGTTTAGAAAGAATTTGAAATGAGTATTTAGTAAACTGCAGCAACCTACAACTTTGGACACTCAATATCCACACTCTCCTTTCCATTATTACATTTTTAATTTATATCAGCAGTAATATCATCCACCTAATGCAACCATTTCTCCTAAAAGCAAAAATGCATGCATATGCGCACACACACACACACACAAACACACACACACACCCTCGTTCCAGAAAGTATTTCCCAAATTCCCATTAATTATCATATGTATCTCTGGATCCTGTTCATTCATTTTCTCGTTCAGTCACTGTCCTATCTTGAATCTTGAAATCAAGTGATAAAATGTTAAGATTGAGAACAACACATCATTAATAAATTTTAGTGGAAAGGGAGGAGGAAAATGAAAAATTTACATGCACATTAGAGCAAAGAAGAAACTATAGTACCCACTACTTTCCTCATAGTACAACTGGTCATGAACTCATAGTTGACACGTATAACTTATCTTCCCCAGTAAACATTCCTTGTTTACATCAAATGTAGTCATCACTTCAGCTAGTAATATGTCTACTTGTGTCCTTATGTGTTCCTGTTTATGTTAGAATGATTTTCTTAATTTTTATCACTGAACAGACAGGCAGCCCTGGGTAACAAACATCCAATTTACAGACAACTTCTACCTGCCCTTTAACAAAAAACCAAACCCGTTGCTGTCAAGTCCATTCCAACTCATAGCAACTCTGTAGGACAGAGTAGAACTGCCCCACTGGGTTTCCAAGGAGCAGGTGGCAGATTCTAACTGCTGACTTTTTTGGTTAGCAGCCATGCTCTTAACCACTGTGCTACCAGGGATCTGAACCAACTCCTTCTTGCAAAACATTCTTCATCACAATCACCTTCACTTGCTGCACTTGCAGCTTTTTAATCATCAAAAAGACTTCAAACTATTTGTTGCACTAAAAAAAAAAGAAAAGAAAAAAAAAAACCAAACCTGGTGCCATCGAGTCAATTCTGACTCATAGTGACTGTATACGACAGGGTAGCACTGCCTCATAGGGTTTCCAAGAAGCAGCTGGTGGATTCAAACTGCCAACCTTTTGGTTAGCAACCAAGCTCTTAACCACTGTGCCACCAGAGCTCCCCTGCAAGAAAGTAAGGCTAAATAAGAACCATATGTACCTGTTCTGACTTACCTACAAATTTGACTTAAAGACACACTTAGGAACGGATCTCTTTTGTAACCTGGAGACTGCCTGTATAGTATTTGAAAGTTTTTGAAAGAATTCTAGGGATTCAGAATAGTTATCCCTGCCCCCACTGAGTTGCAGTAGAACTGTATACCCCTGATAATGAAATCAGTTATGTAGTTAACAAGGTATCCCTCTTTTTGCTTGCTGAATTGGTCAGATGAAGATTCCAACATGGTCAGATGGAATTTCCAGATTAGGGGAATCACTACTATTTTCCTAGAGAAAAAATTCCTGCATTGGCTAATCAGACCTCTAAACTAAGTAGGATCTGAAATCATTGAGATGGAAATTAAAAGAAAAAAAATTGTGAATTAGTTATTCTGTGTGAGAAGGAGCTATAATATTTTTAATTTCACCCCTAGATTTCTGGACCCATTTGATTTGCATTTAGGAGCAGTAGTCACTTATATATATATATATATATATTTGGGATCATAGTATATCACAAACTACAAGGCAGCACCCAAATAGTATAAGACATTGTCTTCCAGCTGACACTGGAATGGGGCCCTCTATGATTCTAGAAGACTAGCTGCTTCTGAGTGATGTGGTAGATGACAGAAGCAAGACAGAAAGGTAACACAAATTAACATTCATGATAAAGTATATCTAGTGAGGAAAATTGTTGTAATTGGTTTGGTAAAATTGAGTTGCACTATATCTTATAAGGTAAGTTATTTTACTGCAGGACAGGAACAGAACTTTGCTTATCTCTTGGGATGCCGGGAAGACTGGTACTGATTATTATTTAAGGTAAGTGTTAGTAAGCTAAGTAATAATTTATAATATGATGTATAAATGTTGATACTCCCCTAGTGGTGTCCAGAGGACTGTTGTTTATTCATAGCTAGGCTATTAAATAATTTTGTAACATTATGTAATGGCTGGCTTGGCAGCATAACCAGAAAAGCATAAATGACCCTGCTGTAAATTTTTGCCAGAGCTCGCCTAAAACCAAAATTCACCATACAAAACTTTGATGCTCATATTCTGGAGACAAAGAAAATCCACTGGACAAAGAAGTAAGGGAGCTGCATCTGGAAGTCACTCAGGCCCCTGATGCTGAACTCTTTCTCTTACTGTCATGTATCATTTACCATTATTAAACCTCTTTTGTGTGCATGCTTGGTGGAGTCTCGGGAGTCTTTTCAATTATTTGGCACTGTGAAATCATTAGAGCTAAGTCAGGGCTAAGGTGTGGTCTCTGTCACCGGCATATTAACTTAGATGTGAGGGTAACCAGCTCAGCTTTGATCCAACTTGTGCATAATTATTGAGAAAGGGCTGTGGTACTGTGGAAAAAAGATGATTAACAGCCACTGATAAAGTCATGTATTAAAATTCATTATTCTGAGCTAATTCCAAGCGTCTATGAGCACACCTCTAGCTAAAACCTCCTTGTCACCAATCCCTTAAACTTAGTCTTTTTAATCTCTAACCAAGTATCCAAAACATTAGCTTCTGTCTGTGAGTTAGGATAGTTCAGACCTTTGGTAATCTGTCCTCCATGGTAAATTTGATAATGAAAAGTACTGCTCAATTGTACTGCATTAAATTATGCCCATTGAGGAAAAAAAATGCTCCTTCTCTACTCTTCTTCAGAACCATTCCTATGTAGAGCTCTAATACTGCAGCTACCTACTCCTAGATGGAGTATGAAGAATAATTTGTAAACTGGGCTGATTTTTTTTTTCTCTAAGTCAGTTGGTTATGGGGGCTGTTTGTGTGAACTGAGTTTAAAAATTATCACTGAGAGTGAAAGCCATCTTCTCATTCAATGTCAAGTGTCTTCAAGACCTCTATGAGCATGACATTATATGCTCCATTTTCCCAGACTGATGAGGCTGAAGGGCATACTTGGCAGTATTCTTTGTGGATCAGATGAACTTCATTTCTTAAAGGGCGATTTAGCAAGCGTTGTTAATTGTTGACTAGTAACCAGAGATTAAACCTATACTAGGGCCCAAAGCAAGAAAATGGATAGATAGATAGACAGACAGACGAGAGAGAAAAAGAGAGAGATTGATATTTTTCAAAACCCAAGTTACCTCCTTTGTAATTCTTTTACTTGATCCTGATACTTAATCTACATAATCAGCTATGTGATCCTCTACAGATAATTTAAATACTATTGGATCGACTGTGAAATGTTTGGTTGTATCTAGGAAGTATGATAACTGTGCCCCCTATGTGCCTTATTTTATATTTGATAATATATGCATAATTGTGTCTCTACCCTTCTATTTGTGTTCAAACGCTTGTCTTTACTATGATCGTGCAGTGCTCATTGTTTCCACATTTGGAGCCACATTTCCCATCCATAAGTGAATCCTTAACTGTGTTATGTTTATCTGAAGAAATGTTCTAAGCCATTTTCTTTCCTCTCCCTTACTTTCATGTCCATTCCCACCCAATAGGACCAAATTTATCTGTGGCTACAGGAGTTTTCCCTTAAAAATCATGTACTTTCAGACTTCCCTTGCTCTCTCTTTGGATAAGTAGAGACTGGCAAAATAACTCACTGAAGTTTAAGTCTAAGTGTCAATGACAGATTTACATTAATCGGTCTAGATGCCAGCTTATTGTGACCCAAGAGCTCCAGAGCTTCAACACAAATATTCTGTAGCACATGTGGAGACCTCAGTATGTTGAATGTCCCACAAACAGCAAGACATTTGGTAATTATCTTAAGCTATAAGCCCAGCTTTGAATAAGCCTAATTGGGGTGAAAACTGCAGGAAACAAGAAGGAAAAGGCAGAGTTTCCAGCCTTGTTTAATACCTGTTTGTTGGAATTTCTCTGGACTGAGAGGAGAGAAAATAAATTGACTGAGGATATTTCTAAAATAACTTGTTGATCTGTTCTCCACACCAAGTTAAACTTTAAACATAGGATAGGTATACTATCCAACCCATTAATAAAGGAAATATATATATGAATGATATATAGATATATTATATATATATATATATATCTCAATACTAAACCAAAAACCCAAACTCATTGCTGTCAAGTCCGTTCCGACTCACAGCGACCCTATAGGACAGAGTAGAACTGCCTTGTGGGATTTCCAGGGAGCAGCTGGTGGGTTCAAACCACCAACCTTTAGGTTAGCAGCCGAGCTCTTAACCATTGTGCCACCAGGGCTCTTATATCAGAATATTAAATTATAAAGTATCTAAGAATCTAATCATTAACTACTGGACAGGGATTTAATGCATGTTACATGTATTCTGCTAAGTATTGGCAGCACAAGAATCGCAAAAAAGTAAAGCTGTTTAGCCCCATTTGACTTGCATTTCAGTATGCTTCAGTGCAATTTGAATCTACCCAATCAAGGTGGATATATAATTAGTCAGGGTAGTACTAACCTAACTTCTGGTCATCAGCGACAATATCATAATTTTGAGGAAAAATATCACAAGTGCTATACAATAAGGATATGTTTTGGGGTGCTATCAAGTATGAAGAACATCAAAGAAGTCATGCTATAATAAATATAATATTGAAATACAATTGTGTTTAAAATATGTTAAAACCAAAATAGATATTCTAATTTCCCAAATCAATTATTTTGTAGTCAGATAATATATTTGACTTTGTGGCACAACCTAGCTGAGTATTACTTTGGCCATGATTTTATTGTGGAAAGAAATAAAGTAATTAAATAGAGATTGTGGGGAATTTATTACCCCTAAAAAAGAAAATGAGGTTGGCTCATCAAAAGGAAGATGTGGATGATGGGATGAGAAAAAATCAGATACGACATTAAGTACTGTGAAAGCTCACAACATTTCAGAAGAGCTGTGGACTAGTGTATCTAGTAAATAAAACACTGAAAAATATCTGTACTCAACATATCTGCCCTTGATCCATGTAGTGTTGCTCAGGCAGCTGGAGTGAAAAACAATAAAGGAAAAAAAAAAATCACAAGGAAGCTGCTAGCCCACAGAAGCAGATGAAGGCAAAGAAAGCTTCTAAACTCTGATGAACGACTTCACTTAATGTCTACGTGCATTGCAACGTTATTTGCTTCTGCAGATTTTGCTGTGATGAAATAGACTACCCTTCTTTGAGACCACAAGTCTTCCAGTTATAGATCTCATGAACATCTTTCCTCCAGCACTATGGGTTCTCAATGAGACATGCAGGATGTATATAAATCTACCATGCCTGTCTTGGTGTTATCCTTTTAAAAAGACCTTAAAACACATACACATACGCACACACTTAGAGGAGGAAATTGAAAATGGTGAACAAACTTGAAATCATTCTACATAAGAAAGAAATAGAAAATGAGTGCAATTTTTATTAGCACAGGGATAATTTGGAGTGTTCTGAAAACTCTCATCCAACATAAAAGCCCTCTTTTTTTTGGACATGGGTTGGCCTTTTTAGTCTAGGTCCAATCATTGGCAGCTGCCGGGAGAAAGATTTTGGTAAAATATATGTAAGAAGAGCTCCTCAAAGATGATTTGAGGACAGGCAGTTCTCTATCACTGGTTAGTGTTGGCCCTATACCCCATGCACAGCTATGGGGAACCAGACTGGAACCAGCCCAAGGAAACCACAAATGTCATTGTGTTTCATAGCTGAAATGCTTTGTAGGCTGAGGACAATTAGTGCATTTAGCTCTTCAGACAAAGTTCAGAAAATAAACTTTACAAAGTTTATTATTTACAAATACGTAGGCTACAATCCATTGTCTGTAGAAATTCCCTCACTCCTTCCCTCCCCACTTTCTTGTTCACCAAGTCCTTCTCATCCAGAGATCTGATTTGCTGCCTTCGTCATCAGCTAGGGGCTGTATTCAATTCCATGTGCTCGTAGTCTGGACAAAATAGTGTTCAAGGAAATATCAGAGTAATTTTGCCCATTGGGGCTGGCTCCTTCTACTTACCAAAAAAAAAACAACAAATTAGTTGCCGTCTGTCGATTCCGACTCATAACAAACCTGATGGAGTAAGAAATCCTGGTGGCATAGTGGTTAAGTGCTATGGCTGCTAACCAAAAGGTCAGCAGTTCAAATCCACCAGGCCTCCAGGGAAACTCTGTGGGGAAGTTCTATAGGGTCGCTATGAGTTGAACTCAATGGCAACAGGTTCCTTCTACTTAGGAACCAGTTAAAGCTTGAGTCTGCACTGCATCTGCTGTTAAATGTCTACAGTGTAACATCTAAACTGTAAAAAAATAAAATGAAATCATCATCATCTTCTTCATTTCTTCTTCTTCATTTTGCAAGGTCCTAGCCTGGAACATTTATCACGTTTAATATCAGATTTCTCTTCAACAGATTGTTCAATGTAACAGCTTGGTTTTACCCACTTAGATTCTAAGCCTATGTCTCATGTAATGTAAAAGAAACCAGAGTATGCTTTGGCGACAATGTAAGAGAGAAAATGAAGTGATTGGATAAATGGAGCCCTCAACTCCAGTTCCAAAACAGTGAATCCCAAGAGAAGAAGATTTGGAAAAAGAAAACATCACTCACCCAATGTAACATTTTAGTTAAACAATGTTATAAATGTAACATTATATTAGGATTAAAAGAAAATATGCAGTCTCAAGAAATAGTGGGTAGTGTAAAGTACATGGTCAAATAAATCTAAAGTTCAGATAGTGTAAGGTGACATTCAAAACTCATATATTAAAAACAGTGTTTAAGAACATTCAGTCTTTTCACTCCTATTTGATTAGAAATCTCTAAAAGTCACAAAGCAATTTATTTAAAAGTTTGGAAAAATGGTTTTTTAAAATTTGCTGTATTTTGGTGATTCTATCTTTCCTGCTCCTTATTATCACATTATTTTTCATTCCCTTCCAAAATGTTACTCTGACTACAATACCACCTCTCAAAGATAATCAACCATCCTTTGGTTACTGAATATAACAGCCTGTCGCACGTTCTCATCCAGCTCAGTTTCTTTCTCCTTTGGCTTCTGTGATAGACTTTCCCTGGTTATACTTTCACTTCTTATCAATCACTTTTGCAGCAACTTCCAAATCTAACTCTTGCCAACAACATTCATATTTTTTAACCTTTTATAAATCTGTATCTTATCTCTTATCACATGTCCTTGATTTGCCTTTAAAATATATTCTTTTCTTCCCCCCTTTTTACTGCTTATATCTTCCTTCACTTACCTTATTTACCAATCAAATTTTTACTCCTCCCTTAAGATTTAAGTGACACAATTCCTCTTTTGAAATTTTCCCCTATTTATATGGGAGTATGTAAAGAATAGGGCCTTACACATGTGTTTCCCAGGACATGGTAAGGTCTATGGCACATTTTCAGGCATTCAATTTATGTACTAGAGAAATCAAGCATTTTAGATTCAGAAGTCAGTGATTTAGATCCCAGCTTTCTCACTCATAAATATGCTTGAATTTTAACTATTTAGTCTCTTGCAGACTAGTTTCCTTATATGAAAACATTTATGATTATTATCCCATAAGATATTTATGGTATGAAATACTATAGCATACCAAAGATCATGAAGATGGTGCAGGCCAACGTTTTGTTCTGTTATACATAAGGTTGCCATGTGTCTGAGCCAACTCAATGACACTAAGAACAATAACAAGATCTTTATGAGAATTATAAGGTACAATCTATAAATGTACAGAAAACAATTTTTAGGACTTAGTGGAAGTTCCATACGTGACTGTTACAGTTGCTACTCTATTATTAATTTTTCGCTCTATTTTCATCCTCCTTTATTAAAAAAAAAAATAGCTCAATGAGTGGATTCTTAAACAGAAAACATCATTCAGCAATTTAATCTTGAGTTAGACTGGTTTTTCAGACTAAAGTTAACCTCAACTTATTATTACTCTTTGTGAGGACATTAACGTTCCAATCATGCTGAATCACTGTCTGACTCCATTACATATTATCTGACCACTAACTAGATGTTAATTCTATCCTATATTTTGTGGTTTACATGCTTATTACCCACATCTGAAGCTTGAAATGGGGACTAACTAGTAAACTTTCCCCATAGTTAGGCATGGCTTTGCTGAAGGAAAAGTTCCCCAACAAATATTAAATCACTTATTTTATAAAGTCTTTCCAAACTAGATCTCATCCTGCCAATCTAACAATTTCCCTAAATACACAAAATCATTACCAAGGTGTACAGAAAGAGAATTTATATGTTTTTTTCATTTCCCTGGCCCCTTGGGAATTCTAGAAGTTTTGTAATTCACATTAATGCCTATTAGGCTGGGAAAAAATGCAGGTGTTAATACTCATCTCCTCCTCCAGCTTCTCTAGACAACCCTAAGATGTGTGCTTGTCTTCCACTATGGTCATCAGTTGTGCATGAGATGTTAAACTATATAAAATGGACATACATCTTCAATCACCAATGTTGGCTGTGAACAAGCTTTCTTGTTTAGGTAAAGGGGAAGATAGGATACGGGAAAGGTTATACTTCTTGCAGGGACCTCAGAAGGTAACAAAGTATCTGAGGAAGTCTTTGATGAGAAAAAAAGACAAAAAAAAAAAAAAAAAGATGGAAAAAGAAATCAACCATTGAAAACCCTGTGGAGCACAGTTCTACTCACACACATGGAGTCACTACAAGTTGGAATCGATTCAACAGCAGCTGGAACTGGTTCAGGAAGAAAGTAGACTCTGATTACAATAAAATGAAGAAGACTCTTTCTTTTCACAAGTCTACTACCCTTCAGCATCGAACCAAAAACAAACACCATGGAGACTCCTGGTGACCACATGTGTTACCAAGTAGAACTAAGCCCCATGGGTTTTTTATTGGCTCAATATTTATGGATGCAGATCATTTTTCCTTCCTTGATGCCAGGCCTTTTCCTCCACAGTGTTGCTCAGTGGATTCAAACTGCCAACCTTTTTTGGTTAGTAGCAGAGAGCAAACCATTTGCACCACCCAGGGACTTTTCCTTCAGCACCGCCATGTCTAATTCTGTTGAAGCAATAACTCTGAAGCAATAATCTCTGTTTTTTGAGTTTTACCCGTTCATAATCTTGAAGTGCTTCTGTAAATGGATCCAACACTTTCTCTTATTTTTTTTACTGTATGTATGTTTCAATCAGCAGTCATCAAATTATATTGAAGACTTGTAAGGCTTTTGTCTTAGTCATCTAGAGCTGCTCCAACAGAAATACCACAAGTGGATGGTTTTAACAAAGAGAAATTTATTCTTTCATAGTCCAGTAGGCTACAAGTCCAAATTCAGGGCATCAGCACCAGGGGAACACTTTCTCCATCAGCTCTGGGTGAAGGTCCATGTCATCAATCTTCCTTTGGTCTGGGAGCTTCTCTGAGGAGGAACCTCAGGTCCAAAGGACGCGCTCTGCTCCCAGCACTGCTTTCTTGGTGGTAGGAGGTTCCCATGTGTCTCTGCTGACTTCTCTCTTTTATATCTCAAAAGAGACTGCATTAAGACACTAATCTTGTCAATCAACCTCATCAGTATAACCTCGTCACAGTGATAGAATTTACAACACATATGGAGATCACATATAATCTCATCATAGTGATAGAGTTTGCAACACATGAGGAAATCACATCAGATTACACAATCATACAATACTGGGAATCATGACCCAGCCAAGCTGACAGGTATTTTGGGGGGGACACAACTCAATTCATGACAGCTTTGAAAGCATTTGTGGGGACTTTAGCAATTTGAATAATATTTTTGCAGACTATCATAACCCGATAACACACACCGATTTCCTATTTATATCCAAACTTCTGCTTTGTAAAACCAAAGCACAACAATTGGTCTTTATTTACCTGGAGCCAGCAAAGGAAGAAGGAGAGTCAGGGATAGAAGGAGAATATGGAACGTGTGGTCAATTGTCTCCATGAACAACTGCCTGCTTTTCCATGAGACCAGAAGTACTGGGTGGTGCCCAGGTACTATTACTGAACATTTGATCAAAGATTCTATACAAGAATCCTGATCAAAAGGAGGAAAATGCAGAACATAATTTCAAATTCTCAAGGACTCCAGAGTTCCTGGAGCCAAGAAGTTTAGGTGAACCCCTGAAACTATTGCCCTGAGGTAATCTTTATATCTTAAATCAAAAATATCCCCTGAAGTCTTCTTAAAACCAAATGGTAGTTTAGCTTTAATAAAAAATGTCTTCCTTGAGCATTATGCTCTTTTAAGAACAATCTATATGGGATCAAATTGACAATAGCAACTTGAAAGATTAGATAGGAACCTTAGGGGGCAGTGAATTTATGTTAATGGGGGAGGAACAACTCAGAAAAGAAGGCACAGAATAGTTGCACAACTCGAAGACTGTGATTAGTGTCACTAAATGGTACACGTAGAAACTGTTGATGTGGTTTATGTTTTGCTGTGTATATTCTCAACAACAGCAACAAAATACATAAAATTAAAAAGAACAATGGAATAAAGTAACACTAAGTAAATTAGATTCAAATTGTAGGCACCACAAATTTATGGAGAAATAAATCTTAGCCTCTTGCGGTATGGTTAAGGACTTAGTCTTAACCAGCATTCTTATCAACTGATGATACTAAGTGCTTTTGTAAGGTTAATTGATCTTAACTTGGATGTCATTGTATTGCTGTCTGTGCTTTTTTCGATATGCTGCACAGAAGCGTTCAATCTGTTGTAAGTAACTGTGAAGTAAATCTACTGTAACCTGTTAGTAATTGCTGGTTGCCAATGTTGCACAGTAGTTGATCCAGAAGGATCTTGGCCAGGCTGATTTGGCAGTGGAGCTCAGTGAAATGTCACAAAGACTGTTGCAGAAGCTATATCAGATTTGGAATAAAATATTAACTCCAGCTGAGCACCCTGAGGTTATGTTTATACTCATGGTAGCAACAAGGTAATGGAGACACTCACAGCACTAATTTCAGGCAAACCAATTTGCTGGGAAAGTCTCCAAACAGTTTCAAAGGACTGAAAAGTATAGAGAAGCCAATTAGATCACAATAAAAAGCCAATGCTGATCAATTTATTCATATATTATAGTTTATAGAGCATACCAAATCATTCTTGCTTTATGCATATCTACACGATCTAAGACAATACAACTTTCTGGTTAAATACGTAAAAATAAACTTAATTTCTATTGGTGACTCCATGTGTTACAGAGTAGACTGCTCTAAAGGGTGTTCTTATCTGTAATCTCTACTGAAGCAGATCACTGGGCATTTCTTCCACAGTACTGCGGTATTAAAGGTGATACAGTGATATGACTCAAAAAATGTTGTATTTTGTTTCTCGGATAGAAAGATAGAAAAAATAAAATATGCTATATATAATATACTTAAAATGTTATATAAATATATATAATATAGAACAGGGGTCACTAAACTTTCTTTGTAAAGGGGCAGATGCTAAATATTTTAAGCTTTGTAGACCATACAGTCTTTGTCACAACTACTCATCTCAGTCATTGTAGAATAAAAGCAGTCATAGGCAGTAGGTAAATGAGGCACGTGACACTATTTCAATAAAACTTTATTTACAAAAACAGGTAGTGAGTTGAATTTGGCTTTTGGGCTATAGTTTGCCAACCCTTGATAAAAAAATGCATATGCATTCTGTACAATATACATACACACATATATATCTTGTAAAATGTATTTAAAATATACACATGGAATATAAATATGTATGACAAATCACATATCTACAGCCAAATATGAATATGTGAGTGTTGAAAGTAATGTAATTATTTTAATATATACAAGTAATAAGAGGAGTTAGGCAATGTCAATCATACAAATTCAAATAGTACATCTAATTGTCAAGATTTTCAAGAAACTAAAATTTTATGAGACAAGGATGTCAAATTTATTTTGACATAAGAATAGGAATATAAGAAAAGACTCCATGTATAGAATTGGATAACCCTGTATGATTAAAGAAAATGCTATTTCTTAACTAAATATTAAGTGGTCAATATTCTAGAGCAATCTCTGGGTAGTGCAAATGGTTAACATGCTCAGCTGCTAACTGATAGACTGAAGGTTCGAATTCTCCCAGATTCACCTCAGAAGAAAGGCCAAGAGATCTACTTCCAACAAATCAGCCATGGAAAACTCTTTGGAGCACAGTTCTACTCTGACACTCATGCAATTGCCATGAGTCACAATCAAGAATTGCAATTGAACACTTTTTTTAAGCAGCACTGAAGAGTTACCTTCTTGAATTAATTGATGGAAAACAAAATTTTTATTGGAATTGCCTCAATATTCTGTACTTGAGCATTAATTTTCATTTTTATGTGCTCCTAAAAATTTGTTCCTAAAAAGTGGCATGTGCCATCTGTCAAATTATAAAGTGTAAAGGAAGATAATAAATCTTAAGTCTATAAAGATGTTGCAGGGTTAGGAGATGAGTTTTTCAGTTCATTTTTCTCATCAGTAAAAGGGACAGTAATAATATCTATCATGTGAACTCACAGGTGTCATAAAATTTAAATAAGACTTAAAGAAATTTTGAAACAACTTTGAAGTTGAAAAGTGTTACACATATGTAATTTTGCACATTGTGCGTCCTAGTCAAAAGGTAAACATAAGCTTCAAAGTAACTGAAATTATCACTCAAGAGGTCTCCAGGGAATAAATTTCCATTGTCTATTTAAATCTCCAAAATCTTTCCTTAAAAACAATTCCTACCAGACTGAGTCCAGTACAACTAGATGGTGTCCGGCTGCCACCACTGACTACTCTGACAGGGATCACAACAGAGGGTTTCAGATAGAGCTGGAGAAAAATGTAGAACAAAATTCTAGCTCACCATAAAACACTAGACTTACTGGCCTAACAGAGACTGGAGAAACCCGACAGTATGTCCCCTGGACACCCTTTTAGCCCAGTGGTGAAGTCACTCCCGAGGTTCACCGTTCAGCTCGGGATTGGATAGCCCCATAAAACAAAATGAAACTAATGGGGCACAATAGTCCAGGGACAAGGACTAGAAGGCAGGAGGTGACAGGAAAGCTGGTAATAGAGAACCCAAGGTTGAGAAGGGACAGTGGTGACATGTCATGGCGTTAGTAACCGTTGTCATAGGGCAATATGTGTACACCATCTAGTTGTGCTGGACTCAGTCTGGTAGGAATTGTTTTTAAGGAAAGATTTTGTAGATTTAAATAGACAATGGAAATTTATTCCCTGGAGACCTCTTGAGTGATAATTTCAATTATTTTGAAGCTTATGTTTACCTTTTGACTAGAACACACACATGTGAAATTACATATGTGTAACACTTTCTCCTTTGTTTAATGGGAAACTATTTGTTCTGTAAACCTTCTTCTAAAGTATAATTAAAAAAAAAAATGGTTCCTAAGAAAGATGTTGCTAAATAAAATATAAAACAACAACAACAAAAATAAAAGCAAACTCGTTGCCATGGAGCCAATTCCAACTCATGATGACCCCATGAGTTACAGAATAGAAGGGATCCATAGGCTTTTCTTGGCTGTAATCTTTATAGAAGCAGATCACCAGGCCTTTCTTCAACAGTACTACTAAGAGTGTTCGAACCTTGGAAATATTCACTCAATTGATACTAATTAACGGATAAGGAGTCCTGATGACACACTAGTTAAATGCTGGGCTGCTAACCCAGAGTTCAGTGTTTTGAACCCACCAGACTCCATGGGAAAAAACACCTGGTGATCCACTCACATAAAAATTATAGCCCAGGAGACCCTATGTTCTACTCTGTCATATCAGGTGACTATGAGCCAAACTTGACTCGACGGCACGCTACAAACAGTCTGATGTTAGTTATCAATATTGGGCATCGTTATCGCTATGTTTAGCTTCTCATTTCCACCTCACCAAACCAAAACTTTAATAGTTTAACATTAAGCCTTCTAAAAACCACTTCCTCTTCTGGAATTCCACGACACTTGTTTCCAAAATTTGTTTGAGATATCTCCCGCAGCTTCCACCCCAACCTCCCCCTGCCATTAAAACATCCATTTTCAGATAATTTTGAAAAGTGTTCTGAATTATATCTCCCTTTGGAGGTAGCAGATTAAGTGTGGTTGTAGCTACTTCCATATTTTAATGTGAATGGTGATACTATTGGTTTCTTCATGGTCCTTTCTTCCTGATCTCACATGTATATACATGTATACATGTGTATAACCAACCAATCCCATGAACCGTGACCATAGGGTTTTCAAAGGCAATGACTTTTTGGAAGTAGACTGCCAGGAATTTTTTTTTCAAGTCACCTCTGGGTGGATTTGAACCACCAACATTTTGGTTGGTAGTTGAGCACTTAACTGTGGCACCCAGAGACTCCATATATAGTAGTTACATACCTGCATATGTGACTTTAGATATGTTATTATTTAACGACAGTTGTTCTTCAATGCATTCATTATTTTAATATTAAAAAAATTAATTTTGTATAGGTATAGCATATTTGGGAAATGCTTAATGTCAGCGTATATCAATGATATACTCCTTTCTTTTCCATTGCTGCCCAGTAGTTCAAGAGATCATAGAATAGACATGTCTCAATTTATTTATCCAGTCCTTTTTGTGTATGAATTCTACAAGATATATTTTTTGATCTGTAGAAATGATTCTTCAACCATCTATTTTTACCTATAATTGACTCATTCTTTAGCTAATAGAAAAGAAGCAAAATTGCTCTGTAATAGAATATGTGTTGCTGACATTTAGTAGATCTTTTCAAATTATTCCAACAAGTTGTCCCAATGTACTAAGTCTCTAGCTATGTAAGAATCGTTGCATTTTATTCTGTCATACTGTTTCATATTTTTAAGTGTCATCATTCCAAAATGATATTTTGTTATTGTTGTAATTTACATTTTCTAGTTACTAGTGATCTTAAACAACTTTACAAATGAATAATGATTTTATTGTTCTGGAAAAATAATATTCATATACTTCATCCATTGTATCATGAGTTTTTCTAATTCTTTATAGAAATCTTTTATACC
The DNA here is from genome assembly GCF_000243295.1 of Trichechus manatus latirostris. Lineage (NCBI taxonomy): Eukaryota > Metazoa > Chordata > Mammalia > Sirenia > Trichechidae > Trichechus > Trichechus manatus. Next base: position 25,296,798 of record NW_004443948.1, on the reverse strand, counting down.
TTCTCTATATTAAGTAGCTGTTGCTATCGTATACATAACTTTTTACAGTTTTTTCACTTGCCTTAACTTTTGTGTATTGGTCTGTCCACAGAAAGAAGTTTAAAATTTCTGTGCAGTCAAATGTGTCAATATTATTATTTATATCTTTTGTGTATTGAGTGGTTTTTAAGAGTTGTCTACATCAAAAACAAATATCCATTTTATCTAAAAACTAGTATACAATTTTTAAGTTTTGTTTTCATTTATTTATTTTATTATTTTTGCCATTTAATAATTTGGAATTAATTTGTATGAATATGTGAGATAAGAAAAAAATCTATTTTTTCCCAAAGGGTAAACAACTTGTCCCAACACCATCTATTAAATAGTTAATGCTTCCATAATTATTTAAATGTCTTTTTATTAAATATGTTTTCCTAAAAAGATGGTACTCTTTGTACCCTTTAGACTTTGTATTCAGTGTCCTCTATCTACATTTAATTTTTCTCTGATATACTACTGTAATTTCCATAGGTTTATAATATATTTGATATTCTAGGGCATCTGTCCCTAATTTTTTTCTTTTTTCAACATTTCGTTGGTAATTTTTGCATATTTCTTATTCTGTATGAATTTTAGAAAAAAATGTTTTAAAATAAAAAATGTGATTATATTTTGTCAGGAAGTATATTGAATTCTTAAATTGATTTGGTAATAACTGGAATCCTTACACTACTGAATCTTCCAAAACAAAATCAAGTTCTATATCCTTGTTTATTAAGTATTAATTTTATGTCTCCCATGTACCAAGAAAATATAGCATCACGGTTAAAAAATGTGGACCCAGAAGTCATTCTTTTATTTTGAACTTTGACCAACTAAAACCTCTTTTCAGATGAATAGGCATTTAGTAGGGGTTAAATGAGATATTTAGAGGCATTTGGTGGTTCAGTGGTAGAATTCTCACCTTCCATGTAGGAGATCTGTTTCAATTCCTGGCCAATATGCCTCATGAGCAGCCACCATCTATCTGTGAGTAGTAGATTGTTTGATGCTATGATGCTGAACAGGTTTCAGCAGAGCTTCTAGACTAAGACAGATGAGGAAGAAAGGCCTGGCTATCAGCCAATGAAAACCCTGTAAATCACAATGGTCTGATAAATGCAATTGATCATTGGGATGGTACAGGAGGAGACAGTGTTTTGTTTAGTTGTACATGGGAATGCCATCAGTTGGTGCCCACTCTATGGCAGATAACAACAATGACAAATGAGATATTTAAAGTATATATAACAGTGCCTGGTATGTAATGAGCTCACAATAATTGTTAGCTATTATGATGTCTTACACAACAATTTCTCAAATATCTTGATAGTTGTCTTTTGAAGCCATTATAATTTTTTTCTAATATTTGCTATTATAATCTTTATAATAATGTTGATATGTAAGAAAGTTCTTGGATTGTAAAGTAACTCATATACCTACATTGTTAAAAATTCTGTTTGTACCTCAGTTTGTCAGTTGATTCTTTAGAATTTCCTGCTGGACAGTCATACTATCTGAAAATAATGAGGATTTGTTACTTCCTAAAGAATTAGTGACCCTAATTTATCGTTTTTTATACCTGTATGTTGGCTCAGAGCTTCAGAATGATAATGAACAATGTAATTCATAATGGGAATTTTGCATTTTTCTGACATTAATAGAAAGACTTATCACATCTCATCCTTAATATTTAATGTAGGATTTTTTCTAATATGATTTTTTTTCAAGCCTATAAAGGAAAGGATGGTCTCATCTATCTAGTTCACATGTAATTTTTATATTGCCTGTGTATTAAATTTTAGTGAATGATATTTTTAATCTACTGAGATTATCACGGGCTCTTTGAAGTCCTTTGATCTATTTAATGCAGAGAATTATTACACTTTCTAATGTAGGACATCCTTACATAATAAAAATGATTCTAATAAACTGAATGTATTATTATTTTAATACACTGATGACTTTTAAAAAATGATCTACTAAGAATTTTTTATCAAACTTTTTTTTTAATTTTGAGATAAGTGTAATTTGGATACAGTTGTAAGAAATAATAGAATGAGATCCCTTGTACCCTATACTCTTTTTTCTCCCCAATGCTATCTAGCATATTGAAAAATGGTATTATAATATCACAACCAGTGTATTGAAATAAATGCAATCTATCAATCTTATTAAGATTCCCTGAGTTTTACTAGTATTCATTTTGCGTGTGTGTGTATTTAGTTTTATGCAAATTTAGCACATGTAAATGTTTCTTCATTCATCACCACAATCGAAATACAAAATAGTTCCGTAACTACAAAGATACCTCATCCTTTACGTTCCCCCTTTCTTATCACAACTACCTCCATCCTAAACTTTCCCCTATACCCAAGGCCTAACAACCACTAATGTCTTCTCCATTTCCATAATTATGTCATTCAGCATATTATATAAATGGTGTTGACTCTCCATCTTTATTTATTTATAGTCGTTTTGAGTCTGTCTCTTTGCGTAGTTATCTTAGTGCCTTCTGCAGGTAATGCAATCTACATCTGAGACTTATCACAATCTACTGGTATCAACGTTTTGCTACTCTGAGTGAAATGTAGAAACCTTACTTCCATTTAGGTCCCTTTATCCTCCCCACTTTTAAATATCATTGTCTTGAGCATAAGATGGTTTTATACTTTTAGTTTACATCATCAGCTGTGATTTACAAAAATCATGGTAATTATCTATTAAATGTATTCATATTTCTGTTCTTTCCATTTTTCTTCCTTCCTTCCTGATTGTCTTAGTCAGGGTTCCTTAGAAAAACAGATTAAGTGATTAGCTGTATCTACATCTGCATCTACATCTATATCTATCTAGAGGGAAAAAGAGAAAGAGAGATTTACTTCAAGGAAGTGTCTCACATGATTGGAGTGGGGAGGGCTAGCAAGTCCTAAATCCATAGGTCAGGTGATAGATTCGAGATTCCTTTATACTTGCCTCCCCCAGATCAGGTGACAAGAAGAGAGAAGAGTAAGTGTTCTGGCAAAATGTCTATTTATACTCTGGAAGAAAAACAGCCTAGGATAACTCTCTTTTTGCTCTCATTGCCTCTAAACTTTTGATTGAGGCCTGTCCACAGTATGAAAGGTAATTACTGTACTTGAGGACAACTGAGCTAATTAAAGGTAATTTCTACGTAACAGTTAGCATACTAGTGTTGACAGCTTGGCACCATAGCCTAGCCAAGTTGATATAAAACATTAGCCGTCACAATGATTCTCCAAGATTCCATTCATTATCATTTCTTTAATATTTGATCCACTTTTTTTTAACAAATTCTTTTAATGTTCCAACATATGAAAATGTCTTCATTTCCCCCTATTCAAAGGAGTATATTCTCTTCACATACAGAATTTGAAGCTGATAGTTTTCTTATCTCAACACTTGCAAACTGTTGTACAACTTCCTTATGACCTTCTAGTTTCAGATGGAAATTTATTATCATTTTAATTGGTGTTTTATCCCGCTCTGTGTGTTTCAAAATTTTTTGTCTTTAGTTTTCACAAGTTAAATTATGATGTACCTTTTCATGACTGTCTTTGGGTATATCATAGTTGAGTTCACTTAGCTTCTGTAGGCTTATGACTTTCACCAAATTTTGGCTGTTTTCAGCCATTATTTCTTTGAATACTCTATTATCAACCTTCTGGAACTCAGGTAATACAAATGTTAAACATTTTGTTACTCTCCCACAGATCCCTTAGCCCTGTTACTCTCTCTCTGTCCCCTTTCCTTCTCTCCTTCCCCACTCCTTTTTTTAATATATATTCTTTCTCTGTTTTCTAAGATTGGGCAAATTCTATCAATATGCCCTCAAATTCACTGATTCTATCATCTGCATCTCCACTATACTATTGAGGCCATAAAAGTTTTTTTTTTTTTTTTTTTTTTTGGCCTGTTATTACGTTATTTAGTTCTATTATTTCCATTTGGTTCTTTTTTATAACATACTTCTTTGCTGAGGTTTTCCATTTTTTAATTTGTTTCAAGACAATCTGTAATTTCTTGTTGAAGTATTTTTATGATGACTGATTTAAAATTTTTGTCACATAATTTCAACCAAGCCATGATGTTTTTAATCACCTCGTATGCGTGTGAAACCTGGACAATGAATAAAGAAGACTGAAGAAGAATTGACACCTTTGAATTATGGTGTTGGCAAAGAATATTGAATATACCATGGACTGCCAAAAGAAAAAAATAAATCTGTCTTGGATGAAGTACAGCCAAAATACTCCTTAGAAGTGAGGATGGCAAGACTTCATCTCACATACTTTGGACATGTTATCAGGAGGTACTCCTGGAGAAGGACATCATGTTTGGTAAAGTAGAGGGTCAGTGAAAAAGAAGAGGATCCTTAATGAGATAGATTGACCCAGTGGCTGCAACAGTGGGCTCAAGCATAACAGTAATTGTGAGGAAGGCACAGGACTGGGCAGTTTTTTGTTCTGTTGTACATAGGGTCGCTATGAGTCAGAACCAAGTTGATGGCACCTAAAATCAACAACAATTAAAACATTTATTTCAATGTTGACATTAATTAATTATCTTTTTCGTTCAAGCTGTGATTTTCCTGATTATAGTTATGGCAGGTGATTTTAGATTATATTCTGGATATTTTGGCTATTATATTAGGAGATCGCATGTACTACTTAATTTTTTTATCTTAGGGGCATTCATTCAATTTAGGTTTCATGTAGATATTCTTGTCTACTTTTACGCCCTCTAGTTCTAATGTGGACAAATAATATTAAGCATTGTTTTGGGCAGGAATGTATAAACACCTAGAAAATTATTTAGGCATTTGGATGCTTATTTTAAACAAACTCTTATTGGTTATATGTGTGAGAAATTAACCTGGATAAAATTGTTCATTTAGAGAAAACTGAGGTTAAAAAAAGAAAAAAAAAGCTAATGAAATATTATGTAAATGAACACAGAAAACATGCATTTTGAAATGATTATTGTATATTTATATATACTTATATATTCACACAAAAAAAATCCTGTTGCTGTCCAACTCATAGCCATTGTGTGTCATCAAGGTGATTCTGACGTGTAGTGATCCATAACAAAGCAGAACTTCTCCACAGGGTTTCCTAGGCTGTAATCCTTATAGTAGATCGCCAGGTCTTTTCTCCCATGGAGACACGGGTGGGTTTGTACCACCAGCCTTTTGGTTAGCAGTTGAGTACTTAAACTTTCCTCTACCAGGCCTCCTCTCTCTCTCTCTGTCAAAATCACTCACTCATATAGAGTTGCCATGTTTTGAAATCAACTCAATAGCAACTTTTTATATATATATGTTAAAATCTGTGTTTTAGAGCATGAATTCATTGAATGAAAAATATTAGATACTGGCTCAGAATTGACATTAATTCATGTAGACTCAAAACACCACAGTGGTCTATCAGTAAAAGTAGAGGCTATGGAAATCATTGAATCAGTAGAGTTTTAATTTAGGTTCCTCTTACTCTCTTGCATCTTTGGGTACATTAGACCTCCAAGCCCATCCTGTTGTGATTTCCTCAATTCCAGAATGCAGAGTCATTATAGACAAATTCATCTACTATTTATATTGTCACCTAGATCTGCTGATCTTTGGAGTGAGGGATTTGACTTAGGAAAGGCCAAGTAGCTATCCCTAGAACAGCTCCTACCTACTAAAATATTAAGCTAAAATCAGTACTTGATTCCTGGAGAGACTGCAAGTACTTATGTTCATCAAGGACTTACATGATCCAAAAGTGATGATTCATACCTATTCGGAGGTAGATATTGGAAAATGTAAGTACAGTGTCATTAATTTAATTTAGTGTTAATTTTTAAATAATTTGTTTTTGTTGTTGAAAATATACACAGCAAAACATACACCAGTTTAACAATTTCTACATGTAAACTCAGTGACATTAATTACGCTCTTTAGGCTGTGCAGTCATTTTCACTCTCCTTTCCAAATTGTCCCTCTTGAGTTGCTGTTGTCAATTTGATCACATGTACCTGTTGCCGTCGAGTCGATTCTGACCCATAGCGACCCCATAGGACAGAGTAGAACTGCCCCATATGGTTTCCAAGGAGCAGGTGGTAGATTTGAACTGTCAACCTTTTTGTTACCAGCTATGCTCTTAACCAGGGCTTCTTGATGGCATATAGTTAGATGTTAAAAGAGCATAATGCTCAAGGCATTTTTTACTACTTAAGCTAAACTATTGTTTGGTTTTAAGAAGACTTCAGGAGATATTTTTGGTTTCAAGTTTAAAGATTATCTCAGGGCAATAGTTTCAGGGGTCATCCAGCCTCCATGGCTCCAGAAAGTCCTGATTCCATGAGAATTGAAAATTATATATTCTCTCATGTATATATATGAGAGAGTGAGCTTGAGAGGCAAAACTACACCATCCTCTTCATATAACTATCTCCTTTTGAGAAAAATCTTCTAGCTTATACAAGACCCTAGTAGAGACTGAATAATTAACCATGGCTCACCAAGTTGCAATGTTACCCGAGAATCCTATTATGAACTGTAAGAGAATGAATATTCACATGGACAATGACCAGATGACACATAAAAGTAGAACTCTGACTCACAATCTGCAACAACTCGTCCAGGAAGCCAAACCACAACCACTGTAACAATTGGCCCAAATCATCATAACTTAATAAATGACAGTTTCTCTAAATTTTGACCCTGCTTTCAAATTAAGACCAACCAGAGAAAGTAAAATATCTTCTCCTAACCAATTATATAAAATGACCCATCTCTAGTTAACCCCTTCCAACATCACCATACCAATAAGTAACCTCCATTTGGGACATACCCAAAGTTTTCTTCTTCTTCTTTTTTAGTATAAAGCTTTCTCACTCTCCTGTCTTTGAGTCTCTGCCAAATGTGATGGTGACTGACTTCCTTGCTATGGTAAGTTCTGATTAAATGCCCTTTGCTTGTTTTCATTTAGGTGGTCTTCATCTATTTCCACAGCTGGGTGCTTCCTGATCTATCACCCGATAAAAATGGTTTACACAGCAGTAATCAACACATGGTAGTGGCGTATGCAATATAAGGTTAAAGAAAGTCTTAAATGCATAAACAAATAACGTGAGCATGAGGCTTAGATTCTCATGATTCTTAACACTGCTACGTTTTCTAGGGGCTTTAAGTCCACATCAAGGTAACAGCCATGTTGATTCCTTCTGAGACCTTTGAGAGAAAAAGCTATTCCATACCTCTCTCCTAGTTTCTGGTGACTGCCAACAATCCTTGTATCTGCCTTCGTCATCACATGGTGTCCATCTTCCCACTATATGTGTCTCGCTTTTTATAAGACACCAGTCAGAAGGGATTAGGATTAATACCCTACTCCTGTATGATCTCATTTAACTTAAATGATAAAAGAAAAACTCTATTTTCAAAAATGGTCACTGTCATGGATTGAATTGTGTCCCCCAAAAAATGTGTGTAGCAGCTTGGCTAGGTCATGATTCCCAGTATTGTATAATTGTTTTATCTGGTATGATTTCCTTATGTGTTGTAAATTTTATCACTGTGATGAGGTTATACTGATGAGGTTGACAAGATTAGATAGTGTCTTAATCCAATCTCTTTTGAGATATAAAAGAGAGAAGCAAGCAGAGACACACGGGAACCTCATACCACCAAGAATGCAGTGCCAGGAGCAGAGCATATCCTTTGGACCTGAGGTTCCTGGGCTGAGATGCTCCCAGACCAAGGGAAGGCTGATGAATCACAAAGACTTTTCCTCCAGAGCCAACAGAGAGAGAAAGCCTTCTCCTGGAGCTGATGCCCTGAATTTGGACCTGTAGCCTACTGGACTATGAGAGAATAAATTTCTCTTGTTAAAAGCTATCCACTTGTGGTATTTCTGCTGGAGCAGCACTAGATGACTAAGACAGTCACATTGATAGGTACAGGGGTTTGGACGTAAGTATATCTTTTGAGGGATACCATTCAGTCCATAACATTGTCTTAAAATGGTTAAAAAGATTTTACATGAATATATATATATATATACACACACACACACACACACACACACACCCACTGCCCTTTGAGTCAATTCAGACTCATAGCCACTTCATAGGGTTTCCAAGACTATAAATCTCTACTGAAGCAGACTGTCACATCTTTCTCCCTCAGAGCCACTGGTGGTTTCTAACTGCCGACCTTTCGGTTAGCCGTCAATCACTTTAACCTCTGTGCTACCAGGGCTCCCAATCTCTCTCTCTCTATGTATATATATGTATATATGCATATATGTATATGTGTATATATGTATATATGAGTGTGTGTATATATATGGAAACCCTGGTGGCGTAGTGGTTAAGAGCTACCACTGGTCCCCAGCCCTCAGCCCCAGCAACTTGGTCCCTCAAGGTGTTTAAATGTGTCTAGGAAGCTTCTGTGACTTTGCCTTGGTCAAGTTGTGCTGCCTTCCCTTCTGTTGTGAGTTGTCTTTCTTGTCACCAAAGTTAACTTGTCTACTATCTAGTTAGTGATTTACCCTCCCTACCCCTTTCTTTTTTATTTTATTAATTTTTTTTTTTTTAATTTGAGCAAGTCTATACTTTTTTTTTTTTTTTTTTTTTGTGGGTAAATGCATCAGAAAACCATCATGGACCCATTTATTATATGTAAGCAAATAGAAATGGAATTTAGTTTATTTTTGTATTAGTGTAATTTAGAAGTATTACAAAATGATGTACTCATGTTTAATGAAAAAAATTATATCATAAACTATCATTTACACGCATTTGTAATTTTCCCCATGTAACGGAAACCATGTTATTATTTATTATTATTTTATGGCTACATATAATAGTAAGGCATCATGTTTATGTTCTCAATTTAGTGAATATTTCCCTCCTCTTTCTGGGCTTGATGGGACTGAGGACTGCTCTAGTATGAGAAAATCAGGACTAACTCATCCATGCAAGATCAGTAAAGACTCATCCAATGTATAATGAAGAAGTGTGTTCTGCTGGAAAGATATAAGGTGTCGGATTTCTAAAGATTTCTTATGAGTAGTGGTAAGAAGACTTTCGTTTAGGACTGCTGTCAGTGAACTACAGCTGGCAACCCAATCCTGTCCATCACCTCTTTTTTTAAATAAGATTTTACTGACACACAGCCTACTTGTTCATTTAAGTATTTTCTGTGGCCGCTTTCCCTCTACAATGATAGACAAGTAATTGCAACAGAGACCATATGGCTCACAAAATCTAAAATATCAATCTAGTCCATTTTAGGAAAGGCTGGCTGACCCTCTGGTTTAGGGCAGATTTCTGGAAAGCCAGAGGTGAGTTAAAGAAGCCAGGAAGAATGAGTCCTTCTAGGTTTGAAGGTACATCTGTGTCCTGATTAACAAAATGATGCAGTAACTTTCACAATCAGGATAAGGTGTATACTGATATTTGCAGGGTAAAGCTCTCAAATGAACCCACTCACTGGCCTTGAATTGCTATTTCCACATACTATCTGATATACAGAAGGAGCCCTGGTGGCGTAGTGGTTAGGAGTTCGGTTGCTAACCAAAAGGTCAGCAGTTCAAATCCACCAGCCACTATTTGGAAACCCTGTGGAACAGTCCTCCTCTGTTCTATAGGGGAGCTAGGAGTTGGAATCGACTCGATGGCAAGGGATATCTGATATACAAGTACATTGACCAGTGTCAATATGGGCATCTGACTAGCATCCTTAAACAGTCCAAAGATAACTATACCATGCATTTATCCTTAATTCCTGCTGTGAATATTGATAAGTCAAAAGGTATATCCACTTGACAAATTATTGCTATATAAAATGTCGTTTCTGGCTTCCAAATGTGACCCCTCAGTAGATATTATTTTGCATTTAATGTGAAGTATAAAGTGATTTATGAACATAGATTATAATGAGCACTTTGCCAAATTATAGTTTTTGTGGTAACTGTTCATATGATTATACATGAAAATATTGACATTTATTTTGAAATATACGTTTAAGCCATATATAAAAATTAATATTAGTTTTTTTAATGCAAATAATGCATCAAATTGGAATTAAACATCAGGTAAGAGTACATGTCTTCTGAATTGACTTTTTTAAATAAAAGTGGAAAAGTATGAGACATAAACTTAGTCTATATAGAAGACACATTTGTGGTTCAGTCTAGTGATCCTAAGAAATGATATAAACTCCTGTGGAGCTTAATTCAATCACTCAAGAAATACGTATTGAGTATTTACTATGCTGTTTATTGCGGGGTGTGTGTGTGGAAGTTTTAAGGGTAAAGAAGGCAGATATTCCGTTCAGTTACTCAGGAAACCATTTTATGAGCTTTAGTAAAATCTCTAAATGTCTAAAATCTCCTCTTTTAGGATTGAAACTATAGAGAATCCTTGATAATTTCAAGGTAATACTTTGAGAAAATGCATCAAAGTGATGCTCTGTTCAGAGAAAATGCATAGAATCCAGTCATGTTCATTTGTGAAATTCAATGCAGAATTTTCAAATAAAAATTGGCTCATTAGTGCTCTCTTTCACATTTAACTAAGTGAGCTTTCTACAAGTAAGTGAACTCTATCTACTTTTCAATAGCATCAGACTGCTCATTTTTCCTTTTACTTGGATAATTGTAGCAAAATAAAAGGTATTTTAATGAGAAGCATTTCCCCCAAGTCACAAAAATCACTTATATATATTGGCATAGAAAAGCATTTGGGAAAGAATAATATCCATAACAATGAAGTGTCCCATGAATTTAATGAAAAAAAAATCATTTTATTCTGTAAAGAGAGGTGGAATAACATTTTTATTTAAAATATGTAGAATAGGCCCTCGATGTAAATATTGTTCCTTATCTGGCTTAGTTTGGGTCCATTATGTAAATTGAAATAAGATTTATTTGTAAAATACGTTTTATGCATTGTAATATACATTTATATATTTTGTAGATATAAGTTCTATGGTAACAGAGCCTATAGAAAGGCAAAATTTAATTACAGTAGATGAGATATGTGAAATCAAGATTTTTTATATATCTGATTTGATTTTTAAAACTAATGAAAACAAATATCTTCCATTCCCTAATCCCACTCTATTATAGTACTCTATCTCCTCCATCAGTTCTAACTTCAGATAAAAGCAAAGAAACAAACCAAAACCAAACCCGTCGCCGTCGAGTCAATTCCAACTCATATCGAGCTTATAGGATGGAATAGAACTGCCCCATAGAGTTTCCAAGGAGTGGCTGGTGAATTAGAACTGCCAATATTTTGATTAGCAGCTGAGCTCTTTACCACTGCACCACCAGAGCTCCTTTAGATAGATACTCACATATTTTGGCCAAATTTCAGAGTTAAGAATCTTGCTAAAGGTCTTCATAAAAGTGTATAAAAAAATATAATCAACTGAGCCAAATATTTCTCTTTACTAACATTCTCTTGCTTTGGCCATTACTATTCTCACTTAGAATCTTTGCCTCTGTTCCTTTTACATAGGGAGTGATTGGAGAATTACGACGTTAGGAAGAATTGCTATGGAAGAAGAACAGAGTCTGGTATTGGATTAAAGACATGACAATCAAATGGATTAATCAGGACCTGAATACCAAGAAGAATCAGTACATTCACATTATGGTATTGGCAAAGTATGTTGAATATACCATGAACTTCCAGAATAATGCACAAATCAGTCTTAGAAGAAATACATCCGGAATGCTCCTTAGAAGTGTAGATTGTGAGACTTTGGCTTGCTTATGTTATTTATTTATTTATTGGTTGCCAGCTGCACAACATGTCAAAACTCTCTCCTTCTCGACCTTAGGTTCCCCATTACCAGCTGTCCTGTCCCTTCCTGCCTTCTCATCCTTGACCGTGGGCTTGTGTGCCCATTTAGCCTTGTTTTGGTTTATAGCCCTGTCTAATCTTTGGCTGAAGGGTGAATCTCAGGAGTGACTTCATTACTGAGTTAAAAGGGTGTCTGGGGGCCATACTCTCAGGTTTTCTCCAGGCTTTGTCAGACCAGTAAGTCTGGTCTTTTTGTTTTGTGTGTGTGTGTGAGTTAGAATTTAGTTCTACATTTTTCTGCAGCTGTGTCTGGAACCCTTTATTGTGATGCCTGTCAGAGTAGTTGGTGGTGGTAGCCAGGCACCATCTAATTGTGCTGGACTCAGTCTGGTGGAGGCTGTAGTAGTTGTGGTCCATTAGTCCCTTGGAGTAATCTTTCCCTTGTGACTTTTGTTTTCTTCATTCTCCCTTGTTCCCAAAGGGGAGAGACCAGTGGAGTATCTTAGATGGCCACTCACAAGCTTTTAAGACCCCAGAGGCTACTCACCAAAGTAGAATGTAGAACGTTTTCTTTATAAACTATGTTCTGCCAATTGAGCTACATGTTCCTCGAGACCATGGTCTCCAGAGCACTTAGCTCCCTGGCTTGCTGATTTTGGACACATCATCATGAAAGACTACTCATGGTTGGTAAAAGGAAGAGTCAGAGAAAAATGAGGGAAACCCTCAATGAAATAGATTGACACATGGCCACAACAATGAGATCAAACTTAGCAACAAACATGAAGATGGCACAGGGCCAGTCATCTTTTCAGTATGAGTCACAGCCGACAACAAAAAATACCAGGAATAAAGAACAGATAAAAGCCAAGACTGGCAGTTATATAGAAAGGTTTGTAAGTAGAGAATCATTAGGACAATATTCTGAACTCTGTGTAAACTGCAGACAGAAGGCGTATACGAGTTCAATATAAGGAGGTGGGAACCAAAGTGCTTATGAATTAGAGACTGAGACACAGTTCATAGAAGAGTGTTGAGTTTTTGACAGGTTGAGACTATAGTTTTCATATCTTTGCTATGTGTTTCTTAAAGTAGCAGGGCCATTAGGTAGTTACCAGTAGAATGCTTCCCAGATATCTTGTCAAACTTCTATATCCCATCTCTGCTACTTTCATTCTCTCCCTGGATTTCAATTTTGTTACCATGGTAAATTTTAAAACTTGTTAGTTCTTCTGATTCTTATACATTTGAACTTTGTCATCTACCTATTTCCTTCTCTTACTACTGTTACGGTTGTTAGGTGCTGTCGAGTCAATTCTGACTCCTAGTGACCCTATGTACAACAGAATGGAATACTGCCAGGTCCTGGCCCATCTTCACAGTTGTTGTTATGCTTGAGCCCATTGTTGCAGACACTGTGTCAATCCATCTTGTCGAGGGTCTTCCTCTTTTTTGATGACCCTTTACTTTACCCAGCATGATGTCCTTCTCCAGGGACTGATCTCTCCTGATAATCTGTACAAAGTATGTGAGACGTAGTCTCACCATCCTTGCTTCTAATGAGTATTTTGGTTGTACTTCTTCTAAGACAAATTTGTCTGTTCTTTTGGTAGTCCATGGTGTATTCAATATTGTTCACCAACACCACAATTCAAAGGCTTCAATTCTTCTTCGGTCTTCCTTATTCATCCTCCAGCTTTCACATGCATAGGAGGCGATCGAAAACACCACGGCTTGGGTCAGGTCCACCTTAGTCTTCAAGGTGACATCTTTGCTTTCCAACACTTTAAAGAGGTCTTTTGCAGCAGACTTGCCCAATACAATGCGTCTTTTAATTTCTTGACTGCTGCTTCCACAGGTGTTGATTGTGGATCCAGGTAAAATGCAATCCTTGACAACTTCAATCTTTTCTCTGTTCATCATGATGTTGCTTATTGGTCCAGTTGTGAGGAATTTTGTTTTCTTTATGTTGAGACATAACCTATACTGAACGCTGTGGTCTTTGATCTTCATCAGTAAGTGCTTCAAGTCCTCTTCATTTTTAGCAAGCAATGTTGTGTCATCTGCATAAATCAGGTTGTTAATGAGTCTTCCTCCAACTCTGATGCTGTTTTCTTCTTCATATAGTACAGCTTCTTGGATTATTTCTTCAGCACACAGATTGAATAGGTATGGTGAAAGGATACAACCCTGACACACAACTTTTCTGACTTTAAACCACGCTGTATCACTTTGTTCTGTTCAAACAGCTGCCCCTTGATCTATGTACAAGTTCCTCATGAGCACAATAAAGTGTGCTTTAATTCCCATTCTTCACAATGCTATCCATAATTCGTTACTGTTTTAGTCTTCTAGTGCTGCTATACCAGAAATACCACAAGTGGATGGCTTTAACAAAGAGAAGTCTATTCTCTCGCAGTCCAGTAGGCTACAAGTCCAAATTCAGGGCGTGACCTCCAAGGGAACACTTTTTCTGTTGGCTCTGGAGGAAGGTCTGGGAGCTTCTCTGCAGAGGAACCTCAGTTCCAAAGGACGTGCTCTGCTCTCGGCACTCCTTTCTTGGTGGTATGAGGTTCCCATGGGTCTTTGTTCACGTCTCTCTTTTATATCTCAAAACAGATTGGCTTAAGACACTAGCCAATCTTGTATACCTCATCAGTATAACTGCCACCAATCCATCTTATTAGATCACAGTGATTCAATTTACAACACATAAGAAAATCACATCAGATTACAAAATGGTACACAATTATACAATACTGGGAATCATGACCCAAACAAGTTGACAGATATTTTGGGGGGACACAATTCAATGATTGTGATTTAGGTTGAGCTAGTCCAAAAACTCTTTAAGTTTTTATAAAATGACTTTTATATAGACTTTGGTATAAGGATTAATTTACACAGCTTTCATTAAGACATTTGTATTTTGAAAATGCCATGTTACTAGTTTACTTTTATTTTATTATGTCTCAGTATTGATTTACCTATTTCGCAAATACTTTAGAGCTTTTCCGTGTCAGTAGTGTTACCACATATATAGAATTAAAGATGAAGGAATAACTATAATCTCCCACTTTTAATAATCTGCAAAACACATGGAAGGCATGAATATATAAATAAACAATTGCAGCACAATATGATAAGACTTCCTGTCTTAGTTTCCTATTACTGTTGTACATAAATATCACAAGTGGGTGGCTTTAAAAAAAATAAATTTATTTTCCCACAATTCAGGAGGCTAGATGTCTGGACCCAGGACACTGGCTATAGGGTAAGGCTCTCTCTCTGTTGCTTTAGGAAAAGATCTTTGTCTCTTTCAGCTTCTGTTCTCAGTTCAATGATGGCATCTATTTTACACTGTCCTATAGGATCATTTGCGTGTGACATTAATGATATTGTTCAATAATTTCCACATTCTGTTGGATCACCTCTCTTGGAAATATGCATAAATACGGATCTCTTCCAGTCGGTTGGCCAGGTAGCTGTCTTCCAAATTTCTTGAACTGAAGCTGTGGCTGCAACAATGGCCACAAGCTCAACGATTGTGAGGATGGCGCAGGACTGGGCAGTGTTTCATTCTTTGTACATAGGGTCGCTATGAGTCAGATGACTCATCGGCACCTAACAACTATAACATAGGGTCACTGGAGCCCTGTTGGTGCTGTGGTTAAGAGCTTGGCTGCTAACCAAAAAGTCAGCAGTTCGAATCCACCAGCTGCTCCTTGGAAAACTTATGGGAAACTTCTACTCTGTCCTATAGGGTCCATGTGAGGTGCAACAAACTCCACAGCAATGGGTATGGAGTCACTATGAGTCAGAGGTGAAAAGATGGCAGTGGGTTTTGAGTTTGGTGCTTGAACCTGTGTCTAGCCAGCTCCTCATAACTCAGAAAGGATTAGGTTTACGACACACCCTGCACTGATACGGCCTCATTAAGAGAATAAAGAAAACCCTCTTCCCAAATGAAATTACACGCCCAGCTATAGGAGCTAGGATTCCAACATTTATTTTCCACAGAAAGCCAAAACTAAACTCATTGCCCTCAAGTTGATTCTGACTCAAAGGACATATACATTAGGGAGACACAATTCAATCCATAAAAGTTCCCTAAATGAATTAATTAGCATTGCAAAGTTAGAGTCAACTATAAATTAATGAAGTATATAAATATATTATTCTGAAAAAAGGATACTTTATTAGTTTAAATCATTCCAAAATAGACATTTAATTTATTTAGTTTAATAGACCTCAGTATTCCTCTGTGTCACCTACACATTAACATTTTTTAGAATTTATTTTGTTAAATTAAATATATCATTGTTATAATTATAGATTTACTAAGTTTTTCAAATGGAAAAAAATATAAAACATTAAAGACTCATTTTAATTTATTCTCTGAAAGAATAATCAGGACAAATTTTTGGCTCAGAGCTTTATTTTTGTGATTAACAATGATTTGATTTTGAAATAAAGGGAAATTATTTTTAAGATGTATCTCTCTGTATTATCATTATTTTCTGTGTTCCAATTGTAATTTTATTTCATTACAAACTATTAATATATACTGTATTCTGCAAAAGAACATTGTATTATAATCAGAAGTGTGTATTCACTAATTGGCATTATTCTAAGATAGATCACAATAATTTTTTTTTTCCAATCTCATGAACAATAAATGAAATGTCAGTATATTGGACAACTAATACTCACTAACTCTGTTATTCACTTTAGTAAGATATTTAACACTGCACAAACTGGTAACGTTGCTGCCGACTACAAATAACTTTTTCTCCATAATGTACATCTGTACCATGCTAGCCTGCTAATATATTTTACTTGAATAGACAACATTATATTTGCAAATACAGAAAGTATTAATTACTTGTGTGTGAAATTTTTTACTTATCTGGCCTATAAACTTTGTCAAGATAGTAATATTAATATTAATTGATATCGATTAACCCAAATATGAAGAATGATTAATTTACATAAAGTATTAAATGTATAAAAACAAAAACCAAACCCACTGCCATCGAGTTGATTCCGACTCATAGAGACCCTATAGGACAGAGTAGAACTGCTCCACAGGGTTTCCAAGGAGTGACTGGTGGATTCAGACTGCCAGGTTTTTGGTTTGCAGCCCAGCTCTTAACCACTGCATCACCAGGGCTCCATTAAAAGTATAGCAACTCCATTTTAGTGTTTTGATGTAAATCTGTATCTATACATGTAATCATTCACAGCAGATATTTTTATTTTTTCCCTTCTTCCTCATATGCCATATGATGTAAGAATGTACATCCTGTAAGTTCTTGATGGTTATGTTCTATGTTTTCATTGAAAATGGATTGACTATATATATATATGTCTTACATATACAAATATATATGTATATTTGAGACTTAGAATATTGCTTTTTCTTCTACCTAACTAGATACCCAATATTATTTACTCAAACATTATTTCAGATTATGCTGTCATCAGTAGAAATCGTAGACAATTATAAAATACATTCTGCTTTCTGTGATTCTGGCACCCCGGTGGCACAGTGGTTAAGATCTCTGCTGCTAACCAAAAAGATCAGCAGTTCAAATCCACCAGCCACTCCTTAGAAACCATATAGGACAGTTCTACTCTGTCCTGTAGGGTCGCTATGAGTCAGAATCAACTCGATGGCAATGGGTTTGTTTTTTCTCTGTTTCTATGTATGCTTTATTTGTATTCTGTTGTATAACAGTGGCATAGTATATTCAATTATCTTTTGTCCTGATTCCACTCTGTCCTTCACATCTCCGAAAGCAACCTCTCTCTCCTCTCCTCAAGGCCTCACTCTATACCCTGTGGGTATTCCATTTAGTTATCAATAAATTACTTTATCCTCAACATCTTCTCAAATCATTCCTCCACTTCTTTGCCCTAAATGGAAATTGCCTGTTCTCTGAAAAGAATGTTTTCCTGCTTCCCTAATATTACCATTCATTTCTGATATTCAAAGCACTGATGTTATAATCACTCAGTGTCTTTTATTTTCTACAAATTCACTTCTACATCATCACTGACCCATCTCTTGAATGCAAAATAATAATAATAACTCCAAGGCATTAAGGAGCACCACTATCTGTCTTACTCTCCTGTTGGAAACCTTTGAATCACTGAAGACTTCAGCAAATAACTCAATATATTCTCCTACCCATTAACTTCTCAAATATAAGACAAATTGTTCAAGCTTACAGAAATTGCTGAATTATTCTGAATAAAAAAAAGAGAAAAGAGAAAGAAAACCCTGATGTTGTAAAACTTCAAAAAGAGAACGATTTGGAGCTCGTGATAAGGGAGGAATGGGTCCTCTTACTTGTCTGATAAGTGTTTGTATATATTAGTATATAAAATTATAAGAAAATATATTAATATTTTGAAAAAAATATTTTGTGACAGAGTGAATTAAACAAAAAAGAAACAAAGTAAGTATGGAGAAATAAAAACTTAATGACAGAAACTAAGGACTAGTATTAAGCTTTAGAAAAATGAAAGATTAGCAATGGTTGTTATACAGCTCAATATTTGGTTTGAAGTCTAAAGATAGTCAATTTCTCGTGTTATACTCTCTCTCTATATATATAGAATATATACACATATATGCATATATGTGTGTGTGTGTATATATATATACCCCCATATACTTCTTGTTGTTAAATGCCGTTGAGCCGACTCCCAACTCATAGCAACCCCATGCACAATGGATTGGATTATCGTGATGCACAGGGTTTTCATTGGCTGAGTTTGGGAAGTAGCTCTCCAGACCTTTCATATATACAGTCAGTCCCCAGGTTATGAAGGTCTGGCTTATGGACAACTTGTACTTAAGAGCAGACTGCCAAAAAGCCTATAATATTAAAAATTTGACTTAAACACAATGGTTCATAAAAACGAAGGCATGCACTACTTTGTGATGCTCATGAAAACACTTAAGTGTTTTATATGCATAGAAAGATAAAATATATGCTATACACTAAGACAAATATTTGACTAACAGTAGATAAGAACCGTGTTTACCTGTTCTGACTTACCTACAATTTCGACTTAAAGTCAGACTTAGGAACAGATTTTATTTGTAACTCAGGAACTGCCTGTATGCAGTGAAACCTATGAGAGCCAGAACTCAGCAGGACTGCCTGATTTCCTGGTGGCCCAAGTTTTCTGATGTTGACAGTGTACAGACTCACCACTTTTCTATCACTCGTTTAAGTGGAAAATATTTCAGTTTTCCTTCTCTGATAGGTTTCCGCCTTACACAGTTTCAGGCTTACACATGTTTACTGTATATATATATATATGTGTATTTACATGTATATGATAAGGCTGTGTCCTCTGAGGAAAGACATCAGAGGCTGCAAACAGCTGTAATTAGATCAACAAGTAAACAGAAAAGAAGCAAACAATTATAACAAGCCCTTGAGACTGGGTGGGGAAATCAGTATCTAGACTTATTAAAGCACATTATTTAAAACAGCCAGTTTACAGTAAAATATATGAGGCATACAAAGAAACAGGTAACTGTGACCCATACATACGGGGAAAAAGAAAATCAAACAAAGAAAATGTCTTTAAGGAGGCCTGTCTTACTTATCTAGTGCTGCTATGACATAAATACCACAAGTGGGTGGTTTTAACAGATAGAACTTTATTTTTTCACACTTTAGGAGGTTAGAAGTTTGAATTCAGGGTTCTGGCTCTAGGGGAAGGCTTTCTTTCTCTGTTGGCATTGGAAGAAGGTCCATGTCTCTCGGCTTCTACTTCTTGGTTCCTTGGAGATCTCCATGTGGCTTTGCATCTATTTTACCCCATCTCTCCTATGCTAGCTTGTTTAAGCTCTTTCATATCTCAAAAGAGATGGACTTAAGAGCCACTGTACACTACTCCTGTCTCATTAACACAACAAAAACAAACTATTCCCAAATGGGATTATAACCAGAGTCATGGTGGTTAGGATTTACAACACATGTTTTGGTGGGACATAATTCAATCCATAACATTCCACCCTTTGGTCCCCAAAAATTCATGTCCTTGCCACATGCAAAGCAGAGTCACCCCATCACATCATCCCAAAAGTCTTAAATCAAGTCTAAGTCCAAAATCTCATCCTATGAATCATCTAAATCAAATACGGGGCAAAATCTAAATCTAAATCTAACCTGTGGCAAAATTCCTCATCTGTGAACCTGTGAAATCTAGACTACAAGTTATCTGTTTCCAAAGTACAATGGTGGAACGGGCACAAGGTAGACATTTCCATTAGAAATAGGAGAAGTTTGAGATAAAGAAGGGATAACAGGTACCAAGCAAGTCTAAAACCCAACAGAACAATTTACATTGGCTTTCAGGGTTTGAAATAATTCTCTCTTCTCTGAGACCATCTAGGCAATGACCTTGCTCTCCAGACTCTAGGTGTTGGCCACACCCTCTGGATTATGAGTGGAGGCCTCTCAGCCCCAGTTTTCAATCCTGCCTTCCAGGCCCAGTGGGATGGCAACTCTGCTACCTCGTCTTTGGGTGGCTCCATTCTCCTAGAACATCTGAGGGGTGGTCCCACCCCCTTGGTCCTGGCAGCCCCCATTCTTCTGCCCCTTGTATATGGCAGCCCCATCCCCTCAGTTTTGGGCAGCTGCCCCATCCTCTTGACCAAACATAATGGTAGCTCTGCACTTCACAACAGAGTTGGTAAAGATCTGACTCTTTGAAACCTAGGACACCCCAGGGGCCGTGGCCCCACCCTTTGAGATTTAGGCAGTTCTGCTTCCCATGCTCCTTCCAATAGATCTGCTGATCTCCGAGCTGCTCCAGGGATGATTCTTTACTTTTCTTGAGGGACAACAAATGAAGCTGATTTGGATTCTTTCCTGCATGTAGAATTCCAAGAGGCAGACAGTGTTCTTTCCTTTCACTCTTTCTCCTTCCCCTTCTGTCTAAACTGGTAGATTTTCTGCTGTGGTAGTTGGTTAGATTCATCATTTACAGGCTTAATCTCTTTAACAAAAAGATTGTGTAGCCACATACTTGGTGAAAATTCTAGGACATGTATCCTTAGTTTGGAAAACATAATTTTTGAAATCTTTAAATTTTGTTTTCGTTTTCCACAGTTCATTTTGCAGTCCATCTCTCTTTCCTCTTGCATTTTATTATAAGCAGCAAGGAGAAGCCATGCAGCCCCTATAAGATCTTGCTTACAAATCTCATCAGCCAGATATCCAAGTTCATCACTTACAAATTTTACCTTCCACCAAACATTTGAACATAATTCAGACAAGTTCTTTGACACTGCATAAAAAAATTCCCCTTCCTCTATTGTCCAATCACATAGTCATCTTGTCTTTTAAAGCCTTACTAGAAGTATATTTATTGTCCACATTTCTAGTAACATTTTATCGCCAGAGCTATATATATTCTATAAGAAGATGGAGACTTTCTCTATAGGTCTCCTCACTTCCTTCTGAGTCCTCACCAGAATTGCCTTTGATGTCCATAATTCTACCAACAGCCTCTTGAAGACATTCTAACTTTTTACTATTAGGCATCTTAAAATTCTTCCAGCCTCTACCCATTACCCAATTGCAAAACCACTTCCACATTGAAGGTATTTTCTAGAGCAGCACCCTCACTTCTTGGTGCCAAATGCTGTCCTAGTTATATAGTGCTGCCATAACAGAACTACCACAAATGGGTGGCTTTAACAGTTTAGGAGGCTACAGGTCCAAATTCAGAGTGCTGGCTCTAGGAGAAGTCTCTCTGTCTGTCGGCTCTGGAGGAAGGCACTTATCTCTTCAGCTTCTGTTTCTTGGGTCCTTGGAGAGTTCCATCTATCTTACCCCATCTTTCTTCTGTTAGCTTGTTTAATCTCTTTTATATATCAAAACAGATAGACTGAAGATACACCCTACAGTCACCCCACCTCTTTAACATAAAAAAGACAACCTATTCTCAAATGGGATTATAACCAGAGGCATAGAGGTTAGGATTTACAACACATATTTTGGGGGGACATAATTCAATCCATAACAGGGTCTGAATGTTGACAAAATACTTCAAATTCATTATTAAAGGTATGTTTGAAGATCTAAAGGAAATCATGACTAAAGAAATATTTGAAGATGTAAAGATAGTGTTTTATAAAATAGAAAATAGCAAAAAAGAGGAAAAAGTTATAAAAAAAAGAGGCAAATAAAATTCTAGAGTTAAAAAGTATATAACCAAAAGGAAAAATTCACTAGACAGGCTCAAACATTAGATTTGAGATAGTAAAAGAAATGATTAGCAAACTTGAAGATTAGTTGATAGAAATTGTGAAATCTAAAAAACAGAGATTTTAAAAAATGAAAAAAAAAAATAAAAGAAAAGAAAGTGAAATGTAAATAGTCTAAAAGAAATGTGAGACACCATTAATGCACCAAATTACATGTAATGAAAGTACCCGAAGGCAAGAATGAGAAAAAAAACACACACAACACACACAGAAAAATTATTCAAAGAAATAATGGCTGAGAAATTCCCAAATTTGATAAAAAAAAAACAAAACATTAATCTACACACTCTAAAGTTTTAATGAACTCCAAAGATGGTAAACACAAAATGTGTCAACATCAGACACATTATCACAATTCAGTAAGGACTACAAAAGTCTTGAAGGCAATAGGTGAAAGATGACTCATCATGTAAAAGTGAACTCCGATATGACTAACAATTGAGAAGTTGATGGGAGGACACTTCCAAAGTGCTGAGGAACAAACGAACAATTGTAAATCCAGCAAAACCATCTTTAAAAAATGAAAGTGAAATAAAGGTATTTCCAGGTAAATAAAAACAGAAAATTTGTTGCTAGTAAACCTACCTTATAGGAAATGCTAAAAACAAAGTTCTTCAGGTTTAAAACAAATAACAACAGATAGTAATTTGAATTCACATGAAAAACAAAGAGGATCAAGAAAGATGATTAGGTAGTCTTAGGTACATACCTAAGAGAAATGAAAGCTTACATTCATGCAAAAATATGTACACAAATGTCCATAGCAGCATTATTCGCAATAGCCAAAAAGAGTACAAAAAATAAAAATAAAAAAAAACAACCACACATATCCATCAACTGATAGATAAGTAAATAAAATGAAATACATGCGTACAATGGACTACTATTTTACAACAAGAAGAAATGCAGTACTGGTATATACTGTAACATGTACGAACCTTGAAAACATTATGCTAAGTGAAACAAGCCAGTCAAAAAGTTGGTATATTATATGATTCCATTCATCTTAAATCTCCAGAAGGATTAGTTTTTGCCTAGGATTGCAGATGGAGGGTGCAGGGAAGAGGGATGACTGCTAATAGGTATGGGTTTTTTGGATGATGATGAAAATGTAAAATTATACTCCAGTTGTAGTGAACTTCAATCATACATTTTTAAGTGTTAAGAGCCTGATGTATTTAGTGACTCATAAGTCAATTTAAATGACTGTAGTGTTAATTTAAAGAAGAAAAGAACTAAATATAACAAAAGTATAAAATTGTTAAAGTAGTTAGGTAAAAAATAACGCACATCTCTGTGTATATTAATAATTATTGAATTGTATACTTTGAGTTAATTATGTAGTATGTAATTAGTGTCTCAATATAACTGTTAAACGTTTCTTAAAAACTATATATAAAGATTTTTAAAACTGTAGTGAAATAGATGGATATGTTCAAACACAAATCTATGGTCTGAGGCAAGGAAGTCATTTCACTGTTCATAAAACCACAAAGTGATATGAGTTCAGAGAAAAGATGAAGTGTCAGGAGATGTCATTGTCCAAAAAAATGCTTGTAATCTTCTAGAGTCTGCGTCTCTTATCCATAAGGACTGGAACCTGAGAGGGGCTTAAGCCAAGCTTCACATTGTTTCAGGCATTTTCCACCCAATAAAACTCGCTGGACATTCACAATAACTCTGACATAAGTATAATTAAAACCCCAAAGGCAATGGGTTTGGTTTTTTGTTTTAATTGATGAGGAAACAAGGATCTAGAAATTCTCCCCACACATATAAACACACTAAAAGCAGAACATAATGCAATTAAAACACACATTTTAAGATATACAACTAAAAAATAATAATAAAAATTCTGTTGCTTTCAAGTCGAATCCAACTCATGGCAATCCCATGTGTTACAGAGTAGAATTTTTCCCCAGGATTTCCTTGTGTTTCAGAGTAGGACCATGCCATAGGAGTTTTTTTTTTTTTTTTCTTTTTTGCTGTAATCTTTACAGAAGTGCATCGTCACGTTTTTATTCCTCTGTGCCACTGGTTGGGTTTGAACTGTCAACCTTCAGGTCAGTGGTCAACCCCAGGGACATCAAGATATGTAATAAACCATATCTAATTAAGTGAATTGAATTAACTTAAATGGTATATTTGTAAATGTTATGAGCCTTATATATTTAATGACTCATAAGTCAATTTAAATGACTTTAGTATTAATTTGAAGAAGAAAAGATCTAAATATATCAAAGAGGAAGTATAAAATTGCCTGAAGTATTTATGGGTAAAAAATAATTGTCTAGTTTTACTTTGAATAGCTATAAATATGTATGAATGGCTAATGTCATTACAATATGATAGGGTTTGATTTATTGGCACTGATGTGTGAGGAATGGCAAGTTAATTTCCGTAGGATGACATATGTATGGAATCAAATGGATAAATTAGTCTCTATAAACCGAACAATAAATGATGAAAATCAAATTTCCAAATGAATACTATCAATTTTGCAATTATTTAAAACACTTTTTTGGGGAAAGAACATTAGCCCTTTAAGGCTAACAAGGTAAAATTTACTCTTATCACGTGTGCCTAATACCGTCTGCTCAGTAGTTTTCTTTGAGGTAAAACGGATATACTATTTCTATGTAACAGCTGCTTAAATTTGGTATCTTCCATAAAAAGTAAAAGCTTTTTTTAGATAAAATTCTTAACAATGTGTAAAATCCTTTACTGAAGCTTAAACTATTGATAAAATATAAAATGTTTTATCTGATGAGCTGTTAATTTGGAATTAGATCAGTGGAAGTAGAATAGTTTCATTAGAAGTATTTATTTATTTATTTTTTTAACATTTCCTCCTGGTTCCTGAAGGTGAAAATATAATAAAAAGCTACTTTATGAGAAACATGACTGAATTTATCTGCTGAGTGAACTGATTACTCACTTGAAGACATCTCACCTCATTATATCCAACAGAGGAATTTTCTAGCATATCACTTTTGGAAAATAAACTGTTTCTTGGGTTCATTGAAATTCATTTCAGAAAGGTAGGAATTTAGAATCAAAGGACACTTTGAAAACGTTTCTAAAATATGAAGGAAGTAGTTGAATTTAGATTTCACTATGTTGTTTACATGCTGACCAGAGCAGACTTTGCATGTTTGTACGGAATCTTCTAGGACAAAGAAGCACAGGTCATCAAACCTTTAAACTGAGCATATAGAAGTAGTCATTCCAAAATAATTGTCTTAAAAACTAATAATTTAATAAGTTATTTAAGTTTTGTTATAAAAGTATTTTTATTTTATGAAAATCCAGAAAATGTATTATGAAAGCAATTGATGCAAGGTGTTATCACTAGAAGTGAGTCCCACACCCCCATCCCCCCGCATGAGATCTGTTTTCTATTACAACACCCCTCAGCAGCTTTGAGAAGTTTCAGATAACAAGTAACTAATCATTTTTGTATAAACAATTATCCAGGTAAACAGCATATCTAAATAGGTAGAGCACCAAATGTAAAAACCCCATTGCCAGCATTTAGTTAGCAGCCGAGCTCTTAACCACTGAGCCACCAGGGCTCCAGATATGTATCTGGGGCAGTGGAGCCCTGGTGGTGCCAGTGGCTAAGCGTTCAGCTGCTAACCAAAAGGTCAGCTGTTCAAATCCATCAGCCACTCCTTGGACACCCTATGGGACATTTCTACCCTGTCCTATAGGGTCACTATGGGTCAGAATTGACTCCACAGCAATGGCTATGGTTTGGTTTATACCTATATCTATATCCAGATCTATCTATATTTATATCCATATCCATATCTACATTTATATCTATATCCATATCCATATCTACATCTATATCTCTTTTTAAAAGGTAAAAATTAACAGATTTATGCAAATCCCTTCCCTACTTTCATTTAGCAGATAAACATAGGAGATTATCCAAGCGATCTTGCAGAAAGACTTTTCCAGAAGGGATAAAATTGTGCCTTAGGGATGGTTGACCCCCTTTGTAGAAGCCTCCCGGAAACAGAACTGTCATAACTGGCAAGAGAAACCTGGAAATAAAGTATAATATTCTCATGTATCTTCTCAAATTCCAAAGATGAAGCTAGACTCAGAATACTCAAAATTCAAATAGAACATTATTCAAATTTTTGCTACACTCCTTTCTAAATATTATTTCCATTACATAAACGTGGCCTGGTATAAGAAGATCAAGGCAACAAAAGGATATCTACCCTTTCTCTACTTCTCTAACTAATGTTTATACACACACATACATATACATATATATTATACACAAGTGCGTGCATACCATATATATGTGTATGTGTGTGTGTATATGCGTGTGTGTTTGATTGCAGGTATGTTGTTAGTTGCTATGAAGTTGACTCTGACTCATGTTGACCTAATGTACAACAAAATGAAACACTGCCCTGTCCTGTGCCATCTTCATGATCATTAGTATGCTTGAGTACATTGTTGCAGCCACTGTGATTTTAAGTGCCTTCCAATCTAGGGGGCTCATCTTCTAGCACTATATTGGACAATATTTTCTTGTGATCCATAAAGTTTTCATTGGCTAATTTTTGGAAGTAGATCATGAGACCTATCTTCTTAGTTTGGAAGCTCCACTGAAACCTTTTTCCCATGGGTGATACTGTTGGTATTTGAAATACCAGTTTTACAGCTTTCAGCATCATTCACAGCCACATGCAAGCCATCACCGTATGGCAAACTGACAGGTGGTGAGTATCTATATATTTTTCCCCATTGGGTGCTCAGCAGGCAAAAAATTTCCTGCATGAGAAAAGATAATGGATAAAACATTGAATATGATTAAGAGACTTATTTTAACAACTATTTTCATACGCAATCAAAATACTAATACACAGTCAAAATAGTAGAGACACTTTTTGTACTTGCTTTCCAGATTGAGGATGTGCATTGCCATTAAAGATTCTGAGACGTTCACAATCATTTGCTGAAATAAAAGCACTAAAATTTGCAGCTCAATGGTTGACACATTATAGTTAACTATTTGTTTTTCATTAGCAATGAACAAAACATTTTATTAGTGAAGCACTGATGAAGATACGTAGGCTATCCTCATATTATCCTTAGGGTAATCAGCTTATGGAGAACCGTTACTATATATTAAATGCCGTGGTGATATTCAGCATTTCTATACTTTTCTTTCCATTTCTGCTACTATATTTTAGCACTATGAATTACCACGTGAAAACAGAGTTGATACTGGAAATCAGATGGAAGTGAAAACCTTGCTCTTACAATAATTCATTACTGACATGCTTAAGATACATGAATTATATTTGTATATCAAAAAGCAGCTAGTTCAATATTCATTATGAAACATAAACAGGGAGTTATTAGTGTGTCTTTTCCTTAGGGGTGCAGAACAGGTAAAATTTTAAATAGGGTGGTCAGAGACCTTTGAGCAAATGCTTGAAAGGCATTTGACTATCTGACCAAGGAAAGAATTCTCAGGCAGAGAGGATATAAATGCAAAGACCCAGAGGCAAATATATGCCTATTGGCTTCAAGGAATAGCCTAGCGATGGAATTAATTTCTGTGGAATAAGAGAAAAAGAGATTATTAATATGTGAGTCAAAGAAACACCAGAATTCAGCTCAGGCAGTACCTTGCAGACAATTGTATCAACATTGGCTTTTATTCTGAATAAGATAGAAAACTATTGGAGTGATTTGAATAATAAGACTGGTCTTAATCTTTTTTTTTTTTTTTAATTATACTTCACGTGAAGGTTTACAGAAAAAATAGTTTCTCATGAAACAGTAGTACACGTATTGTTTTATGACACTGGTTAACAACCCTACAACATGTCAACACTCTCCCTTCTCGACCTTTTCTTTTTTTTCATGAAAATGTACATAGCCAAAGATACACCATTTCAAAAATTTCTACATGCACAGTTCAGTGACACTGACTACACTCTTCCAATTGTGCTGCTATTCGCACTTTAGATGAAGGTTTACAGAACAAAATAGCTTCTGATGAAACAGTACACATGTTGCCCTATGACAATGGTTAACAACCTCACAACACATCAACACTATCCTTACTCAACCTTGGGTTCCCTATCGCCAGCTTTCA
>NW_004443948.1:25245750-25267875 GCF_000243295.1 Trichechus manatus latirostris | reverse complement strand
TATTTGTTTGATTTTTGTAGTTAATGTTTTGATTTTGTCCCTTTCTTCTTTTTTGATGTCTGCATCTATTGCTATAAATTGTCCTCTGAGGACTGCCTTTGCTGTATCCCAAAGGTTTTGGTGTAATGTGTTTTCATTCTCATTTGATTCTAGGCATCTTTTGATCCCATCTCTGATTTCTTCTATTACCCAGTGATGTGTAAGCAGGGTATTATTCAGTTTCCATGTAATTTATTTTTTTCCTTGCTCTTTCTAGTGTTAATTTCTACCTTGATGGCATTGTGGTCAGAGAAGATACTTTGAATTATCTCAACGTTTTGGGTCTTGTTGAGGATTTCTCTGTGGCCTAAGATGTGGTCTATTCTGGAGAATGTTCCATGTGCATCAGAAAAGAATGTGTACTTTGCAGTGGTTGGATGGAATGTTCTATAATTGTCTATGAGGTCAATTTGGCTGATTGTGCCCTTTAGGTCTTCTGTATCTTTGCTGAGTTTCTTTTTCATTGTTCTGTCCTTTACTGAGAGTGGTGTGTTGAAGTCTCCTACTGTTATTGCATAACTGTCAATTTCTCTTTTCAGTGTTATTAGAGTTTGTTTTATGTATTTTGTGTCCTGTCATTGGGTGCGTAGATGTTTATTATGGTTATGTCTTCATGATGGATTGTCCCCTTAATCATTATATAGTGTCCTTCTTTGTCTTTTATGGTAGATTTTGTTTTAAAGTCTATTTTATCTGATATTAGTATTGCCACTCCTGCTCTTTTTTGGTAGTTGTTAGCTTGATATATTTTTTTCTAACCTCTGACTTTTAATAAATTCACATCTTTGTTTCTAAGGTGTGTCTCTTGTAGACAGCATACTGCTGGATCCTGTTTTCTTACCCATTCTGTCACTGTCCATCTCTTTATGGGTGCTTTGAGTCCGTTTACATTCAGTGTAATTATTGATAGATGTGAGTTTTTGCTGTCATTTTGTAGTGCTTTTTTTTTTTTGTGGTGCTGACATTTTCTTTGTTCTTCTTACTCTCGTGTGTTGAGTTAATTTTGTTTGTGGATTTTTTTTCATTTCTTTTGTTTTTGTAGGTTTTGTTTTTGCTGAGACTTAGTTTTTCCTTTTTATGAGTATGTTTATTAACTTTATTTTTGGTTACCATAAAATTTACCTGTATTTTTGTAAATTTGAAGTAGTCTATTATTACTTGGTATCACCTTGCCTTCGTCTCCATTACAAGACTCTATACCTGCACCATTTATTCGCTGTTTTATTGTTCTGATGTTGTTGTCATTTACTGATTACCTGCTCTGATTCCCTGTTGTATTTCTTTTGGTTTTTGATAGTCCTTGAGATTTCATTTGCTGGATTGGTATCTTACTGGTACGACCCTGCGTCCTAGATTCTGCCTGTGAGCTGGAGTTGTATGTTCTCTGATCAGAGAACTCCCTTTAATAATTCTTGTAAGTTTGGTTTGGTATTTACATATTTCCTTAATTTCTGTTTATCTGGAAATGACCTAATTTCACCATCATATTTGAACGAGAGTTTTGCAGGATATATTATTTTTAGCTGGCAATAGTTTTCTTTCAAAGTTTTATATATGTCATCCCATTGCCTTCTTGCCTGCATGGTTTCTGCTGAATAATCTGAGATTAGTCCTATTGTTTCTCCTCTGTACATGACTTCTTGTTTGTCATGAGCTGCTGTCAGGATTCTTTGTCCTTGGTTTTGGCGAGTGTGATTATGATATGCCTTGGTGATTTTCTTTTGGGGTCTCTCCTATAGGGGGCTCGTTGAGCTTCTTGGATGGCCAATTTTTCATCTTTCATGATATTGGGGAAGTTTTCTGTCAGCAGTTCTTCGATGATCCTCTCTGTGTTTTCTGTTTTCTCCCCCTGTTCTGGAATTCCAATCACTTGCAAATTTTTGCTTTTGATTGTATGCCACATAATAATAAGTATAGTGAAAGGATACAACCTAGATGCACATATTTCCTGATTTTAAACTACAGAGCATCCCCTTGTGCTGTTTGAAAGACTGCCTCTTGGTCTATGCATAGGTTCCTCATGAGCACAACTAAGTGTTCTGGAACTCTCATTCTTCTCAGTGTTATCCATAATTTGTTATGATCCACATAGTCGAATGCCTTTACATAGTCAATAAAACACAGGTAAATAACTTTCTGGTATTCTCTGCTTTCAGCCAAGATCCATCTGACATTAACAATGATATCCTTCATTCCATGTCCTCTTCTGAATCTGGCTTGACTTTCTGGCAGTTCCATGTCCATGTACTGCTGCAACTGTTTTTGAATGATCTTCAGCAAAATTTTACTTCCATTTGATAATAATGATATTGTTCGATAATTTCCACATTCTGTCAGATCACCTTTCTTTCAATGGACGTAAATATGGATCTCTTCTAGTCGATTGGTCACGTAGCTGCTTCCCAATTTCTTGGCATAGAAGAGTGAGCATTTCCAGATCTGCATCCTTTTGTTGAAACTTCTCAGTTGGTATTCCGTCAACTCCTGGTGCCTTGTTTTTCAGCAACGCCTTACGTGCAGTTTGGACTTCTTCCTTCAGTACCATTTTTGATCATATGCTACCTCCTGAAATCCTGTAAAGATTATAGCCTAGGAAACACTATGGGGCAGATCTACTCTGTCCTTCAGAGTTGCTGTGAGTCAGAACCAACTGGATGGCGAACAGCAACTTATAAACAGTGCCTTTATACTTATTTAAATGGTATCCCAGGGAATTTCCATGCATCCCCTACTTCCTCAAACTACGCAATAAAAACTATTAAAGGAATTTATGTCATACATTTACTTTTTGAAATTTACAAAGAAAATTTTAAGGTTATTGTATGACAATCAAATTTTAAATATCTTTTATATTTTCATTGAAATTAATGTTATACAAGCATCAAACTGTCTTTTTATGCAATATTAATTAAACAGATGTTTTCAAACTCCATCAGGGACAGATTTGAGAGTCAAAGGGTTGGTGTTAATAATCAAGCCAGGGTGGTAGACATAAAACAAAATTATCCCCTGTTAAGTCTTTCATCGCCCTTATTTTAAGTCCTGTAAATATTCGTAGAATTCTCTTTTACTTTGCACCAAATAAAAATTGTTATTTAAATGATTCACCCAAGTTTTTGTGAAGTATAAAGCTCAATTTTGGAAATAAACCTTTTTGTTTCGTGTAGGTAAATAACTGTCACTCTAGTCAACTAATATCCATAATTGTGAGCTTGTTAGCAATTGTCTTGTCAGATCCCCTACCACTATAATCATATTCACTATTCAATCTTTGGGACAAGAATACAAGCAAACCCATGGAAGAAGCACACTAGGAGATGAGATAATGATCATCAGCTTGAAAATCAGGATTTGAAGATCTCTATAATATTTGTTTTGTGAAAATGTCTCAGCTTTGTCCTGATGTATACATGCAGCAGGGGATTATTAGCATGGCGCTGTGGCTGTGGTAATGTTTCTTGGAAAAGTGAATAGCTGAATAGTAATTGGGCAAAATAATGTAGATGATTGAAATAGATGTGTTTATGTTTTTCTTCAAAATATGATCCCCAAACCAGGTTAGGCAGTCATTTGCACTCTACCATTCCTGGAGGAGGAAGGGTGTTGTAATACATAAAGCTCAGCTCTGATCACATTACTCCTCTGCTTAAGAATACTCAGTCAATTCCATCTGTCTACAAATAGAGTCTAACTTGTTAGCTAAGATTTCAAACCCTTCATAATCTTGTCTACCCTCTTTCGTAAATTGTAAGACACACACACACACACACACACACACACACACACATATATATATATAAAAACTTATAAACCTGGGAAGAATCTCTTAATCAACATTCATTCAGCATAATTTTTCCTTTTCCGTTTAATTGTCATGTTTCCAAGTTCACTGAGTTTTCTTCTGCTTTGCCTAATCTGCTGTTAAGGTTATCAAAAGTATTTTTTTTTTCAACTCAAGAGGTTTCATTTGATTGATTTTTTTATTATTTTACCTTTCTCTCCTCATTATATTCATAATTCTATTAAATACTTAATCATTTTTATAAAAGTAACTTTAATGTTTTGTCTTCTATCAGCTCTGTTATTTCTGAGTCAGTTTTTATTGAATCATTTTCCTTCTAATTGTGATTTTCCTCCTAATTTTTCTGATTCTTTGTATTTATAATATTCTTTGGTGCTGGGTATTTTGTTTTTTAGTATCATTAAATGTATAGAAATTGTTTGGTTTTGTTTTTGCATGTATTTAAGTTACTTGCCAAACAGGTTGATCCTTTTGAAACTTCCTTTTTAAGCTTTATTTGGCAGATTTACAGTAGCTTTGACTATAGGGTTACTTTACCCCCTTACTGTTAAAGCAAGATGCTTGTGGAGTTTATGCTGAATGCCCTAGGTAGTCAGTAAAGTTTCGCCAGTCACACCAGTTGGAACTTGAATGGTTCCTCACTCAGTCTGAACTTTGGGATTTATAGAAACTCAGTAATGGTATTTGTCCAGCCTTATGGAGAGCCCTCCTTCATGTGCAACTTAGCATTTTGCAAAAATGCAAGGGCCCATGTACAAATTCTTGTACACTCACTCCTCACTTATTTACATAGTTACGTTCCAAAGACCAGGTTGTTACATGAAAATCAACTTTATGCAAAAAAGGAGGTTTACTACATCAGATCATGAAAAGGAGGATGACTACATCATTACATAACTGCCAAATTACATCATTACATAACTGCCAAATCACTGAGACTCATGGCCCAGCCAGGATGACATATAACCTTAACCATCATAGCTTGCGTTACTCTCGCGACTTGCACCTCGGCATTTATTACTGCCAGACATATGTTGTTAATGAGCGAGATAGTCAGATAGTAGATTATTTACTACTGTCATAAATACAAAATGTCAGATAACATGATAGTCAATAAGTGAGGAGTAGCTGTATCTCTTTTTCTGCATATGTCTCTTCATTTCAGTACCCTGTCGCACAAATACTAACCATCAAAGTCTGAGTTCTATCTCTGTCTCCTTAAACAAGTGAGAATACAATGGTCAGTTTGAGTTTCCCATCCATTTTCTTTACGTGGAAAGTGCTTCTAGGCCAAAACCAAGGTGATTATAGGGCTCATATTATCTGTTTTTCTTCTCTTACAGATCACTCTCCAATATTAACTGAAAAGAGTTGATTATTTTGTCTGTATTTCTAGTGTAAGGTGCAAGGGCAAACACAGTATCATTTACTCTACAAAAGCAGAAGTCTTCAATATGATTTTAATGGATGAGACTTTCTAGCTTCAAAGTAATTTGCCATCAAGATTTCAACATTGTTTCCTTGTCTTCTTCCACCCACAGTTGTTGTAGGTTGAATATACATGTATCTTTTTTGTAAATAATCTTTTTTTTCTTTATCCTGTTTTCCACAATTTTTGAAGTTATTACTTTCAGTGGTGTAATGTTTCTCTCCAATGTAATTTTTTTTTTGTTTTGCTTTATTTTGTTTTTATTACTCCAGTTTAATCATTTGCAGTTTTACTGTTCGATATTGTTTTCTGCTCTGTGTCTTTCTAAATCCTTCGAGTCAGCAGATTTCTGATTAGGTTTGGTCCTGGAATCTGCATTGGGAGATAAAATGATGGAGATTAAGAAAGAAGCCAGCAAATTAACCTCCCTACTCATTGCTTTGAGTCCCTGGGTGGTGCAAATGTGAACATGCTTGGTTGCTAATGGACAGATTGGAAGTTTCAGTCCATACAGAGACACCTCACAATAAGGGCATGGCAGTCTACTTCATAAAAGTCAGTTACTGAAAGCCCTATGCAGCACAGTTCTATTCGGACGTACATGGGATGGCCATGAGTTGAAACCGACTCCAAGTCAGCTGGTAACTGTACTCAGGGCTCCAAGTATTGCCTCCTGGTTGGCTCCAGTATTTGTAGAAAAGCCCCTACTTCTGTGATCTCTTCTCCTGTTCATCACTATATTTTCCTCATTCTGCTGTCTTAAAACCAGTTGTGGTACTAACGTTTTTCAACTTTGTCAATCAAAGATTCATTTAGTTTATCTTATCAGATTATCTGATACAGCATAAAACATTTAATTAGAGCATAAAATAATTTACATTAATATGACACAGTTATTGATTACTTTTTAAAATACTTTTTTCTAATTATTCTCTGTATTTTAAATGACATAAAGTTAGATATTATTTACAAAACGTCTTAGATAAATTTTCAGGCCTCTTAAGAGAGCTAGTTCCTCCAATAACATTTATAAATCTAACAGTATCAGTTCATTATTTTCTGGAATGATTTATCCCTTTCACTGAGTACCAATAATTCCTTCTGATTTTACTATAAAAAAATTCATCAATGACATATTTTAAATGAAGATTCAATAGGTTCTGAATATTTCCTCCATTATTTAAGGTAACTTCTATAAATCTAAAAAAATCCTAATAATTAGAACACTTGTAGAAAACTGAACCAAATTAATGTTTGGAATTTATTGCAATTATATTTATACACTGGTCCCAGGAATTTTATTAATGTTTATGAGTATTCTGGGCAGCTTATATTTTTAGAAATATAACTAATTTAAAAATGTACAGAGAAACAAAAAAAATCATTCATCTTCCTTCTGGAATAGATAATAGCCAATTTGTCATATTTTCATTCAGCTTTTTCTGAAATAGAGTAAACAAAATAGTATAAAGGTAGGACTCCTTTGACATCTATTCAAATATCCATTCCTCTCCCTAAGTCTGTATAATAAATCATTATCATAAATTTGGTTACTATATTTCCTATAGATTGCTTTCTATATTTCCATAAAGATGCATACCGCACATGAATGTTATAAATTATTTCAACATTTTTAATATCTTAATGAATCATCTCAAAGTATAATTCTGCTATTTGTTTTGTATTTAATATTATGCTTTTATGATTTATACATATTTATACAAATAGATCTAATTCAATCCTTAAATTTTTTTAGATTTTATGTATCCTTTATTTACACTCATACTGATGAGCAGTTATACAGAAATTAGCTCCTAGAGACGCCATAGAGACCATTGTGTGCGCCTCTTCTCATTTCCACATTCAGTGACATTGAATTTGTCCATTGAAATAGGATATAGTGGGAGTGTTTACACCATGAATATTGGCAACTGTTGTAAGTCAAGACATTTTTTTTTTCCTCCAAAGAACTAATTGTTAAACATTTACCAGCAAACCACTTGAAGTATAGCTTATTTTTATAAACAACCTTGGAATGAACATTTTGGTACAAGTATCCTTGTCCACATATACAATTCTCATTAGGAAAGATACTTGAAAATAACTTTTTCGGTTGCTACATTGCTATGGTAATCAAAGGCTGAAAGGCTATTTGCAAAATATATGGTTAACTTACTCTCATAAGAAGCAACAAGAATTTGCATTCCTACCAGCAAATTGGGAAAGC
Source organism: Trichechus manatus latirostris (assembly GCF_000243295.1). NCBI lineage: Eukaryota > Metazoa > Chordata > Mammalia > Sirenia > Trichechidae > Trichechus > Trichechus manatus. Next base: position 25,260,378 of record NW_004443948.1, on the reverse strand, counting down.
CCCTGTTTTTCTTATTTTTTTAATATTCATACCATCATTAGATATTATCAGAATATTATTATTATTATACACTTTTTTTATTTTCTGTTGATTACTTGAAAACTTTCTTTTTAAAATAATATTCTATTGTGCTTAAAGTGAAAGTTTGCACCATAGATTAGGTCCCTTTTTGACAATTTCTACACAAATTATTCAGTGATATTGGATACATTTCTACCAAAAATGTTTCCTAGTGACATCATTTACCTTGGTCAAGTTGTGTGCACTTCACCCACATTCAATGCTACCTTTCCCACAACCAAAACCAACAAGTGTCTACCTTCTCAAGAGTGCTTCCCCCTCCCTCCTTCACCCACTCATACTTCTTGACTTCTTGATAACCACCAATGAGCATTAGTCTCTGAATATATGTATATATATATAATATATATATATATTCTAGCTTCTTATAAAAGTACAACCATATTTGTCCTTTTGTGATTGACTTATTTCACTCAACATAACGTCCTCCAGATTCATTCACATTATAAGATGTTTCAAGGACTAGTAATTATTATTTACGACTGCATAGAATTCCATTGTGTATATGTACCACGTTTTGTTTATCCATTCATCCCTTGATAGTCACTTAGATAGTTTTCATCTTTTTGTGCTTGTGAATAATGCTGCAGTTAACAAAGGTGTGCATGTCTGTCCGTGTCTCTTTTATTAGATCTCTAGGCTATTCACCTTTGAGGACTAAAGTGTGCCAGGCCCAAGCCGTGGTATTTTCAATCGGTTTATATGCATGTGAAAGCTGGACAATGCATAAGGAAGACCAAATAAGGATGGACACCTTTGAGTAATGGTGTTGGTGAAGAGTATTGATATACTACGGACTGCCAGAAGAATGGACAAATCTGTACTGGAAGAAGTACAGCCAGAATGCTTCCAAGAGGCAAGGATTATTAGACTTAGTGTCACTTATTTTGGAAATGTTATTAGGAGGGACCAGTCTTTGGAGAAGGATATCATGCTTCGTAAAGTAGAGGGTCAGAGAAAAAGAGGAAGACCCTCAAAAAGGTGGATTGTCACAGTGGCTGCAACAATGGGCTGAAACATAACAACGATTGTGAGGATGGCACAGGACTGGGCAGTGTTTTGTTGTGTTGTACTACCTGATCTCAGAGCCTATGATTAGATATGGTAGTCAAAACAGCCTGGTACTGGTCACAGAATAGATACATTGACCAATGAAACAGAATCGAGAACTCAGATGTACATCCATCTACATAGGGCCTCCTGATCTTTGACAAAGGCCCAAATTCCATTAAATGAGGGAAAAGACAGTCTCTTTAACAAATAGTGCTGGCAAAAGTGGATGTCTATCTGTATAAAAATGAAACAGGACACATACCTCACACCATACACAAAAACTAATTCAAAATGGATCAAAGACCTAAATATAAGACTAAAAACTATAAAAATCATGGAAGAAAAAATAGGGTCAACACTAATACAATGCATAAACAGGATACAAACCATAATTAACAGTACACAAACACCAGAAGATAAACTAGATAAATGGGATCTTCTAAAAGTTAAACACTTGAGTTAGAATCAACTTGACTGCAATGGGTTTATGCTCATCAAAAGAATTCACCAACAGAATAAAAAGAGAACCTACAGACCGAGAAAAACTTTGGCTGTGACATATCCGACAAGGTTTAGTCTCTGAGATCCACAGGAAAATCCAACACGTTTACAATAAAAAGACAAATAATCCATTTAAAACATGGGCAGAGGATATGAACAGACACTTTATCAGAGAAGACATTCAGGCGGATAATAGACACGTGAGGAAATGCTCAGTCTCTAGCCATTAGAGAATTGCAAATCAAAACCACAATGAGATACCATTTCACTCTGACACTACAGGCCTGAATAAAAAAAATTAAATTAAATTAAATAACAAATGTTAGAGAGTTTTCGAGGAGATTGGAACTCTTACACACTGCTGGTGGGAATGCAAAATGGTACAACCATTGTGGAAAACGATATGGTGCTTCCTTCAAAAGCTAGAAATTGAAATACCATATGATCCAACAATCCCACCCCTTGGAATATATCCTAAAGAAATACGTGACATGACTAGACATATGCACACTCATGTTCATTGCAGCATTATTCACAATAGCAAAAAGGTGGAAACAACCTAAGTGCCCATCAACAGTTGAATGGGTAAACAAACTATGGTACGTACACACAATGGGATACTACACAATGATAAAGAACAACAACGAATCTCCGAGACTTCTCACAATATGGATGAATCTGGAGGGCATAATGGTGAGTGAAATAATCCAATAACAAAAAGACAGACAGTGTATGAGACAACTATTATAAAAACACATGAAAATGTTTCCACACAGAAAGAAACTATCTTTAATGGCTACAAGGAAGACATGGGTGGGGAAGGAAAAACACTAACCAGATACTAGATAAGTGGTAACTTTGTTGAAAGGAAAGATAGTACAAAATACTGGGGAAATCGGCACAATTTGATCAGGGCAAAGTCATAGAAACTTGACAGATACATTCAAACGCCCTCAGAGACTGAGCTACTGGGCTGAGGACTGCGAATCATGGTCTCAGGGGATATCTAGCTCAATTGACATAACATAGCCTATAAAGAAAATGTTCTACATCCAACTCTGGTGACTAGTGTTTGGGGTCTTAAAAGCCTGAAGTGGCCATCTAAGACACATCTACTCATCCCATCCTGGCTGTAGCATATGAGAATGAAGAACACCAAAGATACAAGGGGAAGATTTTTTCAAAGGTCTAATGGACCACAACTATCTCAACCTCCACCAGACTGAGACCAGAAATACTAGACGGTGCCCAATTCCCACCACTGACTGCTCTGGCAGAGATCACTACAGAGAGTGCCAGACAGAGCAGGAGAAAAATGTAGAAAGAAATTCAAATTTATTAAAAAGTGAAAAGACCAGGCTTGCTGGTCTGGCAGAGACTGAGGAAACCACAAGAGCATGGTCCCTGGATACCCTTTTAACTTAGAACTGACGTCACTTCTGAGGTTCGTCTTTCAGTCAAAGATTAGAAAGGTCTATAGGGCTAGCAATAACACATGTAAGGAAAGTACTTCATAGTTCAGTGCATATAGAGGAGACCACTGGGAACACCAGCCCAAAAGCAAAGACAAGAAGGCAGGAAAGGACAGAAAAACTAAACAAATGGAAACAAGAAACCAGGGGTGGAGAAGGGGAGAGTGTTGACACATAGTGGGGTTGGCAACCAGTGTCACAAAACAAAGTGTGTATTAACTTTTTAAGGAGAAACTAATTTGCTCTGTAAACTTTCACCTAAAGTATTATATATATATAATATAAAACCTATTCTTAAGATTTTGTTTCCGTAGTATTTGATGATGGTGTATTATTTTAATATTCTACTAGATTATTTGAAATCTAATTTTCCATTTATGTGAGATTGTCTTCTATGCATTATTCTTTTTGGTTTCATATTCAAAATTACCCTCATAAAACAGGTTATCTTGCACTGTTTTTCTACTACCTATTGGTGGTTCAGTGGTTAAGAGCTCAGGCTGCTAAACCAAAGATTGGTAATTCGAATCCACTAGCTGCTCCTTGGAAATCCTATGAGGCAGTTCTACTCTGTCTTATATGGTCCTTATGAGTTGGAATTGACTCGACGGCAATTGGTATTCTCAATTAAAAAAAAAAATCTGCCTAGGTTTTTGGAACAGACTATTCTTTCTCACTAATCTCCTTTGTGACATTACGCCTTCATACTTTCTTCCTTTTTCTTCATCTTGTTCTTAAAATTACACTCCCCTTTTCCAGTCTTCCGTCTTCAAACAGAAAATGAAAGAGATATTTTAATCAACAGCTGTCTAAAATGTCCATATTCTTTTCTTACACACCAGTGTATCTCCAGACCCTATCTTTTGTTAGTGCATGTCAGACACTGCACTCAGTACAGTGGGGTGTTTCTCATTGTTTTGATTTTCTGTAAAACATATTTTATGATACTTTGTGTAAACCTTCAATATAAAAATGAATTGAGCTTGTTATAGCTCTATCAAAGAAGGATCTATTTGGAAAGAATTTTGGCTGAAAAGATAACGAGCAGATACTTATGTTTGCATCTCCATTTTCAAAATGGTATATAGGAATTTACTTTTTGAAAAAAATGTGAATATAAAACATAATACTTTGCTCTTCCAATTGGGAAGTAAAATAGTTTAGATCTCCTTTTTTTTTTTTGTCAATAAAAGTATTTTGGCATCCAGATTAATAAAGATTAAAGATTTAATTTCTAAAGTAAAGTTTTACATAAACACTCCTGCATCTCTTTTTTTCTCCTCTACTTGCAAGGGTAATTTTGTGGTGGAGATTAAAAAAAAAATGTTAAAAGCCAAACATTAATTCTGTCACTTGATACTTACTTAAGTCAATGTCTGCTCTCCAGAGATTGCGCTTCTATCTCTTACAATATATAATGTGTCCTTCATACTATGATTTCATAAGAAGAGGAAAATGTAACAGTTCTGATACAATTCTGAAACAAGATATATACATTCATTATTCAAGTGGCCTACTTGTGTATCAAAGTTAGAGCCCTTGCTTTTCTTTTGGTACTTATACGTTTACAGTGAAAATGTGGGAAGAAGTAGCTTTTTGGAAATCCTAAGCATTATGCTTAGGAAATTGAAATTTTCACTGTTATTTTTATTTTGAGATGATTATGGATTCACATGAAGTTATAAGAAATAATACAGAGAGATCCCATATATCCAGTGAAAGGTATGTGGCAGTATTAAATCCAGATTGGTTTATGTTATTTTTTGTTTGTTATTTTTTTGTATGATCATCCATTGGTCTGGAAAACTTTATCCTTCTGCTCTGTAAGGTCCTTTAATGTTTGAAATATAGTTATGCAATTAAACAGGAAACCATACCACCATATATATGTGTTAGATGAAATTTGGTAATCATATTTAATAACTAATGTGTATTCATAATTATCAATGCATCTAGTTCAGCTTTAAGCATTTTAACTCCCTTAATGATGAAAACAAAATCCAGCTATCTCTGTATAAAAGCTGAGGATTATAGAGTTTGTAAAAAGGAATCCAGTGTTGTTGGCAAGGAATAAGTGATTTATCTTGTTATCTGATAAAGCTTTTCTTGTATCTCTCCAGGGACTGTCTGTTCAAAAAATGCATGATACCAAGACAGCCCTAAGTAAGATAATACATGATGTTATATTTCAGTGTATGTGATCAATGTCTTGTTCCATCTAATGTAATTTGTGTTTTACGGGGAAAAAATAGCATATTCCTCTTTCCTTCACTAAATAAATGTTGAACAGATCTGTAGTTTTTTAGTTATTAATTTAAAAAACCAAAAAAAAAAAAAAAAGACATTGCCCACGAGTAGATTCCAACTCAGCGACCCTATAGGACAGAGTAGAACCGCCCCATAGGGTTTCCAAGGAGCGGCCGGTGGATTCAAACCGCCGACTTTTGGTTAGTAGTCTGAGCTCTTAACCAGTGCGCCACCAGGGCTTCAAATTTAATTAAAGGACGACCAAATTATTGGTTTGCTGTCGGTGCCCGAATCCTCTGGCCAGGTGTGATATGATTGCTTAGAGACAGGACGCTTCTAATTGGATTGTTGACCTTTTCCGTGCTCCTCCATGTCCCTCCCTTTACTTTTTGCTGAGAACTATTATTTTCGACGAGAAAAATTTCTGCTGTGGAATTGCCTTCTGCGTTTGTTACTCCTCCCTATTCATTCTGTGTTTTATCAGTTTCATTTTTATCTTCTGCCATTCTCCTTCACATTTGAAACCCAGTTAATTTATTTCTTACCAGAACTTTTTGCTCCTATATATTATCTACTCTCTTGCTCTGGTAATGCTTGAAATAACAGATTGTTTTCATCAAGAGTGCTGAGAAAAATATAAATTTTGGTCTTGTCATGTAAGCCTTTGATGATGTCAACACTGTGATTTCACAAGTTAGACTGTAAACTTTTAATTTTCAAATGCAATAATGTCATATAAAGTGAAAAAAAATAAAAATGAGGACAAGCACTTTTTTTTAAAAAATGATGAGAATCACCATAGGTAAGAAAAAAAAAAAAGCATAGTTGATACTGGGACAGAAACAACATGCTCCTGGGCTCTAGTGCAGACATTGTAAGTCACAACAAGTAATGAAGATATTTTGGTCTGAAGCAATCGTTCTGGGTCTTTTGACTGGCCGGTCCTTGAGTGTAAATCCTGAGTCTTGGAGAATTTAGGCTAAAACATCATGACTACTGGTAGGGGTGAGCCATCCACTGTGCTCCTATCTGTGATGCTTAGATGGAGCAGGGTTCTGTTAGTCTAGAACCAGGGTCAAGTTCCCTGTCAACTAAGCAGTGGATCAGCAGAATTCTCAGAGATGACATCTCCAGGAGCTCTGGTGGCTAAGTGGTTAAGAGCTCAGCAGCTAATCAAAAGGTCAGCCGTTGGAATCCACTAGCCGTTCCTTGGAAACCCTATGGGGCAGTTCTACTCTTTCCTATAGGGTCACTAGGAGTCTGAATCGACTCTATGGCAACTGGTTTGGTTTTTGGTTTTCTGAAATTATCAGACTGAGGATTCAAATGAAGGTAATCAGATACGAAGGATGATTGTAAGAGAAGGAAACTTGAACTCCCACCTGCACTGTGCACCCTGCTACATACATGAACACACACAAGACACATACACACAGTTAGCTGTATCTATTTATAACATGGCGATATTTTTGTCTACTAGAAATATATATTTTGCAAATTTAGGCTTTGTACACCTGAAAGTATTGTAATGAAAAGATGGATTTTGCTGGTTTTGGAAATACCGTGAAGATATAAATTATGATTTTAGAGAAATTAGATTCATACAAAATATTTTTATATTATTTATTTTAAGGCTTATTTTCTACTTATTTTCTTGATCTAGAATTTGATCATAAGTTAATAGAAGTTTTATGGATCATGCTCTTGCCTGTGCTGAACTACTATTAGCTAGATGTTTTAATTACATTTCTTACTGCTGCTATATAATATGTTTATTGTATCACACATAATTGTATCTTAGCTCTATACTGATAAAAATCTATCTCTACATAAATAATTGTTAAGTAAATATTTCCTCTTACATCAAACACATAAATACTAACATTTATATTAGTTTCATTCAAATGAGTACAAAAAATATGAGTAAATACTGAAATCTTTTGAAATATTGGAGAAAATGCAAAAATAAAATGTATTGACTATGTTAGCTTACATATGTATCTTTCATATTTTTCATTAATTGTCCATTTTCAATGTAGGTTATGTTGATAGCCTCCACTTTGTATCTGCTCTTGTGTTTTGTGAAAACATGACTATCAACTGTGTCCTCTTTGGAGTAAACTAATTTAGCACATATCTTTACATATGGAAAAAACAATCAGAAACTTTTGTGATAGTAACTGGGGATCTGCTATCCTATTTGTGAAGTACGTTATCATTGGCAATTTTTCCTCAAATGCATAAGATTTAATAGAAAACGTATAGTTAGAATTATTCATGCACAGGCATTTACACACACGCATGCACACATGCACACACACCAAAACACCCAAAATTACTGATGCCAGTGTCTTTCCTCTTCAATTACTGTTACTTATTATGTCACTGTTGTTGCTGAGTGATCTTAGGAAAATGCAGTAGACAGCACAGGGAATTTTAAAGTGAGACCTAGGAACCATCAGCCTACTAAATAGCTAGAACAGTTGTGAATGTCAAGCCAAAATATATTCTACTGGTTTGGCCCATACTTGCTTGATTGTGGAGCCCTGGTGGTGCAGTAGCTAACAGCTCAGCTGCTGACCAAAAGCTTGGCTGTTCGACTCCACCAGCCTCTCCCTGGAAACCGTATGGGGCAGCTCTCCTCTGCCCGATAGGGTTGCTATGAGTCAGAATCAACCCGATGGCAAACTTTTTTTTTGTTTGTTTGTTTGTTTGCATTGTTGTAATTTCAGCATCAATCAAAAAGCCTCAAATAAATGAAAGAAATTTTAGAGGCCCTTACACATGTGCTCCATCAAATAGGCATCAGTCTTCTTGGCTTCTGCGTAGCGAGCATCAATTTTCTTGTCTGCTCTTCTTGTATTTCTCTATGCTGGAGTAGCAGCTAAGGTGCTGATCCCTGCCAAAGGCATTGTCTGCTCTGTGATGCTGCCGGGCAACTATCCATGCCAGTGTCACTGATGACTTAACTGCCAGTATGAATCTGTGCTGCGGGCACTGTCTCCAGAAACCGCAGAAACGCTGTCATAGTGCTCCAGTCCTACCGAAGTCTTCACCACAATGATCGTCAGTGTCATCACGCTGCACCATCCAACGACCATAGTTGTTTTTGTTAAACTGTTCTTTTAAGGTTCTTTTTTTTTTTTTGCTTATTGATTTCGCTCCTATTATGCTAGAACTCAGGTATGAGTCCATTTCAAAAAAACAAAAAGGACAAAAAAAGTAATAGACATTGTAGTTAGATATAAGCCTTCTCTTCAATGTAGTTACATTACCTTTGATCTAAATATTAGGACCCACACTCTTTTCCCTTGAAATGAATTGTTTCCAAAATAATCCTCTTTCTGTATATAAACGAGGACCAGATTAGCAAACACAATATATATTGACTATAGACTTGACTAAACATGGCTGCATCTCAGAGAAGCACAATTTTAACTTGTTTGCTTTCAGGTATATATATATATGTACGTATGTATTGTTATTAGCTTGGTGTCCAGTCAGCCCCAGCTCATGGTGATCCCATGCACAATGGGAATGGGTCATTTTGATCCACAAGGTTTTCCATTGACTGATTTTTGGGATAAGATCATCAAATATACATAGAGAGATAGGTAGAGAGAGAAATTGTATATATTATATATATTATTATATAATTATATATTATAATATAATTATATAATGATATATATTATATAATACATATTTTATACATTATATAATTATATTACATAATTATAAATTATGTATATTGTATATACGTATGTGTGTGTGTATATATAGATATATACACACACACATACACAATATGTGTGTGTGTATATATAGATATATACACACACACATACACACACACAGAGATAATGAAGTTTATTTTGTTTTTGTTAGGCCTTTAGAAAATTCCTTTCTTGTTATTGATTTCTGAATATGTAAATATGTATTTCTTTTGCAGGAAAAAAGACTTCCTTTATTTGTAAGTTATCATGCAGCTATAATATAAATCATATGATTCCTAATTTACTTTCTTAACATGAAGGTATAAATGATGCTTGTATCTTTTTCCTAAATTGTTAAGACTTCAGGTGTTATATTTTAGGTAAAGTTGTGAAATCAAGGATAATTAGAAACCTAATTCTGTATACGTATTAGCATATTCTTTGTAAAATAATGTATCTTAGTTATCAAGTGCTGCCTTAACAAAAAATACAACCAGTTAGGGGCTTTAAAGAACAGAAATCTATTTTCTCCACAGTTCAGGTGGCTAAAAGCCTGAATTCAGGGCCGGGCTCTAGGGGGAGGTATTTCCTTGTTTGTAGTCCCGAGAGCTCCTTGTCATTCTTTAGAGTCTGTCTGCTCTGTGTGTGTGTCTATTCTGCTCTTTTATAACGCAGAAGTGATTAAATTTAGGACTTACAAACTCTGGTATGTCCTCAGTAACATAACAGAAGATAAACCCTATTTACAGACAGAATGACATCCACAGGTACTGTGGTTAGGATTTAAAATATGTATGCGTGTGTGTGTGTATGTATATGTGTATATATATGTATATGTGTATGTGTATATATATATATATGGGACACAATTCAATTCATAACATTCCACCCTTTGACCCCCTAAAATTTCGTGTCCTTCTGACATGCATAATACATTCATCCTATTACATCATCCCCCAAAGTCTTAACCCATTCCAGTATAAACTCTAAATCTGAAATCTTATATTCTGAATTACCTACATCAAGCATGGTTGCCACTTTTGGTGTGTTCTTTCCTGGGACAAAAATTCCTCTCCATTTGTGGACCAGCGAAACCTTGAATACAAGTCATCTGCTTCCAAAGTACAATGACGAACCAGGCATAAGGCAGACATTCCCATTCCAAATGGGAGAAACTGGAGGGAAAGAAGGGTCAGGAGTGCCAAGCAAGTTCAAAACTCAGTAGGATAAATCTCATTACGTCTCAAAGCTTAAAACAATCTTCTGTTTTCCAGACACATTTGGGCAATGACCCTGTCCTTTAGACTCTGGGCATTGGCCATGCTTTCTGGCCAGAATGGGTGTATACTCTTTGGCTCTATGTGTCAGCCCTTCCCTCCAGGTCCACTGGGATGACAACCCTTACCTCTTGGCTTTGAAATACCCCATTCTCTGCTCAACCAGAGAGGTGGCTCCACTCCCTCGGCTCTGGGTAACCCTATTTCCCCAGGCCACCAACATGGCAGTCCCACTCCATCAACTTTGGGCAGGTAGATCCACCCTTTGAAACCAAGAAAGTGGTACCCTGCCACCCCTCCACCCTCTGTACTTCTTTTGACAATTCTGCTAGTCTCTGAACTTCTCCTGGTATGGTCCCTTCCTTTTTTTGGAAGACAACAGATGTTTGCAATCAAGTAGCTCCATTGGCCCATTTTCTGCCTGTATAATTCCAAGAGACAGAGAGTTTTTCTTTATTTTGTCTTGTCTCAGTCCATTTCAGCCTAAGCTGAAAGGGTTTCTGCTGAGATGGTTGACAAGATCCATTGGTCACAGACCTAATCTTTTTAGTAAAAGATCGTGTAGCCACATTCTTGGTGTCAGTTACAGGGGAAGCTCTCTTAGTTTTAAAAAATAGAATTTTCCCAATCTTTAAGTTCTAGTTTTTTTCCTTTGCAAAGTTCATGTCTAAATCTATATTTTTCTCCCCACATTTCACTAAAAGCAGCAAGAAGTCACACTGCCTATTAAAGCTCTTGCTTAGAAGTCTCCTCAATCAAATATTCAAAGACCACTTATAAGTTCTACTTTCCACAAAATATTTGAACGTAATTCAGATGAGTTCTTTGCCACCATATAACAAGGATGACCTTTTCACCAGTGTCCAACAACATGTTTATGATTTCCCTTTAAAGCCTCACCAGAAGCATATTCAACATTCACATTTCTAGCAACATTCTGTTCATGGCAATAGAAGCTTTCCCCACAGCAATCAGTTCTTTATGAGCCCTCATCAAATTCAACCTAAATGCTCGTAATTCTAACAACAGTTTCTTCAAGGCAAGCTATGATTTTACTATCAAATACATCAAAATTCCTCCAGCATCTACCCATTACCCAATTGCAAAACCACTTCCACATTTTAGGTATTTGTTAGAGCAGCATCCTCACGCTCTGGTACAAAAACCCCCTTGAAGTTACATAGTGCTGCCTTAACAAAAACAAACCCCATGTGGGTGGCTTTAAAGAACAAAAAAATTATTTTATCAACATTTTCTCAATAGTGTAAGCAACTATAAGTTTATAACCCTAAATTTAGATACCTGTTTTATTCGAAGAGGAAAATATGTGAAACTGATCAATTTTACATGGAATTCATATATTTTCTTGTCGTAATGGATAATATATATTTAAAGCTCAAGAGTCTAGAAGTCTAAATTTAAGATGAGTCTCTAATGGGAGGTTCTTTCTTGTCAGTAATGCCTGAAATTTCTTGGCATTCCTTGGAGCCTGTCTTCCCCCATGTGTGTCTCTGTGTCTATTCTGCTCTTTTATAACTCAGAAGGGATTAGGTTTATGATCCACCCTACTCTGGTATGTCCTCAGTACCATAACAAAATAAAAACTCTAATTTTAAACAGAATCACATGCACAGGTACCTGGGCCAGGACTTCAGTATATATTTTGGGGAGCACAATTCAATCTATAACATAAGATCTTTGCTTTTATTTTTACATTGCAGAGATATTAAAGTTAACCATTAGGAACTTAAAATATTTATGATCATCAGAAAAAAAAATGATGCTACACTTATTGGAGGCCCACTCTGAGTCATGGCTTAATTTCATCAAGACCTCAGCATGCTTTGTGCCTGGAGATATATAGGAAAGATAAATAAATGAGTGACTTGGAAACACATATAATTTTACTTTACTTGTGAACAAAACTCAGGAACACTATGAGCTAATTAGTTTATAGGAGACTTGAGTGGTGGAAATGGTTAAGCACTGAACTACTAACCAAAAGGTTAATAGTTCAAACCCATCCAAAGGTGACTTGGAAGTAAGGCCTGGTGCTCTCCTTCCGAAAAGTAACAGATATGAAGTACAGTTCTACTCTGCACACATGGGGTCGCCATGAGTCAGAATCAATTTGACAGCAACTAACAACAACTAACAACAACAGCAACAATATGTTTATAACAGAAATTTAGGCATTGTTTTATTCAAAGAGGAAAACGTGAAATTGATCGATTTTGTTTGAATTTATATGTTTTCTTGCTGTAATGGATAATATATATTTAAATAATAGTCCCTAATACTATTATTTTGAACCCTGGTTGCACAGTGGTTAAAAGCTCAGCTGCTAACCAGAAGGTCAGCAGTATGAATCCACCAGCCATTCCTTGGAAACCCTATGGGGCGGTTCTACTCTGTCCTATAGAGTCACTACGAGTTGGAATCGACTGACATCAACAGGTTTGGTTTTGTCTGAATATTGTTATTTATTTATTTACACCAGCAATAGAATTAAATTTGAATGCATAGAAAAGCACAATCTCATGTGGGGTTTGATGTTTTGACAGTCATAAATAAACCTTCCAGCTATTCCTTATTGAAAGCGGAGTGAACACACCTTTTTAATTTCTGCCATAAGATTTAATCCACAAGTATAAAGGATCACAGAGAAATTTTCTATTCTTAAGTAAAGTTTAACAATCTTTGGAGTATACATTTTGGATTTGGACTTTTTTTCAACTAACCCTCCATCTGCATGTATCAGTTATCACGTTCTTAGCTCATTGACTGCCCACCTTCTGATCTTGCATCTTTCTAAGTACTTATATTTGTATTAACCCTCCTATGAACTTTGATTTCTTAATTTCTAATTCTGCTTTGTATCTGACCTGGCATTTGTTTGAATTTCCTGCCAAATGAATTCTGGAATGAATAGACAAAGGAGTATGATTTTGAGTATCATCATCCAGCAAAGATTTAAAGCCTCCACTTAACCATAATCACTATCATATACATAAAATGACAATTAAGGAATGCAAGCATATGGGATTGTTAATAACTTGACCTTTCTTGGCAAGGGCAATGCTAGTCTCTTGTACAAACTGTTAGGTTTCGCAACGTGATTAGAAAACAAGCCTAGTAAAAATATCCCCAGATAATTTCACTGAGGTACTGAATGTCCACAGGGATTTGCTAATTGAATTGTTACAGGCATGGTTGAGCAAGTTAACTACTATGGTTCCATGTGTTTAGGGATTTGCTGCGTTTCATTGTGTCCGCCAAGACTGCAAAAAGAGGTATGTGTGTCGCATTTAAAACATTTGCTCTCCCTGGAGTTTGGTTCAATGTTGGTGTAGTAATAATTGAAATTTACAGGCAAGGGCACTATGTTCTTGTCTTAATGGGTAAATTTTATAACGATCAGGGAGCAAGATTGTTGCCATTTATTTTTTCTGATAATTGTATTCATTTCCAAAACTAACATAATTTATCATAAATAATTTCTAAGACGGTTGATCCTTGTGAGTAAAGAAAAACAACTGCCTGAGCATCTTGTATTATTTTCATAATTTTCTTGAGGAAATATAGACTATTTTTTGTTAAATCTGAGCATATAGCTATTAAAACAATATCTATATCTGAAAAGGATTACTGTAAGTGAGAGGGAAGGTCTGAGGGGGAAGGATGATTGTACTGGGAGCGAAGGGGACCATTGCAATGTAGAGAGAGGCTAGAATGAAGTCTGCACTCCAACTCCACTGAAGCAAAAGTCAGGAACGTTTTTAAGGACTGAAGTGAGCTTAGTGGAAAAGTCCTGAAGTCCTGAAGAACATCAGCAGGTTAAGGAATGGTGTGTGTCAGTAACTTGGAATTATCTCCTGAGTTTACTGTTAAGATCAGATGGAACTTGTTATATCTCAATTCTGTAAGGGTCAGGGAGAAAGAAAAGTCAGCAGCCAAGAGTCAGACTGTTTTCTGAAATACAGAAGGGTAGGGGAATTTCGTTAACCACTAGTTGTTTTCCAAGATCACAGGGTCTGGGTGAAATTTAACATTGTCATTATATATCACAAGTGACTATTGCATTTCCTAGTGAGAATCAAGTTTCTGAACAATATATTTACATCAATCTTTTTTTACAATGAATGCCACGAAAAGAATCTAGGATATTTGACATTTATCAAGGAGCTGAATCAGATATTGGCCTTATAAATATGTCTTAAACTAACGCTTCTCAATCATATTCTCTGTATGGCTACATGGATTATACATTTTCTTTTTTTT
>NW_004443948.1:25216929-25241297 GCF_000243295.1 Trichechus manatus latirostris | reverse complement strand
GTTGATTCTCTGTTTGGCTTAGTTTTTCGGATCTTTGTTGTGGAGGGACGGCGTGGTGCTTCTGCCTAGACCGCCATCTTGCCGGAGTCCCCTCGGATTATACATTTTCTGTATTCTTTGCTGATTAGTTTCTGTAATCAGCAAAGAGAAGAGATTATAACATAGAGCTTAATGGTCCCTTTTGTTATTTTTTAGGTATAAATTGCTATTTTCAAGTTTCTCTTTTGACAAAGACTGGTTGCATTCTTAATGGAAAAATCTGATTTTTACTTATTTATTTTTCTTTATCAAGAGGGGGTTTTATGTTATTTTGATACTCAGTGCTTTCAGGAAGAGACCTATACTGTTAAGTTCATATTTATACACAAACATATTGCAAATGTGTACTTTTTCGGGAGGACCTTTGACTATAACTTGGGAAAAAAACAGTACAATATATCATATATGAGTTAAATTAATACAAACATTTACTGTTTAGTTAGTATTTATTTTTCCAGCAGCAATATGATGCAATAGTTAATTTCATTAGCTTTTAAGCCTGAAACTGGCTTAAGCCTGAAAAGCCACTTAGTTACTGGATGATCTTAGATGGTTCTTAACCATTCTGAGTCTGTTTCTGCCTTTGAAAATGTGAATAAAAATACTAGCTCTCAGGCTGGAAAGATGAAATGAAATCCTATGTGTGAAATGCCTCTTTAGAAAGAAAAAAATGTTGCTGGAGCAAGCATGAAGTCATTGTATTGTTCTTAGAGTTGACTTTAAGGTAGTAGACTGACTATTCTTAGTTAAGTTTAAAATGAGAATGATAATTACATTCGCTTACCACCCCCAACCTCACACACACTGGAAAGAATTTGCATAAATAGTAAGTGATTTGTCATCTAATCCATTAAATACTAAACTTTTTTGTTTATAGAGAAGCTTTTAGGAAAATCGGTAAACTCTGAGAATGTTAATACAATCATTATTGAGCTATTCATGAGGCTTTTTACAAAGAACCTTGGTTTATGGTTGACAAAATCCTGAGGCTATTCATACTACCTTTCTTTTACAACCCCCAAACCACTGAATTAAACAGTGAAGTAGGTTAAAATTCCAGAGATGTGACAGTGAGGGATGAAAAGGATGAGTACTGCATTTTGAAGCCTGAATTCTTACAATCCTCCCATAAAGGACTTGGTCAGTGCTAAAAAAAAATCACAGTAAACCTATTGCCTCTGTGAAATCACCAACGGGATTATTATTTTTCTCTCTTGAACCCGTTTCTCAATTGTCCGTTCACTACCCTTTTTTTATGAATGTAAGAAACAGCAAAAGTGTTAGCCATCCACATCTTCCAGCATATATTATCTCAGCAGAGAACTTGCAGACGTATGGAAAATGTGGGGAAAATGCTTAATTAGATCTTCCTAGACATTTCTTAAAATTCTGAGAGCTACGAATTTTCTAAATTATTTTACTTAGTAGAAGTATCTTTGTCTAAACACTCCAGCAGAGTGCATAGGTTTACCGTAGATTCTAAAGGGAAATAAAAATGGGATGTGAGAGCTCTTTAGTATACTGAGGTACTTTGTGGTTGCCATAGAGATAACTTCTACCTGTCTCTTTATTCAAAGTTCCTAGATAAGAAAATGTAGGCACTAAAATATTTTGAAGATTGATCGGGGCAAAGATATTTTTTGGTGTTTTGCTCTTAGGCTAATTGTTTGAAGGAAAGTGAGGAATAGAATATAAAGTTGATGGGTCAGTCAAGACCTTGGAACCCAATCGATAAAATTATCCTTGTATTTTGGATAAGTAGAAAGAGTAAGAAATTCCCTTAGTGACCTCAGTTTTTCTTTCCTCCTCTGTTTCCTGGTTACCCAGTCTCTGTCTCTCTGTTTCTCTTTATTGTTCTCAAATATTTCTAAAATGATTAATTCAAATACTTCCACTTTAAATAAGAAATCTAAAAATACACGCCAGTGGAGCAAAGCATCAAAGAAACAACTTATGCTTATGCAAAAGTATTTTATATAAAGAATAATACTATAGCCAGTAATTTTTGATTTCTTGGTTTTATAATTTCATTTAATATCAGTAAAAATGACACAGTTAATCTTTTCTTGTAGGATGAAATCATGCCTTTTTGTATGGCTTATTCTATGATGAAATATTTGAAATTGATATCACTTATTACAAAAAGAAAATTTGCCATAACTTCTTTCAAATGAAGATATTCACTTTTGATCCTTTTTATTTTAGATAACAATATATATTTTCTGAATTACATCCATAAAATAAACATGCAAAGAATTCTGACATTTCTCATGAATGTACATCTTGAGTAATTTCCTGCATGGTTTTATCTGCATAATGAGATTACAACACAGAAAACCCACTCTATTTGATTGGACTAGATACAAGAAACAAACGAATCATCATGGTTTAGCATCTTTATTTTCACAAACTTTTGTATTTTACTTTCTATATTTTCATAACTATATCTGTGATTGTGTTATTATATGATAAGGAAAATGTGCTACTTAAAACTATTTGTTGGCATAAAGATAATATCACACTTATGCATAGGATTTATAAACTTGTCTATTTTATGTTAATGAAAGAACACTTACATTTCTGCACTAAAATTACAACTTAATTTTTTCCATCATGAGCCTTGTCCATCTTTCCCATGAATCCGCCCTGTCGGTGAATACCACCACTGTGCATGGTACCAGTAATTAAAAATAAACAAATGAATAAAGAGAACAATCAAACCAAAAACCCTCTCAACTCATTGGTTTGCTGCCCCCATTTTATTTTGATCAGCTGAAATATTTTTGTTGGTCTTTATTGAACTTGATTCTTCTTATGAACCTAGAGTCCTTGGCACTCATTCATTCGTTTATCCCTAAAATAGAAGCTCTTTGTATGAAGCCTTTATCAGGACTCAGTAAGACTATTAATACTATGATAGCACCATGACGGAGAACTGGAGTCAAAAACCTCCTCAAGAATGCTTCAAGGGAGTGAGGTTTATATTAAAACAAAAAAAAAAAAGTTAATTATCCCATAACCAAGCCTCTTAATAGGCCACTGAGAAGATGTGAGGGTCTTAACCCTCCTGTTCACCCTTAAATTGTTTCTACATTGGGAGGTCAAAGCACTGAGCTTCATTGTGTGAAAGATCAATGGCATGGTTAATCAAATTTCCTCATGAAAGAAAAGTAAAAAGAAACATGACTGACTACCAAAAGAACCCTTTTAACTAGTCCTTGACAACATTTCACATAAAGGTGTGTGCGTGTATATGTGAGAGTGTCTCTGATGCGTGTATTTGTTATGTGGTTTTATTTCATTAAGTTGGAATCATGTTTTATACATCCAAACACACGTTTATGTGATTGCAAGAGGTGAGTACAGAAACATCAACAATTCCATGAAACAGACTGCAATGATATCCAATTGCACTGTAATGAAATTTCTGTTTTCACTTTGCAAACAGATGGGAAATAAACTGTTCTCGGATAAAATAAAATGCTGAGGAAGCCCCTAGGAAACACTCAGTAGACACCTTCTTTGTGAAATACAATTATGCCATCATGCATCATTCGGATGCCTTGCCAGTATCTTTCCAGCCACCCCCAAATCTTGAAGTATAGTAATTTATCACCATCCCTATGTAACAGCGTTTGCAGCCAAATACACAGAGCTTATGGCTTTTTTCTGAAATGAAATGATAGAAACAGATTAATGGTGATGATGTTTCAAATCCAGATCATTTTTCTTTTTTATAAAATTTCTTTTATGCCTACTAATGGTGGGATAGTAGCACCTGTGTACTGAGAGTTCCATTAGACCTAACATTATCTTTTTTGTCTATTAAATCAAGGGCAAGAGAGGTGATTAAAAATATTTATACAAGTGTGTGTGGTTAAATTTGTGTGTATTTGTATGTGTGTTTTGTGTGTCTGTGTGTTTATACGTGTGTGTGTATGTGTGTGTGATGTGTGTAAGTTGTTAGTGGCCGACAAGTCAACTCTGACTCACGGTGACCTCATGTGTGCAAAGTAGAACTGCCCCATAGGGTGTTCAAGGCTGTGACTTTTCAGAAGAAGTTTGCCAGGCCTGTCTTCCAAGGCACCTCAGGTTGCCTTCCAAATGCCAACCTTTTGGCTAGTAGTCGAACTCTCTCTATATAAAATTTAATTGGTACATTTTGTCTCCCCCACCATGTTCCTCTGTTCTTTCATTGAGGCAGAGCATTGCTATCTGCCTCAGACAAAGGCTGTTAGAACAGTACCAGAAAAAGAGAGGTGGAAAATTCTTAGCTTTTAAATTCATATAATAAATTCCTCCAGATACACCCACATACGCAGAAAAAACCAGTTTGGCTGCTTGTTTTTATCTCCTTGCATCCTGATCTCAAATTGAAATGAAGGTTTCCAAACTAGAGAAAAAGAAAGAAAGATGGAGAGTGTGTGTTACCCTGGGCTCTCTCTTTGTCCTTAGGGATAGGGTCTTTTTTTTAATAATTTTTTTTTTGTGTTTTGGTGAAAGTCTTTCCCTTTTGACAATTTCTACACGACCTGTTCAGTATCACTAGATAAATTTTTCAAAATATGTTAATGTTCTCATTAATTGTGTTCTGGTTGTTCCATTTCCAATATTCTAGTTTCCCTGCCCACCTTGTTCTCTTATTTTTGCTTTACAGTAATTGTTGACTTTTTGGTCTCATATAGATATTCTTTTTTAATGGATCCCGGTATTCATGGGTAAGACCCTTTATTTTGTGTGCCAATCTGTTATTTCACTAAAAGGTGACCTCAGGAAATAGTTTTGGTTCAAGGTTTAAAGAGTATCTAAGGAAGGAATACACAGAGTCACTATACCAAAAAGAATCGGTCGATGTTCAACCATTACAGGAGGTAGCATATGATCAGGAACCAATGGTACTGAAGGAAGAAGTCCAAGCTGCACTGAAGGCATTGGCAAAAAACAAGGCTCCAGGAATTGACGGAATACCAACTGAGATGTTTCAACAAACATATACAACACTGAAAGTCTCATTCATCTATGTCAAGAAATTTGGAAGACAGCTACCTGGCCTACCAACTGGAAGAGATTCATATTTATGCCTATTCCCAAGAAAGGGGATCCAACTAAGTGCAAAAATTATTGAATAACATCATTAAATATCACATGCAAGTAAAATTTGGCTGAAGATCATTCAAAAGCTGCTGCAGCAGTATATCAACAGGGAACTGCCAAAAATTTAAGCTGGATTCAGAAGAGGATGCAGAACCAGGGGTATGTTGCTAATGTCAGATGGATCCTGGGTGAAAGCAGAAAATAGCTGAAAGATGTTTATCTGTGTTTCATTGACTATGCAAAGGCATTGGATTATGTGAATCATAATAAATTGTGGATAACATTGCAAAGAATGGGAATTCCAGAACACTTAATTGTGCTCATAAGGAACCTATACTTTGATTAAGAGACAGTAGTTCAAACAGAACAAAGGGATACTGCGTGGTTTAAAGTCAGGAAAGGTGTACTTCGCGGTTGTAACCTTTCACCTATTCAATCTGTATGATGAGCAAATAATCCAAGAGGCTGGACTATATGAAGAAGAACGGGGCATCAGGATTGGAGGGAGACTCATTAACAACTTGCACAGTGCAGATGACACAACCTTGCTTGCTGAAAGTGAAGAGGACTTAAAGCACTTACTGATAAAGATGAAAGATCACAGCCTTCAGTATGGATTACACCTCAATGCAAAGAAAACAAAAATCCTCACAACTGAACCAATAAGTAACATTGTGATAAAGGGAGAAAACATTGAAGTTGTCAAGAATTTCATTTTACTTGGATCCACAATCAACACCAATAGAAGCAGCAGTCAAGAAATCAAAAGACACATTGCATTGGGCAAATCTACTGCAAAAGACCTCTTTGAAGTGTTAAAAAGCAAAGTTGTCATCTTGAAGAGTAAGGTGTGCCTGATCCAAGCCATAGTGTTTTCAACTGCCTCACAGGCATGCGAAAGCTGGACGCTTAATTGGGAAGACTGAAGAAGGATTGACACCTTTGAATTGTGGTGTTGGTGACAAAGAATATTGAATATACCATGGACTTCCAAAAGAATGAACGAATCTGTCTTAGAAGAAGTACAAACAGAATGCTCCTAAGAAGCAAGGATGGCTACACAACGCCTCACATACTTTGGACCTGTTATCTAGAGGTATCAGTTCCTGAAGAAGGACATCATGCTTGGTAAAGTAGAGGGCCATTGAAAAATAGGAAGACCCTCAATGAGATGGACTGACACAGTGGCTGCAATAATGGGCTCAAGCATAACAACAATTGTAAGGATGGCACAGGACTGGGCAGTGTTTCGTTCTGTTGTACATAGGATCTCTATGAGTTGGAACTAGCTCGACAGCACATAACAACAACAACAAGGGTGATCATCTCAGGGAGTCCTCCAGTCTCCACTGATCCAGTAAGTCTGGACTTTTTAAGAATTTGAGTATTGTGCCTCATTTTTCTCCTGTTCTGTCTGGGTCCATCTACTGTGGACCTGATAAGGACTGTTGATATTGGTAGCCGGGCACCATCTAGGTTTTCTGGTCTCAGGGTAGATGAAGATGTGGCTTTTGTAGGCTTTTAACCCCATAGACTAGTTTCTTCTCTGAGACTGTGCTTTCCTTCTTTTTATTATGCTTCTAACAAGTGGAGACATAGTTGTAGCTCAGATGGCCACTCGCAAGATTTCAAGACCCCAGATGCTACTCACCTCACTAGAATGAAGAACGTGAAGTTGACTGTGCTTATTGACTGAGTTTTCCCATGAGACTAAGTACCTAAGCCTTCAAACTCAGAAAACTATTCTCAAAAGGTGTTTGGTTATGCCTGAGAAGTATCTGTAACTGTGTTCGCTATGATTATCTTTGGGTTCATACACATATCTGTATGTACACGTACATACAGATACTTCTATCTGTGCACACATATGTACTCACTTATACCTACCTACACACGTATATACCTACATCTACATATGTGGCCATTCACTCGTTTTTTGGTTATTGTTGTGATGTTGCCAAATTATATTTGTCATACTCTTTAGCACAATTTCCCTTCATCTCTTGCACTTCTTAATGGCATCGTTTACTTTCGTCAGGCTGTGCTCGTTACACCCATATACTTTCCCATCACCAAAAATAACAAGTAAGATCTACAATCTAGAGAGGGACTTTCACTCAGCCCCCACCCATCACTGGTAACCACCAATGAACATTGGTCTCTGAAGATATATAGACTCATCATTGCTCTTTATGGTTGCATAGTATTCCATTGTATATATATATACCAAATTTGGCTTATCTATTCATCCGTTGAAGTACTTAGGCTGTTTCCATTTTTTTTGCTGTTGTGAATAATGCTGGAATGAACATAGATGTGCAAATGTCTGTTCTTGTCACTTCTATTAGGTCTCTAGTGTATATACCTAGCTGGATCATTAGGTAGTTCTATTTCTAGTGTTTTGAGGAAGAGTTATACCATTTTCAGTGGTGGTTGTACCATTTTACAATCCTACCAGCAACGGATAAGGGTTCCAATTTCCCCAAGTCCTCACCAACATTTATTTTGTCTGTTTTTTTAATCAGTGCCATTTTAGCCAGGATGAGATGGTATCTCATTGTAGTGTTGATTTGCATCTCTCTAATGACTCGGAACCCCCCTGGGGGCAGTTCTCTTCTGTCCTGTAGGGTTGCTATGAGTTGGAATTGACTTGAAGGCAATGGGTTAGTGACTAATGATCTTGAGCATCTTTTCATATGTTTCTTGGCCGTTTGTATTTCCTCTTTGGTAAAGTGTCTGTTCATGTCCTTTGCCCATTTTTTAATTGGGTTGTTTGTCTTTTTTGTTGTTAAGGTGTTGAAGTTTTCTATGAATTTTAGAGATTAGACCCTTATGGGATATGCCTTTTCTGAAGATTTTGCCCCATTCTGTAGGTTGTCTTTTTAATAAAGTGCATTAATGAACATAAGTGTTTAATTTTTATCAGGTTCCAATTATGTAATTTGTCTTCTGCTATTCATGCATTTGTAGTTATGTTAGCCTATCTGTACAGAAAACTAGGTTCTGTTAGTTTTCTCACTGTGTTTTCTTCCAGGAACTTTATAGTTTTAGGTTTAATATTTAGGTCTTTGATCTATTTTGGGTTAGTTTTAGTGGATGGTGTGAAGTATCAGTCCTGTTTCATTTTTCTGCAAGTGGGTATCCAGTTTTTCCAGCACCACTTATTAAAGAGACTGTTTATTCCCCATTGAATGGATTTTGATCCCTTGTTGAAAATTAGTTGTCCATAAATAGATGGATTTATTTCTGAGTTCCCAATTCTATTCCACTGGTCTATGTGTCTGTCATTAAACCAATACCAGGCTGTTTTGATTACAGTGGCTGTATAGTATGTTTTGTTATCAGGGAGTGTGAGACCTCCTACTTTGTTCTTCTTCAATAGTGTTTTGGCTATTCAGGGCACTTTCCTTTCCGTATAAAGTTGGCTATTAGTTTTCCATTTCCTTAAACAATGCTGTTGGGATTTGTATCAGGATTGAATTGTATCTACAGATCACCTCAGGTAGTACTGATATTTTCCCTGTATTAAGTCTTCCAATCCATGAGAACAGAATGTTCTTCCATTTATGTAGTTCGCTTTTATTTTCTTATACTAGTATTTTGTAGCTTTCATTGTTTAAGTCTTTTATGTCCCTGGTTATATTAATTCTTAGATATTTGCCATTGTTTCGTGGCTACTGTAAATGGTATTGTTTTCTTGATTTCCTTTTCATAGTTCTTGTTAGTGTAAAGGAACTCAACTGATTTTTCTGTGTTGATCTTTTACTCTGCCGGTTTGCTAATTCTTCTATTAAATGTAGCAGTTTTCTTGCAGAATCTTTAAGTTTTCTATGTATAAGATTATGTTATCTGTGAATAGGGATAATTCCACTTCTTTCTTTCTGATTTACATACCTTTTATTCTCTTTCTTGCCTTAGTACTCTATTGAACAATATTGAATAAGAGTGCTGATAATGAGCATGCTTGTCTCATTCCCATTTCTCAAAGGGAAGACTCAGTCTTTATCCATTAAGTATAATGTTGGCTGTTGGTTTTGTGTATATACCCTTGATTATGTTGAGGAATTTTACTTCTATTCCTATTTTGCTGAGGGTTTTAATCAGGAAAGTGTGTTGAATTTTATCAAACACCTTTTTTGCATCAATTGATGCCATCATATGATTCTTTTACTTTGTTTTATTTATGTGGTGGATGATATTAATTGATTATATAATGTTTAACCCACATTGTAATCCTGGTATAAATTACACTTGATCATAGTGTGTGTGTATTTTTTTTTTTTTTGTTATATTCTGAAGTCTGTTGGCTAGAATTTTGTTGAAAATTTTTGCATTTATGTTCATGAGGGATGTGTGTCTGTAGTTTTCTTTTTTGTGATGTCTCTTGCCTGGTTTAGGTATCAGGGTTATGCTGGCTTTATAGAAAGAGTTCAGCAGTATTCCTTTCTCTTCTATGTTTTTGAAGAAATTGATTAGAATTTGTGTATACTCTTCTCTGAATATTTGGTAGCTTTCCCCAATGTAGCCATCTGGTCCTGGGCTTTTCTTTGTTGGCAGTTTTTTTATGACATTTTAAATCTCTTCTTTTGTTATGAATTTGTTTAGACTTTCTACCTCTATTTGAGTTAGTATTGGTAGGTAGTGTGCTTCTAGCTTTTCAAATTTTTTGGAATACAATTTTCATAGTATTCTGTTATAATCCTCTTTACCTTGATTGGGTCTGTTGTAATGTCTCCAATTTTGTTTATTTGCTTCTTGGTTTTTTTGGTTGTTGTTGTTTTTGGTCAGTCTAGCCAGTGGTTTTTCTCTTTTATTTATCCTTCCAAGGAAACAAATTTTGGTTTTGTTGATTCTTTTCTGTTTTCTACTTTATTTCTGGTCTCATCTTTGTTATTTCTTTTCTTCTCATAGCTTTGGGGTTCTTTTGCTCTTCCTTTTCTAATTGTTCAAGTTGTTGGTTTAAGCTCTTGATTTTAGATCTTTCTTCTTTTTTAGTGTAGGCATTTATTACTAGGTATTTTCCTCTGAGCACTGCTTTTACTGTGTCCCAAAGGTTTGATATGTTGGGTTTTCATTTTTGTTTGATTCTAAGTATTTTTTTTTTAATTATATTTTTGATTTCTTCCATGCTTCAATAGTTTTTTAGCAGTGTGTTATTTAGTTTTTTTTACTCCTTTTTCACATTATCGATTTCTAGCTTCATACCATTATGGACAGAGGAAATGCTTTGTATAATTTCAATCTTTTTTAAAATTGCTGAGACTCATTTTGTGTCCTAGCATATGGTCTATTCTGGAACATGATCCATGTGCACTGGAAAAAAAATGTGTATAGTTCTACTAGGTGGAGAGTTTTATATATGTCCATTTTTTCAAATTGCTAATGATTTTATTTAAGTCCTCAATGTCCTTACGGATCTTATTGTTAGATGTTCTACCTATAATTGAAAGTGGTGTACTGAAGTCCCATACTATTATTGTGGAGTGTCAACAGGACCATGTTCCCCTCAAGGGCTCTAGGAAAAGATCCTTTCATTTTCCTCATGGATTCTGGTAGCCCCAAGTGTTCCTTGGTTTACATCTGCAGCATAAGTCAATCTCATGTTGTCAGATGGCCATCTTTCCTCTGTCTCTGTGTGTCTTTTCCCTACTTTTATAAAAGCACCACGTAGATTGGATTAGGATCCACTCTACTCCGGTGTACTTTCATATTTCTTAACTAATAATGTCTTCAAAGACCCTATTTCTAAATAAGATCATGTTTACAGATACAAGGAGTTAGAATTTCAACACACATTTTTGGATGATACTGTTCAGTCCATAATAGACTAAGACCATTCCCCTCAAGTTTAGGTACATAATAACGATGTCTACCCTTGTCACTTCTATTCAATATGTGATTAGAGATTCTAGTAAAGGCAATTTGGTAAAAAAAAAAGGAAAAAAAAAAAGCCAATTGGAAAGGAAGAGGTGAAACTCTCATTTAACAAATGACACGATTTTGGATACATAAAATCCTAGGAGATTCACACACACAGGATAAATAAATATTTTCTGGGGGAAAAATGCAGTATATAAGATCAATACACAAAAGTTAATTTTATTTCTATACACTAGCAATGGATGATTCAATATTAAATTAAGAAACCAATTTTGATTTCAATAGCATCAAACATAATAAATTACTTGGGTTAGACATGTACACTGGAAACTAAAACCATCTTTGAAAGAAAAAAGACCTATATAAATGAAAATACTTCTCATGTTCATATATTGAAAGGCTTACTTTTCTTAAGATGACAATACTCCCCAATTTGATCTACAGATTCATTGCAATCACTGCCAAAACATCAGCCTCTTCTTTGCAGAAATTGACAAGCTGACTCTACAATTCATATCAAAATGCAAAGGACTCAGAATAGACAAACCAATCTTAAAAAGAACAAAGCTGGAGAATTCATACTTTTCAGTTTCAAAACTTGCTATAAATCTACAATAATCAAGACAGGGTAGTACCTGAATAATGATAAACACATAAAACAGTAGAATACAATTAGGAGTACAGAAATCAATTCTTAGATTTATTTTAACAGTGGTATAAAGACATGGGGGAAGAATAGTCTTTAAACAATGGCTCTGGAAAAACTAGATATACACATATGAAGGAATAAAGTTTGCCTCTTATCTAACTCTATGTACAAAATGTAACTTAAGTAAAGACCTAAATGTAAGAACTAAAATATAAAACGTTTAGAAGTTAATATAAGTGTATGTACTGAAGAAAAAGCAACCTGAACAATTAGTACGAAAACTAAATAAATAAAAAAGAGGGAACTACTGTGAACAAACTATCAAGCACATAATATTTGTCTCAGAATTCCTTTTTAAATTTACTTAGGAAAAAATCGTGCAAAAATGACAGTTTTTCAATTGAAACCATAAAATTGTTATGATAGCGTCGATCGTATAATATCATGATATAACCGTGATACAAAACCAAAAGCTGCAGGTCAGTCTAATTTACACATGCAAATGACCAAATGAAAACAAATTCAGTTAATCTTTATTCTTATCCCCACCAGCTCATGTAGAAATTCCAGTTTCCAGCAATATTTCCCCACTTCAAGATTTTGGGGAACCCTCAAAGGGTGCCTCATACTTTCACTGTGGTGTCTGCTCTCTCAGCCATGGTACCTACTCTGCCGTTTCTTAAGGAAGATGAGCAATAGCCTTGTTCCAAGGATACTCCAATCCCAAGAAGAGCACATCATTCTCTTCTGGAAGTAGCAGGGCAGTCTGTGCTTTAAAACAAAGCATGATGAGTGTTCCCACAGTTCAGACACGTGGCCAGAAACAAGAGGTTCTGGTGCTATGATAATTGTTGGCTTAATTAACCACTGCAATGTGGTGATTGGCTGACCTGGGTCTTCACGGGGTCAAGTCCTTGTGATGGCCCTTGGCAGAGGGAAGGAAGATTGGTCTTTTCCTTTTGGCTTAGATGATTAGAAGTGTCTCAAAAGCAGTGATGCTGTGCCTCACTTTGTTATGCAAAATTAATAAATATTCATTTTGCTTCTATTTATAACTCATCTTTCCCAGGACCCAAATCTAGGGTAAAAACAGCATTTTTGATTCCTTCGCTCACCTAAGACACTAAGCAGATATTTCTGGCAGGAGCTTAGAGTACCTACCTCTCTTCTCTCCTAGTTTTATTTTTCCCAGAAGTCTCTTGAAGTTGTATATGCAAACAGATTTCAGCAAAGCCACCTTAGCAACTACCTGACTGTTTTCAAGATTGAGTCAAGCCGTGTTTCTCTCTACAACACCAAATCAAATTCATTGAAATAGTGAAAGTATAGTATGGCCTGCAACTATATATAAAATTCTAGTACATATAACTTACAAAGTTAACAAAGGAAAAGGCATACATGTCACTATCTGAAATGCGATATATTTTATTATTTATTTTCTATCTATTTGAACTGAAATCTAAAGTCCCTGATGCTAAAGAGTTTTGTGTCTGTTTTGTTTGGTTCATAGTAGGCTAGTAGGCGAACATAAAATATTTGCTGAGCAAATGAACACTATATGTTTTTTAAAATAACAAATAGAAGAGGTAAAGTAAGAAATTGCACTAGACATGGAAAAAGGGATACTCAATATGTATTAGTTATGATTATGCTTCACTATTAGTGACAAAAAGAAAAAATAATAACATTGATAAAATAGGATTTATACATGATATGAAAATCAGAAAGTGGGTGGCATATTGCTGACTAGTACCAAGAACACAGGTTCACTCTATGCTAGGGCTCGTTGGTGCATTGTTTCTGTTCCCAAGGCCAATTCATTGTCCAAGATGGCTTCTGTAGCATCAGCAATCACATGATATTACAGCCAGAAGGGAGGAAACAGAGAAGAGACTCCCTCTTCCTTTGTAGGAGACTTTCTGGAAGTTTCCCAAAACACTTGCCTTAAATCCCATTGCCGACCTTTTGGGTTGCAGCCTAGCTCTTTAACCATTGTGCCATCAGAACTCCTCAAAATTACTAAAGGGTTTTATAATTTTCAGTAATTTTAAAGCTTTTTGTTAAAAGAGGATAGAATTTTATTCTTGTTCATACTATTCAAAGCACAGCGTACCATGTCTAAATTCTAAAGATACACACATGATGAATGAATTTTATATATATATATGTTTATATATTAGCAGAGAAACTTTGCTTAATACCGTCTAATACAGTGGATCTCAAACCTGTCACACATTTGATAAACTACACATTATAAAATACATACTAATCTCTGGGTCACTCTTCAGATCAACAAATTAGAAACTTTTGGAGTGAGACATATAACTTATTAGAAAATCACCATTATCCCACAAATAAAAATAAAATACAATCTTTTGACAATATTTTAAAACAGTAGACCCTTTTTGGACACTGAGGAGCACTGAGAGACACACCAATATGTATAGCCCAAGGTTAAAACTTACTTGATTATTGTAATGGATAATACTAGAACATTTATAAATAGTTTTTTATTATGCTTCTATTATGGTTTGGTTGCATGTATTCTATATAAATAAAAACTATGCTTTATGAAACATTAATACATTGAATTATTGCTAGAGCTAGACTTTATCTTGGAGAAAGCAAAATTTGCTATTGTAACATGGTTTTCTAAAATTTAACTTTGATAATGACCACCTAATGATGTATCATGACATACCTTGTTAACTAAATTGATAGCTAGCTTTAAAATTAAAATCTAACAAATTAGCTACGTTTTTAAATTTCTCAGTAAAGAGAAAACTCATATTTAGAAGTTTTTGTTTTCACATTTACTTATGTTGAATAGAATATAAAAAAACCATTTGCTGTCAAATCAATTTCGACTCATAACAACCTTATAGGACAGAGTAGAACTACCCCATAAGGTTTCCAAGGAGCAGCTGGTGGATTCGACCTGCCAACTTTTTGGTCAGCAGTCAAGGTTTTAACCACTATACCTCTAGGGCTCCAAATGTAATACATACACACACACACATATGTATATCTATATACACATATATGTATATATATATACATATATATATCATTCTATGTTAATTCAATTGAGGTATTTGTTTTGTCTTTGCTTTTCTTGTGGTTGGTTTGGTTTCTAATTATGTTCTTTTGAGAAAGAAGAAAAGATACCTTTTTCAAATGCTAAGATACAGAACTTGATTATAATCTCAAAATAAATAACTTAGGTTTTTAAAATTACAGTATTTTGGAAATTGGAAACATTTCTGTAGTTTAACATAAATTGTCACAAACTGTTATAAAAACACTTTCTTTGGTTCTTTTGCATTTGTTTTCTCCTACTCACTTGAGGAGCAGATGCATCTGTCAACTCATTCAACTCAACGACATTTATTAATCACTTCCCGTTATTTCAGTTATGATGTATGAAGGCTTTTACACTTGTGGGATTTCTAAAGTATCTAAAAATGATTATTCCCATTTCTCATTTAAAACCTATTATAAAGTGCTTTTCTGAGAAAACAGCCACCTGTGTCCAGTTAGCGGTTCACGGTCACTCTACAATTCCCGGCTGCAGAGCTAAAATTTGTTTACTTACTATTCCTACTTACACTTTGCAGTGTCCTTCAACTCAAATGACCTCATTTGGTGGTTATTAATATAACTTTTACTGTAATTAATTGTTTACCAAGCAAAAAAAAAATTCCACTCCTTTTACCTGTTATTTCTGTCAGTTTTTGAATTGGTTGAAGTCAAGCAAAATGTATATATTATGTACACAATGTAAATTAAAAGTAAAAGAAATATTTTTTGTCAACAATTATATATTCAGATTTGAGTATTGAATACATAGTTAGTTTTCAAAGGATAAATTTATAACAACCAAATAAATATGAGGAGAACAAATAAATATATAGTAGAGAGGAAAATTATTTCAGGTAGTTTTTAATATTTTTATTTTATAAGAAAAGCAAAGACATTAAATATAAGTAAACAGAAAAATTAACATCACATTCTCAACTCCCTACAAAACTGATAAAAACATTTGCAGATACTTTTATCTCTCCACAGCCACGCATATACATAATTTGAAAATTGGTGATAAAAGACAAATAGAGAGATTGAAGATAGTCTTAGAAAAATGACATATTTCTATGTAATTAATCCAAAAAAATAAAGTTACTCAGCAATTTTAAATATTTGTAAAAATAAAATGTTCTAAAAATATGGGAAAAGTCTGTACACAGCAAATATATGTAAAATGACATGAAGGCTTTTATATAAATCAATGCTATGTTAAAATTAAGAAAGATCAAATCTCCAACATTGCAGGATGTTTGTTGTTGACTAAAGTCAGGAAAGGTGTGCATCAGGTTGTATCCATTCATCATACTTATTCAATCTATGCTGAGCAAATAATCTGAAAAGCTAGACTACATGAAGAGGAACTGGGCATCAGAATTGGAGGAAGACTCATTAACAACCTGTGATATGCAAATAACACAATCTAGCTTGCTGAAAGTGAAGAGGACTTGAAGCACTTACTGATGAAGATCAAAGGCTACAGCGTTCAGTATGGATTACAAAAATCCTCACAATTGGACCAATAAGCAACATCATGATAAATGGAGGAAATACCGAAGCTGTCAAGGATTTCATTTTACTTAGATCCACAATCAATGCCCATGGAAGCAGCAGTCAAGAAATCAAACAATGCATTGCATTGGGCAAATCTGCTGCAAAAGATCTCTTTTAAGTGTTAAAAAGCAAAGATATCACTTTAAGGACTATGCATTCAGAAATAAATTATTTATATCAGCCTTTATAACAGTTTTTGGGGTCTCTGGGTTGTGTAAATGGTTAAGTCCTCGACTACTAACCGCAATATTGGCAGTTCAGATCTACCCAGAGGCACCTCAGAAATAGCCTTGACAATCTACTTTGAAACATCACATCCATTGAAAACATTATGGATCGCAATTCTACTCTGAAACATATGGGTCGCCATGAACAGGAATCATCTCAAGGAGTACTGGTTTGGTTTCATTATAATAATTTTTCTTCTTTCCTTACACATTTTTCTAATTAGGATAATCATTTCTTTTAAAGTACTGGTATAATCATTCTTCAGTTTAAAGTTCCTTACAGTAAAGTTTATTTACTAAATAAGTATTTTTTTTTATAATATCTTATTCAAAGTAACTTGTAGTATGCCCTGAAAAACATTACAGAGGAAATGCATCTCTGTCTCCTTCTCTACCCTGAAACTAACATTATATTAGAAATAAAATTTCTGTATGCTCTTCAAAAATCGAAACAAAATAAACACTTGAATAAATAGAGTCTCCAGGATGGAAGAATGCAAAACATAAGCATGACAGCCTAAGAAAGAAGAATTTAAAAAAATCAGTTGGCAAAGGTCAGAATACATAAAGAAGGTAAAAACAAAATCATCCAGGAAATTATTATTGTAAAAACAGAGCAAAGGTGAATATGGGTCACTGGAAATACACTTAGGTGTATTGAAGACTATAAAAATAGAGCTAGGTAATACAGTTATATTGACAGTTCTCTAAAAATATTGTTGGAGAAAGTAACACAAATAAAAAAACCTTCCAATATCTTCATGGGAGAAGTCTTTTGAACAACAACAGTAACCATCCCCACAGCAACGAAGTAGGCCTTAGGAAATACGTGAAAGATCACACTGCGATGGAAAAAGTAGACGGGATATAAACACTAAAGATTCTTTAATGTAGAACTGAATTTTGATTTGATAAAACTGTTCAACCTTTTCTTACATGAGAATAAAGCTTTACAAACTTGATCCCCAAAAGAGGTTGAAAGCTTATAGGAAGAGGAGAAAATAAAATTAAAAACATGGAGAAATTATACTGATCCTACATACGTTTCCAAACATCTCTGAGAGTGAGAAAATTCAAGCCCTTTCTAAAAACCGTGGTAAATCCTCTTCTCAAAAATTCCTTACAAGTAGGAAGAGGCAGACAGCAGAAAAGAAACACATATTGTATGTGTGGAGGGTGTGGGGTGCACATAAAGAGAGAAGTGGGGAATAAGGGTTAAAAATATTTGCAGAAGAACATAATGTCAATGATATTTCCTAACGTAAACAAATGAAGTACAGCTAAGCCTAATTGAGGTGGCTCAGTGGTTAAGAGCTCAAGCTGCTAACCAAAAGGTTGGCAATTGGAATCCATCAGTTTTCCTTGGAAACCTTATGGGGCAGTTCAACTCTGTCCTATAGGGTCACTATAGTTGGAATCGACTCAACGGCAAAGGGTTTTTTGTTTGGTTGTTTGGTTGAATGAGAAGAAAGCAGTCCCTGGGTGCTGCGAACAGCTAACACACTCAGCTGCTAACTGATTAGCTTAAGGATAGAGTCCATCCAGAGGAGCCTGGGAAGAAAGGCCTGGTGATCTACTTCTGAAAAAATCAGCCATTGAACACCCCATGGAGCACACTTCCACTCTGACACACATGCAATGGCATCATGAGTCAGCGCTGACTCAACAGCTACTGATGATGAAATAAAATATTTTCCCTGGTTCAATTTTTGAATCACTCAAGGCAACAGTATTTGCTTTTGTTTTTCTTTTGAAAATGGAAAGGTTAGCCCTGACCCAATTATAAAGTTTATTTGTTCCAATCCTAAATTTATATTTGTTAATATTTTTCAACACATATCTTAAGCTGCATTCGCAACTACAAGTGTGATCTTTGTAACAGGCATTCAGGTGAAAGATAGGCTTACATAGTTTAAGAAACATGTTTACCTGTGTTTTATTGACTACTCAAAGGCATTTGACTGTGTGGATCATGACAAATAATGGATAACATTGCGAAGAATGGGAATTCCAGAACACTTAATTGTGCCCATAAGAAACCTGTACACAGACCAAGAGTCAGTTGGTGGGGCAGAACAAGGGGATACTGCATGGTTTAAAGTCAGGAAAAGTATGCATCAGGGTTGTATCCTTTCACCATACTTATTCAATCTGTATGCTGAACAAATAATCCAAGAAGCTGGATGACATGAAGAAGAGTGCAGCCTCAGGACTGAAGGAAGACACATTAACAACCTGGGTTACGCAGATAAAACAAGCTTGCTTGCTGAAAGTGTTGATGAAGATCAAAGACTACAACATTCAGCATGGATTACAACTCAACATAAAGACAACAAAAATCCTCACAACTGGACCTATAAGCAACACCATGGTAAATGAGAAAAGATGGAAGTTGTCAAGGATTTCATTTTCCTTGGATCCAGAATCAAGGCTCATGGAAGCAGCAGTCAAGATATCAAATAATACATTGCATTGGGCGAATCCACTGCAAAAGAGCTCTTTAAAGTGTTAAAAACAAAGATGTCACTGTGATGACTAGGTGCTCCGGACCTATGCCATGGTATTTTCAATAGCCTCACATGCATGTGAAAGCTGTACAATGAAAAAGGAGCACCTCAGTAGGAATGATGCATTTGAATTATGGTGTTGTGAAGAATAGCTTGCCAGAAAAACAAATTCTGTCTTGGAAGAAGTAGAGTCAGAATATTCTTTAGAAGTGAGAATGGTGAGACTTCGTCTAGCTTACTCTGGACATCTTATCAGGTGGGACCAACCCCTGGAGAAGGACATCATGCTTGGTAAAGTAGAGTGTGAGCAAAAAAGAAGCTCCTCAATGAGATGAAATGTCACAGTGGCTGCAACAATGGGCTCAAACATA
Organism: Trichechus manatus latirostris; assembly: GCF_000243295.1. Classification (NCBI taxonomy): domain Eukaryota; kingdom Metazoa; phylum Chordata; class Mammalia; order Sirenia; family Trichechidae; genus Trichechus; species Trichechus manatus. Next base: position 25,221,895 of record NW_004443948.1, on the reverse strand, counting down.
CCTACTATGGTGAGGATGGCACAGGACCAGGCAATGTTTTGTTCTATGATACATAGGGTCATTTTGAGTCAGAACCAACTTGATGGTACCTAACCACAATAACAACAATAGTTCAATTTTTGCCTATCATTTTAACTGCATTCAAAATTTAATTCCTGTTTTTCAGAGGACATGCAAATAAGCTTGCACACTCAGATCCTCACTTGAGAATACATTAAATAGGATAAATGTGAGTCTGTTGGTAAAGAAAGATCTACATTTGACATACATTTTTAAAATTTGATTATAACTGGGTGATCAATCCCAAATGTTACCTTTTATGATCATGAGTCATGATAGAAGGGTTTTTTTGTTTTGTTTTGTTTGTTTACATTCCTTCTGATTGAAAAACCAAACCTGTTGCCGTCGAGTCAATTCCAACTCATAGTGACCCTACAGGACAGAGTATAACTGTCCCATGGGGTTCCAGAGGAGTGACCAGTAGATTCAAACTGTCAACCTTCTGGTTAGCAGCAAAGCTCTTAACCACTGTGCCACCAGGTCTGCTTCTTCTGAGTAGAGATTTAAAAACTGAGACGTAATCTAATATTTTTCAAAAGTTTAAGTATCCACGTAGAATATAAAACAGAACTCAGGAGAGGTTACTAGACTGTGGCCAAGAAGAAATACAGAGGGAATAGAAGGCCTGGAAGCTTTTCTAGTCAAACTGCAGAAAGGCTAAAAATTATGGGTGGTTTCATTTTTGAATACCAGAGTTGAAGTATTCAAGTGAGTTGAACGAATCATTCAAATATGCAAAGATTTTAAGACTTAATGATCAGAGTTGAAGTTAAATGTGGTTTAAGAATTAAAAATCCAAATGATTCTATAGCCTAATTAGATACTATTTAAAATGAAAATGTCTGCAATATTCATATAATAAGTTTACATTTATATGTGTTCGTATATGTGGTAGGCAGAATTCCAAGACGGCCTCCAAGTTTCCTGTCCCCTGGTGTACAAATAAAAAAAAAATCCCAGTTGCTGTCCAGTTGATTCCAATTCATAAAGACCCCATGTGTGTCATAGTAAAATTGCACTCCATAGGATTTTTTCAATGATTGGCTTTTCAGAGGTAGATCACCAGATCACCAGGCATTTCTTCCAAGGAAACTTTGGGTGGACTTGAACCTCCAACTTTTTAGTTGGTAGCCAAGCACCTAATCCTTTCTGCTATTCAGGGACTCAGACTCCCTGGGTAGCACAAATGGTTGTCTCTTCACTTTGTTGATAATGTACTTTGATGCACATAAGTTTTTAATGTTAATTCATCCGTTATCTATTTTGTATTTTGTTGCTCATGATTTTGGTGTCATATCTAAGAATCCATTGTTAAAAATTAGGTCCTGAAACATTACCACTGTGTTTTCTTCTAAGAGTTTTGTAGTTTTAGTTCTTAAATTTAGGTCTTTGATACATTTTGACTTAATTGTAGCATATGAAGTGAAGTACGTGTCCAGTTTCATTTTTCTGGATGTGGAAATCTAGTTATCCCAGCACCATTTACTATAGACTCTTCTTTCTCCACTGAATTAACTTAGCACACATGTAGAAAATCAACTGGCTGTAAATGTATAGATTTATTTCTGGACTCTCAATTCTATTCCATTGTTTCATATGTTTATCTTTTTACTTGTATCAGACTGTTTTAATTACTGTAGCTTTATAATATGTTTTGAGATCAGGAAGTTTGAGTCTTCCTATTTATTCTTTTTTTTTTCAAGATTGATTTGACTATTCAGGACCCCTTCCGGGTCATATACATTTGACGACCGGTTTTTCCATTTCTGCAAAGAAGGCTTTTGGAATTTTGATGGAAATGACATTGAATCTATAGATTGCTTTGGGTAGTATTGACATCTTAACAATGTTAATTCTCCCATTTAATGAACAAAAACTGTCCCTCCACTTATTTAGGTTTTCTTTCTTTCAGTAATGATTTATAGCTTCAGTGTACAGGTCTTTAACTTCATTGGTTAAATTTAGTCTCAGGTATTTTACTTTTTAAGATAGTATTGCAAGTGGAATTGTTTCTTGAATTTTCTTTTCAGAATTTTCACTGTTTATGTATAGAAACCTGATGACTTTTGTGTGTTGACCTTATATCCTGCCACTTTGATCAATTTAATTTTTAGTGGTAGTAACTTACTTTTGGAGTCTTTGGGGTTTTCAATGTGTACCAAAACCCAAGCCAAACCCATTGTTGTCAAGTCGATTTTGACTCATAGTGACCCAATAGGACAGAATACAACTGCCCTGTAGGATTTCCAAAGAGCGGCTGATGCATTCTAACTGCTGACCTTTTGGTTGGAAGCTTAACCACTATGCCACCAGGGTTTCTTTTTATAGAGTCAAGAAATATCTAAAGTCAATAACCTGACTTTACAATTTGAGAAACTAGAAAGCAAGAAAACCAAGCCCAAATCTATCAGAAGTAAGGAAATAACAAAGATTAGAACAGAGATAAATAAGAGTATAGAAAAAAAAATAGAATTAGTGAAACTGAAAGTGACTTTTCTTCGTAACATCAATGAAATTAACAAATCTCTAGCTAGACTGACAAAGGAAAAAAGAGAGAAGATGCCACTATCTAAAATCGGAAATGAAAGTGGAACATTACAACCGATCCTACAGAAATAAAAATGATAAGAAAATATTATGAACAATTGTACACCATCAAGTTAGATAGCCTAGATGAAATGGACAAATTCCTAGAAACACATAAACTTCCTACATTGACTCAAAAGTAAATTAAAAAAATCTTAACAAATCCATTACAAGAAAAGGGATTTGATGAGTAATCAGCAACCTCTTAAAAAAAAAAAAAAACAAACACCAGAACTGATGAATTCACTGGAGAATTCTACCAAACATTTATAAATTTTTAAATAGAGTGTGAAGAAAAACTACCTAACTCATTCTATATGGGTAGCATTACTTTGATACCAAATCAGAAAAAAACACTACAATATACCTTATGAACATAGATGCAGAATAATTCAACAAAATACTTACTAGCAAACTGACTCTAAAAGAATACTAAAAGGATTACAAACCATGATTAAGTGGGATTTATCCTAAGAATGCAAGATTGGTTCAATATTATAAAATCAATCAATGTAATACCCTATATCTTAGTTAGCTTGTTGTTGTTATTGTTGTTAGGTGCTGTACTGGTGGTTCTGACCCATACCGACTCTATGTACAACAGAACGAGACACTGCCGAGTCCTGCACCATCCTCACAATCGTTGTTATGCTTGCGCCCATTGTTGCCGCCACTGTGTCAATCCATCTCGTTGAAGATCTTCCTCTTTTTCACTGACCCTCTACTTTACAAAGCATGATGCCATTCTCGGGCGAATGGTCCCTCCTGATAACATGTCTAAAGTATGTGAGACAGAGTCTCACCATCCTCGTTTCTAAGGAACATTCTGGCTGTACTTCTTCCAAGAGAGATTTATTCATTATTTTGGCAGTCCATGGTATATTCAATATTCTTCTCCAACACCACAACTCAATCGTGTCAATTCTTCTTCGGTATTGCTTAGTCATTGCCCAGCTTTCACGTGTGTATGAGGCAATTGAAAACACCATGGCATGAATTAGGTGCACCTTAGTCTTCAAGGTGACATCTTTGCTTTTTAACACTTTAAAGAGATTTTTTGCCCAATATAATGCATCTTGATTTCTTGACTGCTGCTTCCATAGGTGTTGATTGTAAATCCAAGTAAAATGAAATCTTTGACAACTTCAATCTTTTCTTTGTTTATCATGATATTGCTTATTGGTCTACTTGTGAGGATTTTTGTTTTCTTTATGTTGAGGTGTAAACCACACTGAAGGCTGTGGTCTTTGGTCTTCATCAGTAAGTGCTTTCCACTTCACTTGTGGCAAGCAAGGTTGTGTCATCTGCATAACGCAGATTGTTAGAGTCTTCCTCCAATCCTGATGCCCCATTCTTCTTCACAGAGTCCAGCTTCTTGAATTATTTTCTCAGCATACAGATTGAATAGGTATCGTGAAAGAATACAACCCTGACACACACCTTAAACCATGCAGTAGCCCCTTGTTCTTTTCAAACAACTGCCTCTTGATCTATGTAGAGCTTCCTCATGACCACAGTTAAGTGTCCTTGAATTCCCATTCTTCGCAAAGTTATCCATAATTTGTTAAAATCCACACAATCCAATGCATTTGCATAGTCAATAAAACACAGGTAAATATCTTTCTGGTGTTCTCTGTTTTCAGCCAAGATCCATCTGACATGAGCTATGATATCCCTGTCTCCACACCCTCTTCTGGTTCTGACTTGATTTCCTGGCAGTTCCCTGTCAATATACTGCAGAAGCTGCTTTTCTTTTTTTTTTAAAATGAAAGTAAATTTTTTTTTTTTTTTAATTGTACTTCAGGTGAAGGCTTACAGAACAAATAGTTTATTATGAAACACTAGTGCATATATTGTTTTATGACATTGGTTAACAACCCCACAACCTGTTAACCCTCTCCCTTCTAGACCTTTTTATTTTTCTCCTTTGGTGAAAATATGCATAGCCAAAGATACACCATTTCAAAACTTTCTACACGCACAATTCAGTGACATCAACTACGCTCTTCCAATTGTGCTGCTATTCTCACCTTAGATGAAGGCTTACAGAACAAAATAGTTTCTCTTTTAACAGTTAGTACACATGTTCCCCTATGACAATGGTTAACAACCTCACAACACATCAACATTATCCTTACTCAACCTTGGGTTCCCTATCACCAGCTTTCCTGTCCCCTTCTGCCTTCTGGCCCTTGTCCCTGGACTGCTGTGCCTCATTTAGTCCCATTTGGTTTTATGGGGCTGTCCACTCCCCGGCTGAACGGTGAACTGCAGAAATGACATCCCACTGAGATGAAAGGGTGTCTGGGGGCCATACTCT
>NW_004443948.1:25198131-25212150 GCF_000243295.1 Trichechus manatus latirostris | reverse complement strand
AGCTTAGTCTTATTGTTCCTCCTCTGTATGTGACTTCTTGTTTTTCATGAGCTGCTCTCAGGATTCTTTGTTTGTCTTTGGTTTTGGCTAGTGTGATTATGATATGCCTTGGTGATTTTCTTTTGGGGTCTATCCTATATGGTGTTCGTTGAGCTTGGTTGGCCAGCTTTTCAGCTTTCATGATATTGGGGAAGTTTTCTGTCAGCAGTTCTTCAATGATCCTCTCTGTTTTTTTCTGTTTTTCCCCCCTGTTCTGGAACACCAATGACTCAAAAATTCTTACTTTTGATTGTATCCCACATAACTCTCAGGGTCTCTTCATTTGTCTTTGTTCTTTTTTCTGAGTCTTCCTCAGAGTTGTATCCAAGTTTTGTCTTCAATTCCACTGATCTTGTCTTCCACCATTTCACATCTGCTTCTCAGCCCTTCTATGACACCATCCATTTCTGAAATCTTGTTGTTTATCTTTTTGATTTCTAATTGTTGTCTTTGTATAATTTCTAGTTGTGTATTTATTTTAGCATTTTGTTCCTGCATAGTTTTCCTGAATTCTTCCAATTTTTTTTTTCTGTATTTTCCATGAATGTGTGTATTTTTTCCTCATTTTTGTCTGCTTTTTGCTTCATCTCTTGGAGAATTCTGAGTATTAGAAATTTGAATTCCCTATCAGGTAGTTCTAGTGCCTTTTCTTCCACTGGAAAGTCATCTGGTGTTTTATTTTGGACGCCTACTGGAACCATCCTGTCCTGTTTTTGTAAGTGTTTTGATATTGCCTGCTGTCTTTGGGGCATTCAGTAGTTATTTTTCTCGTTTACTGATTGTAGTTTTGTTTGTTTTGTCCCTTTTTTTAAAATTTGGCTATGTCTGAGTAGGCAGGCTGTGTGTTCCTTGTTGTTTGTTTGACTGTGGGCACAATACTTTTTGCCTCCTTCTCCAATTGGCAGGGTCATTCACTCAGATATGGTACGGCAGGCAGGTCTAGCTGAAGAGGAGTTATCAGGTTGGGTTGTTTGTGGCACTTACTACAGCCACCAGGGCAGGTCTGTAATCAGTGCAGGGCAGGTTCCAGTAGGCCATGCCTGTGCTGCTTGATGGTGTGACGTTAAGTGCACCGTGCAGGTAGACAGGTTGTAGCAGGGAGATTGTTGTGTGTTGAGCTAAGATGAATTTGGAAGAGAGGAGAGAGGAACAGGAGCCAAACAAACAAAAAATAATGCTAGGGGAGCTTGCTGTTGGAGTGGAGACATGAGAGACTAAGACATGAAGAAAAAAAAAGTGGAAGAGGAAGAAAAAAAAGAAAAGAATGAATAAATAAAAATCAGAAAGGAAAAGAACAGCAAAGTTCCCCGGGATCCCACCATTGCGGCTATGGGGTCTGGGGAAGTTGTTCTCAGGTGTTGCAGTACAGCCTTGCTAGGAGGAGTAGAGGAATTAAGCACCAGGTACTCAGGGGACAGGAAGAGAAGGAAGATATAGACGAGAAACTGAGTAATGAAGAAAAACAAAAAGGGAAAAAAGAAGGAAAAGAAAAGAAAACGAATTTAAAAAAAAGAAGAACACAAAAAGCCCCCCAAAAAACAGAAAAAAAAAAAAAAAGAAAGAAAGAAAGAAATGCCCGCAGGGATTCCTCTGCATGTCTGTGCAAGCCAAAGGAGTAGGTCCCGAGCCACGCAGCACCACCTGGCCAGAACAGGCTCCAACTCAAGAAAAGGAAAAGAAAACAAACAAACAATTCAAAACAAACAAATGAACAAAAGCCCTGGGATCCCACCAGCGCAGCAGCCCAGACCGGGAAGCAGCTCCACACTCGAACGTAGCTCCGCAGCCCCTCAGGAAGAAGCAAAGATGGCGCATGGAGCCAGGTATTTGAGCGAAATGAGGTGAAGGTGGTGAGAGGTAAGGAAGAAATCAAAAGAAGCGGAAAAAAAGCAACACCAGTAGCCAACAAATGGTGCTCAAAGAGCCAGCTAGTGAGGGCTGGTGAAATCCAAGCAGCTGGTGCTTCCCGGACAAGAGACTGTGTCCTCGGGAAGCAGAGGAGGCCGAGCATGGGTGAAGAAGGGTACGGGATGAGAAAGTGTATATCACAAATTACCAGAGTTCTGCAGCCCCTCAGGAAGAAGCAAAGATGGTGCATGGAGCCAGGTATTTGAGCAAAAGCAGGGGGAAGTGGTGAGAGATAAGGAAGAGATCAAAAGAAGCGGAAAAATGCAACATCAGCAGCCAACAAATGGCACTCTGAGAGCCGGCCCGTTCGGGTGGGTGGAATCCAAGCAGCCGGTGCTTCCCGGACAAGAGATTGTGGCCGCGGGAAGCAGAAGAGGCTGAGTGGGGGTGAAGAAGGGTGGGGGTTGGGAAAGCATGTATCACAAATTACAGGTTGTTTTGGCTCCTGCTGGAAGCTCCGTGAAGCTGCTTTCTCTTACCCCGTTTGCTGGTCTCTGATAGGAGTCCGAGATTGCGGATCCGTGCTGGGTTAGCTGATAGGGGACCTCTGCATGACTCTATCCTCACTTTCAGTCTCTGTCAGTTTTCTCACTCCGTTTGGTGCTTGGCTGTGTTCTTTATCTCTTCGTTTGATGTTTTAGGGTTTCAGGATTGTTGTTTTCTCTGTTTGGCTTAGTTTTTTTGATCTTTGCTGTGGAGGGACGTCGTGGTGCTTCTGCCTAGAGCACCATTTTTCAGTCTTCTGCAGCTGCTGTTGAATGCTCTTCAGCACATTTTAATTGAATATGACATTAGTGATATTGTTTGATAATTTCCACATTCGGTTGGATCACCTTCTTTGTAATAGGCATAAACATGGATCTCTTCCAGTTGGTTGGCCAGGTAGCTGTCTTCCAAATTTCTTGGCATAGATTAGTGAGAATTTCTAGGACTGCATCCGTTTGTTGAATCGTCTCAATTAATATTCTGTCAGTTCCTGGAGTGTTGTTTTTTGCCAGTGCCTTCAGTGCAGCTTGGACCTCTTCCTTCAATGCAATTGGTTCCTGATCATATGTTACCTCCTGTAATGGTTGAACATCAACTATTTCTGTTTGGTATAGTGATTCTGGGTCTTCCTTCCAGCTTCTTTTGATGCTTTCAGCATTGTTAAATATTTTCCCCATAGAATCCTTCAATATTACAACCCGAGACTTGAATTTTTTCTTCAGTTCTTTCAGCTTGAGAAATGCCAAGCATGTTCTTCCCTTTTGGTTTTCTTTCTCTAGGTCTTTGCACATGTCATTACAATACTTTACTTTGTCTTCTAGAGCAGCCCTTTGAAATCTTCTGTTTAGCTCTTTTACTTCATCATTTCATCCTTTTACTTTAGCTACCCAATGTTTAAGAGCAATTTTCAGAGTCTTTTCTAACATCCATTTTGTTCTTTTCCACCCTGAATGCACCCAACCTCGTCTGATCTCAGAAGCTAAGTAGGGCTGGGCCCGGTTAGTACTTGGATGGGACATCACCTGGATATACCAGGTGCTTTAGGGTTTTTCCTCCATGCGTCTGTCAGTTTGTCATACTGTGGGGCTTGCACATTGCTGTGATACTGGAAGCTTTGCCACTGGTATTCAAATACAGCAGTGTCACCCTTGGCAGGCAGGTTGCAGCTGAACTTTCAGACTAAGAGAGAATAGGAAGAAGGACCCGACGTCTACTTCTGAAAATAATTAGCCAGTGAAAACCTTATGAATAGCAGCAGAACATTGTCTGATATAGTGCCAGAAGATGAGCCCCTCAGGTTGGAAGGCACTCACAAGATGATGGGGGAAGACCTGCCTCCTCAAAATAGAGTCGAACTTAATGATGTGCATGGAGTTAAGCTTTTGGGACCTTCATTTGCTGATGTGGCACCACTCAAAATGAGAAGAAACAGCTGCAAACATGCATTAATAATTGGAACCTGGAATGTATGAAGTATGAATCTAGGAAAATTGGAAATTGTCAAACATGAAATGGAAAACATAAATATCAGTATCCTAGGCACTAGTGAAATGGACTGGTATTGGCCATTTTTTAATGGACGATTCTTATGGTCTACTATTCCAGGAATGACAACTTGAAGAGGAATGGCACTGCATTCATCATCAGAAAGAACATTCCAAAATCTATCCTAAAGTATAGTGCTGACAGTGGTAGCATAATATCCATAGCTATACAAGGAAGACAAATTAATATGACTATTATTCAAATTTATGCACCAACCACTAAGGCCAAAGATGAACAAACTGAAGCTTTTTACCAGCTTTTGCGGTCTGAAAATGATAGAACATGCAGTCAAGATACATTGATAATTACTGGTGATTGGAACGTGAAAGTTGGAAACAAATAAAAAGGATCAGTAGTTGGAAAATACGGCCTTGGTGATAGATACAATGCCAGAGATTGTATGATAGAATTTTGCAAGACCAATGACTTCTTCATTGCAAATACCTTTCTTCACCACCATAAACAGCTACTATATGGGTGCACATCACCAAATGGAATACACAGGAATCAAATTGACTACATCTGTGGACGGAGATGATGGAAAAGCTCAATTAGTTAGCTAGTGCTTCTTTAAAGTGTTAAAAAAACTATGATGTCACAGGTACATCTGAACTAATCCATGGTCATTTCAGTCTCTTCATATGTATGCAAAAGCTGGACAATGAAAAAGAAAGTCAGAAAATTGACCCATTCAAATTGTGGTGCTGGTGAAGAATACTAAATACACCACAGACTGCCAAAAGAATAATAAAATAGTTTTAGAAGAAATACAACCAAAATGTTCCTTTGAAACTAGGATGGCAAGTTTGGCTTGCTTTGTTTGGACTCATCATCAGGAAATTCCAAAAAAAGGACATCATGTTTGGTAACATAGAGAGTCAATGAAAACAAGGGAAGCTCTCAATAAGATGGATAGACACAATCACCATGACAATGGCCCCGAACTTACCAACTACAGTGAAGATAACACAGGACTGGGCAAGGTTCTGTCATGAGTTGAAGGTTGACTTGATAACAACTAACCACAACAAGTACATTATAAAATATTATCAAGTAAATACTATAATGTGAAAGTATGAAAGACAAGAAAAGCCCTGGTGGTTCAGTGGTTAAAGCACTTGGCTACTAACCGAAAGGCTGGAGGTTTGAAACATTGAGGGCTCTGGAACAAGATATGAGAGTCTGCTTCTGTAAAGATTTACAGCCTTGGAAACTCTATAGGGCAGTTCTACTCTGTCCTATAGGGTTGCTATGAGTCGGAATTGACTCGAATGGCAGTGGGTTTGTTTGTTTTTGCTTTATAAGAGGGAGGTTAGTTATAATTGGATAAGTTAATCAAAATCCATTAGCTAAGATCACACTGCATGTGTAGAAAAGATGTGAATTTTAAGACTATGTGGATGTTTTCAAAGTATTATCATTATTATTTTCCTACTTACACTAGTCCAGTTATTTTTGTAAACTTACATGCTGTTGTTATCAGGTGTTGTTGAGTCAATTCCAACTCTTAGTCATCCCATGTTACAGATTAGAACTGCTCTGTAGGGTTTTCTAGGCTGTAATCTTTATGGGAGCAGATACAGCAGGTCTCTCTACTGCAGAGCAGCTAGTGGGTTCGAACCGCCAACCTTTGGGATAGCAGCAGAATGCTTAACCAGTGTGCCACCAGGGCTCCTTGTAAGTTTACATATGTGTTCTTTTTTTTTTCTGCATCCTTCACTTTTTTTGTTCTAATTCTATTGAATTTTGGGGCATATTTTCAAAAGGTATGTAAAAAATTCAAACTGTGATTCAGAAGTTATTATCTATTCCCCTGTTTTAACCAACGTGAATAAAGCATTTTTGTTTGGCTGAGGATAATGCTCCTAATCCTTTTCTCGAGTTAGTGTAATTGGTGCTTTCTGTCAAAATAGCTTACTGAGTAAAGTGCTCAACCTTAAAGAAACTTCTTTAAAGCATTTCTAGTAAATTTATTTATTATACACAATTTGCAAAATTCAAAAGGAGTATATGAGAGAATTACAATATCAGCTTGCTGCTAAGGAGAATGTGTCTTGAGAAAAGACCTCTAGTTAACTGTATTTTTTTCTCTCTTCTTTCCCGCCTAATAATTAGTTATTTGTGTCCTTCATAATTTTCATGGGGCATAAACAGGACACTTAGGAAACAAGAGTAAAAACAAATCACATATAAGACTGTAGCTGCATAACAGAAATCGCACTCCTTCCGTATTTCTCTTGTCTCTGTAGTCCTTAATCCGGTTTGTTTCATACTGACTTCTTCAATGAACTACGGGATGTGCAACCTGGGGCTAGGAATATAAACAACAATGGAAACAAATGAACGGTCTTTCCTAATCATTCTGACATGCTCGCCTAACGGTGTTATCATGGAGAATAGATCTAACACAAAAAAACACAGGAAAAAAGGAAAAGAAATCAAGAACAACAATATTCCCCAAAAGAAATCGTCCAGTTAATTCTGATTCATAGCGACCCTGTAGGACAGAGTAGAACTGCCTTATAGGGTTTCCAAGGAGCAGCTGGTGGATTCGAACTGCTGACGTTTTGGTTAGCAGCCGAGCTCTTAACCACTGTGACCCCAGGGCTCCACACGTGTATTTAAAGGGTTTTCTGACAATTTTACTACTGAGTATCACAGTCTCAGGAGCAGCAAAGAAGCTGAGACTCAGGATACTTGCCTTGTTGCCTGACTGTAAAAATGAACTCTAGTGAAACTAAGCTCAATGATTTTTTTTTAACCTGCAACTTTTTACCTGCCAAATTTAGAAGAAATTTAGAGTCCAGTATAACTAATAATGCTGGTTTGGTATAAAATTAAATTTTTCATTCATTATAGTATCCCTTTTCCAACATTATCTAAACTAAATAAATAAAGCCATTTTAAATTGATGTGTAGCAAAAATGTAAGCATAATTTAAAAATTCCATGTATTTATCAATTGTCCACCCCATGATACCACAGTATCAGTACTGTTATCAGAACTGTAATCATTATACTCATTATATAACCATAACTGTCATATACTTGGTCAATAAGTTGAGGGCAGTCAGTTTTATTAACATGAATAATAAAATATTAATTTAATAATAATACATATATTTTTTCATAATGAGAATAATCGATGTCTTAATTTCCTAAAGGCTACAATAAATAACTTTTTAACTTTTATTATTCATATAATAAAGCAGAATAATTGTGTCAATCATCTGAAAAGTTTACTAAAGTCTACATGGCTTAATGGTTTATACAGAGAAAATTTGTTTTTGTCAGACCTGAATATTACTGCATGTAATAGTCACAGTATTATCCATTGCCATTGAATTGATTCCAAATCATAGAGACCCTATAGGACAGAGTAGAACTGCCCCATAGGGTTTCCAAAGAAAGGCTGGTGCATTCAAACTGCTGATCTTTTGGTTGGTAGCTGAGCATTGAACAGCTGCATCACCAAGGCCCTAGTTATATTATTAGATATACAGTATTTAAAGCTGTATGTGTAAATCTAACTCAGATGAAATAGAAAGCTGTAGACCTTCTTCCTTTCCTGCCTCAGTTTAGATTTTGCAAAACTTGTTGTTGTTGGTAGGTGTCGTTGAGTTGATACTGACTCATAATGAGACAGAACAGAACTACTCCATAGAGTTCCCTAGGCTGTAATATTTACAGAAGCAGATGAACAGGTCTTTCTCCTGAGGAGCTCCAGCAAGGTTTCTAACCACCAACCTTTTGGTTAGCAGCTGCGTTCTTGACTGTTGTGCCACCAGGGCTCCTGAAACTTGTGGTACCTTTACACAAATAACCAGACTGATCAGGACAGAGCAGAAATCCAAGCAGGGTCACTTTTTCATGGTTTCATTCTTACATTTTAAATCAACCTCACTCCAATATTGGAGACTGTGATTGTTAAGTATGTGTGTCAACTTGGCTGGGTCATGATTCTCAGTGGTTTGGCCATTATGATGTACTGTGGCAGTTATATAATGATGTGATCACCTTCATGATGAGATTTGATATAATGTAATCATCTCCATGATGGGATCTACTAAGAGTATCCAATCAGTTGAAAGGGAGTTTCTTTGGGGGTGTGGCCTGTATCCAATATAGTGAACTTTCCAGCAAGGCTTATGGGTTTTTTGCTCTGGATCCTGTAGCTGGCTCCTGTTAGTCTGACCTCCAGTTCTTGCATCTGGAACTAGCAGCTTACTTGCCATCTTGCCTGCCGATCTTAGGATTCATTGGTCTTTGCAGCCTGTGAGCCAGAGCCCTGCTGTCTGACTTGCCGATCTTGAGTTCACCAGCCCCTGCGACTATGTGAGTCAGGAGACTCCAGGCTGATCCAAGTTCCAGCCTCTACAACCATGTGATCCATTTCCTTAATATAAATCTCTCTATATATATATTTATATGCTTTACTGACTTTGCTTCTCTAGAGAATGCAGCCTAAGACAGAGATATAAAAGCTGCTTTTATACAAAGAGTTGTTTCTACCAAGGTTTGTGATCTTAAGATAGGGATGTAAATAATTAAAATGAATGATAGCTCCTACAAAAGCCTTAAAACTATATTGCAGTGTATTTTTAAATCATGATCAATACAATAATAAATGCATAAAATACACCATGTAAAATCGTTCAGTAAATGACTTCTTTGGCACTACCCTTTAAGTACTTACCTTGATGGGCAGAAAATGTATGATTATATTCTGTATTTTACTGGAAAAATTTCCCTTTGCAACTTTTGAGTGCTATCTAGTCAATGCCAACTTATATTAACCCTATAGAACAGAGTAGAACTGCCACATAGAGTTTTCTAGTCTGTAATATTTATGGGAGTAGATTGTCAGGTCTTTCCTCCTGTAGAGCCACTGGTGGATTCCAACCGCCAACCTTCAGGTTAGCAGCTAAGCACTTAACAATTGTGCCACCAGGTCTCCTTGAGCAATCTGAGGGGTACAAAAATAATCAATAAGTTCAGTTTATCATAGAATACTTAAGTTTATATTTTCTTGTCTTGATTCGATTTTGGCAAAGTCTTATAAGAAATCTTATTAAAAAAAAATAGAAGTTATTACAGTAAAACTACAAAAACCAGAACCTGTGTAAGGCAGAAACCTGTCAGGGAAGGAAAACTCAAATGTTTTTAGAGAGCTCTAGAAAAGTGGTAAGACTGCACCTTGTCAAAGGCGGAAGACTTGCAAGACCCAGAAAAACAAGCGGTCTCGTTGGGTTCCAGTTGTTACAAGTTTCACTGTAGTTTTTTGTAAGATAAATTGCAATCTGTAATTGTAAAGGTAAAAATACAAAAGCTATCAAATAAAGAATAAGTGGAAATAATAAATTGTAAAAATAAGTATAGAGAACTCATTTTAGAAGTGTGACTGCAAAGAGTAATAGCAGGTATTGGTAGTTAAGAGGAGATGAGAGTTTGGGGGAGGTATTCTTATCCATTTTGGAGCAGACTAATAATCCTTCTACTTTCTAGTATTTTCTCTGATTAGAGGCCTCTGAGGAAAAATAGACACTTCTACAGTTTCTCTTGACTTCTATATAAACTAAAGAAAACCAAACCTATTGACATCGAGTCGACTCAGAGACCTTATGAAACACTTTCTTCATCAACTAAGTTTATTCTTAGTAGTGCACATAAAAATGTAATTTAAGACTTCCTTTAGTACTGTATTAGTTTCCTATGACTACTGTAACAAATTATCACAAAGGTAGTGACTTAAAACAATATAAATGTATTATCTTACAGTCCTGGAGGTCAGAGGTCTCTCACTGGTCTTACTGAGCTAAAATTAAGGGGTCAGCAAGACTGCGGTCCCTCCAAAGGCCTAAGAGAGAATCTATTTTCTTGCTTTTTCTAGCTTCTGAAGACTGACAGCGTCCCTTGGCTCCTGGCTCCTTCTATCCAGCAATTGCATCATTTTATCCTCTGCTTCCAGCTTCACATCTTCTCTGATGCCCCTACCTCCCTTTTTCTCTTATAAGAACCTTTGGAATTACATTGGGCCTGTCTCAGTCATCTAGTGCTGCTCTAACAGAAATACCACAAGTGGATAGCTTTAACAAAGAGAAGTTTATTCTTTCACAGTCCAGCAGGCTACAAGTCCAAATTCAGGGCATCAGCTCCAGGAGAAGGCTTTTTCTCTCTGTTGGCTCTGGAGAAATGTTCTTGTAATACATGAGTCTTTCCTTGGTCTGGGAGCTTCTCTGCGCAGGAACCTCAGGTCCAAAAGATGTGCTCTACTCCCGGCACGGCTTTCTTGGTGGTGTGAGGTTCCCATGTGTCTCTGCTTGCTTCTCTCTTTTATATTTTAAAACAGATTGGATTAAAACACTATCTAATCTTGTAAACGTCATCAGCATAACCTTATCACAGTGATAGAATTTACAACACATAAGGAGATTACATACAACCTCATCATAGTGATAGAGTTTACAACACATAAGGAAATCACATCAGATTACACAATTATACAATACTTGGAATCATGACCTAGCCAAGTCGCTACTCACATTTTTGGGGGGACCACAATTCAATCCATGACAGGGCCCATCTGAATAATCCATAAGAAACTCCCATCTCAAGATTCATAAAAGTCAAAGTCCCTTTTATCGTTTAAAGTAACACATTTTCAGGTCCTAGGATTAGGATTTACGTATCTTTGGGGATCCATTATTCTGCATATCAGAAACATTATATTCTCAACTTTATTCACTAAATCAATGTGTGACTTCAATGTTTTTTGGTAGCTTCACTCAACAGATCAAATATGACTATTCCTTTTTTTTCTGGGTTAAAAATTTGCATTTCATCAATTTTAAACTGTTTACTAAATTCCCATTTTTAACCTGAGAAGTTGGACAAAGTTATGTCTCAGTTCAGCTGTTCTGCAGGGTTAAAATAATTTTAAGCTCAGGAAAGTAGCTGTGTTCACTTATTGAGGTTACTACAGAATGATTGCTCAGAATTAGCCTTTACCATACCAGTGATCTTGTAGGTTCAGAAACAGTGCCTATAATTAGAATTATGCTATTACCTATATTTATGATTTTATTATTCACAGAACCCATCAATCATGTACTGGTAAGGAACTTAATCCAAATAAAAGAAATCTAGGATTCAAATGATATAATGTCCTTAGTTGTCTGAGAATGGGCACCATTTGTCATAAGACTCCATCACTTGTATCTCCTTGACTTCAGTGTTTCTCTTTCCTCCAAGTCCCTCTTCCAGTATCTCAGTTACAAATATAGGGACAACCACAAGCAATGCTGAGTCCTATAGAGTGGATTTCCTCATTTCAGGCATGTTGCCTTTACGTAATTTCAATTTGTTTATGGAATTTGTCTTAAAATCGAAGAGCTACCTCAATGTTCCACGTCTTTTGAAGATCAGTTCAAGTCCTATTTTCTTGATGCAATCTTCCGCAACACTTCTAAACTGGATCCAATGTCTTCCTTGGGTTTATTTCAGAAACACAAGATATTTTCTTACTTAGTTATGTACCCTGTCATATTGTTTTAAGTGCAGCTTCCTCTAAGCGCTCTGAGGTCAGGAATCTTAACTGGTATTTCCTTTAAATCTGTCCATAACATCAATCAGAAAGTTAGACATAGAGAAGACTAAAATAGCCCAGTGTCTAAAGTAATGAAATGGATCTGACTGGTTTACCATAACATATAGTTAATGTTCTTTCCTCTCCAAATAGTGTCTATGGTCTTGATTCAAAAATACTGAAAACAACTTTAGTGGAAATAATTTAATTACCTCTACTTAAACAGTATTTATTTAGACTAATGCACTAGAAAATATTCTGAAAAAATATTGTAATATAATAATAATCCTATCAATATATTAAAGGGTCAACAATCCTATAGATTCAACTAAAATTACCATTTCAAAAATTGGTGTGAATGTTTTGATAAATACTATTCTGTTTAAAATTGAAGCTAACATATTTTTAGATGAATGTAATGAGAAACATTACCTTTTCCATTAACATTAGAAAATGTCAATTATGTTTTCCAAAGAAATTTTAAGTAAAAGCAATTATTTCATATGTGGGGTTGGGTGTCTCTCCTGCAGTTCTAGCAAAATCCTCCTACACATTTCTTAAATAGCTTTTTTCAGATTGTGAAAGTTAGATAAACATAGATCTAATGTTACTATATTATCATTCACTTAAGAAATTCCAAGTTTTGGAGATATTCATTTTAACAAAGTATTTAATGCATTAACATTTATTACAGACAGTCTTCTATAAATTGGCACTCTGCTTAGAAAGTTTAGATTAATATTTCATTGTTAGTGGTTCCTAAATATCTCTAATAATTTTTAAAAAGATGATCACAATGCAAGAAAAATGCCAGCACAATCGTTAAAATAATTTTGCAGAATGTCTCAAAGAATGTTTAACCAGGTCTGAAGTTTTTTAATAATGCAGTCAGGATACTGTCTAAATCTGGTAAGAGAAATAGTTCTGTAACATCTGCTCCCTTAAACCAGACCTCAAGAGAGGAGAGAGTATCTCTTACCATTTTTCCTCATATTCTGAAAAATGGAGGCCAGAATTTTTCAAAGTCTAGATCCAATAGAATAATTAAACTTTATGGTTCTTATATTTTTGTGACTATTGGTCACTTTCTGTGATTTGGGGCCATTAAATCAGTAATTTTTACGGTATAAAAACTATTCGTATAATGTTTGGAAATTTTAAGAACAATGTGCTTACACTTTTCAGATTTGTAAGTTCATACCAATTGCTTTCTGGTTCTATGTCCAGAATCCATATTATTTTAAATGAGCGCTTATAATACTTTTCACGACCTACACACAGCTACCACCTGGCCCACATCATCACCATGATCTCTCACGTCGGTCGCTGCAATACCCCTGTCACATCTCCCTACTATGTAGTCCAATAGAGTGGTTTTCCTTATTTAAGGCTTGTTGCATTTATGTAATTACAGTTTGTTTGGGTGTATTTCTGCAATCTAGTCTCAACAAAAGCACTAGGGTGTTATAAAGGCTCTATCTGATATGGCCCCAACATGCTAACCTCCCCTTCCTACCCTTACACATATACGTGCTATTACGACGTCGTATTCTCCTCCTCGCTCCCTCTCACATTCTTCCCTAAACTACACTAGCTCTTTTGCTGTTTCTCAGTCACGATGGAGATACTCCAAATGCAAAGCCTTTATACATGTGGTTTCCTCTGCATAATGCCCTCTTCCCACAGATAACCGCATCACAACTTTCTTCTCCCTCAGATTTCTACCGCGTATCACCCTTCAGTGAAACCTATGCTTATCACCATATAAAAGGGTCCCCCAGCCATCTCTTGACACCAGCCTCTCTCTTTCCTGCTTTAAATTTCTGCATAAGGTATATTGCCACTTACCTTGGTAAACATTCAGTTTGTTTGTTTATTGCCAGTCTACCACCGATAGAATATGCAGTGAATACTCAGTAAATATTTGTTGAATAAATTAATAAATGAATGCATAAAATGGAGTTTTTTGTTGTTTGTGTACTTATTTTTGCTTGCTTTTCAAATTACTTTTCTGGTATAGCAGAGCAGGCAATCAAAAGCCACAGGCTAAATCCAACCAGCCATCTGTTTCTGTAAATATAGGTTTAATGAACACAGTCAAATTTGTTTAAATATTCCCTATGGCTGTTTTTATTTAAAAACACTTAGATCCTGGACAGAGCTGGAAAAGGATGTAGAACAAAATTCTAACTCACAAAAAAAGACCAGATTTACTGGCCTGACAGACTGGAGAAACCCTGACAGTATGGCCTCCGGACACCCTTTTAGCTCAGTGGTGAAACCCCTCCCGAAGTTCACCGTTCAGCCTGGGATTGTACAGCCTTATAAAACAAAACAGGACTAATGAGGCACAGCAGTCCAAGGACAAGGACTAGAAGGCAGGAGGGGACAGGAAATCTGGTGATAGGGAACCCAAGGTTGAGAAGGGACAGTGTTGACATGTCATGGGGTTGTTAA
>NW_004443948.1:25116111-25198031 GCF_000243295.1 Trichechus manatus latirostris | reverse complement strand
ATGGGGTTGTTAACCATTGTCATAGGGCAATACGTGTACTAACTGTTTAATGAAAAACTATTTGTTCTGCAAAGCTTCATGTAAGGTACAAAAAAAAAAAAAAAGAGAATTATCTATGTGAGATCAAATTGACAACAGCAACTCAAAAGGTTTGATGGGAAGCCTAGGGGACAGTGAGTTGAAGATAACGGTGGTGAAATAATTTGGAAAAGGACAGTGAGAATAGCAGCACAACTGGAAGAATGTAATCGATGTCACTGAATTGTACATTTGGACACTTTCAAAATGGTGTAACTTTGGCTATGTATATTTTCACCAAAAAAAAGGTCCTCAAGGTCAAGAAGGGAGAGTGTGGTGACATGTCATGGGGTTGTTAACCAATGTCATAAAACAATATGTGTACTGACTGTTTAACGAGAAACTATTTGTTCCATAAACCTTCATCCAAAGTACAATAAAAAAAATTTAAAAAATAAAAGAATCAAAAAAAAACAAAACAAAAACCAGAGGTGAATAGTTGAGACAAAGATCATAAAGTTAGCAAAAACAATAATATTAGTGTGGCTTTATAAAAAAATATATAAACTTGCTAACCACTGTTTATATTAATTTTCTCCATTCTCTTCTTTTCAAATAGATAGGGATAGCTATATCACAACATGTACTATTTTCATCAAGAGATTAAAATTAAATTTTGGTAATTGTAAAATTTGAAATTTTTGCTGGACCAAGGATTGTTGTTTTGGAGTCACAAATTCTACATACAAATTGTTAACTAGTAAAGGCCATTTTTAAATATAACTTTTCTGTGAATATTTCCTTGGAATATTCCCTAGAAATATCTGATAAGATTGAAACAAACACTACAGGCTGGTCACTTAATATAAGGAATTAAAGAGATAATCGAAAAATAAAAAGAAAGCAATTAGGATACAGGAGATGAAATCTGACCTGAGATGTGTTGTTTTCGCTTTCAAAACTTATGTGGTAAAGAACATCTGACGTTTGGTTCCATTGAGCAATTAAATATTTAATGAGAAAGACCACTAATTGGTAGGAAATGCTCTCATTGACTGTTTTTTAACCAGTTAGCAATTGGATATAAAAATCATATATTAAGGACTTAATGAGCAATACAAATTACTCTGCCAAAAATGGCATATCATTATCCCAAAATTTATGTACGAGCTGTTCTCATTTCCCAGCACAGTTTCGGAACCTTTGTAAAGGAAAGAACACCAAATTTAAGTAGAAGATTCGTGTATTTTTTCTGTATCTGTTCACCTTGATTTCTTAGCTCACATACAGCGTGCGTACTTGTTTATTCCTTCAGTTCCCTGAAAAGGACCTAACGTGATAAATGATCCAGGAGTGGTTCTTACACAGAAACTGACTTGAATAATCAAGACTGAACAAGTTTATTTAACAAAAGAAAGAACACAACAGGACCACTATTACTGTGAATGATTTTGTTTTTTTTCCATTTTGTGATACTTCAGTCAAATGACTTCCTCTAAGTTTTATTTACTTTTTTTTTTGAGGAGGTGTTAGTGAATCATTATAAGGCCAGCATACCTGTTTCCACCATGTAGGGCAAGAAAAAAAATAACAACTTATCCAGCCATCTCAGAACCACTTTCTCTGCCCTAACACAATCACAGCGCTTACTCTCTCTCTATCCTCATATTATAGCCATTAATTTCCTTAATTATTTTATGATATCTCAAGCAAGTGTGTATCACCATATACCAGAATTTCGTTTTCTTTATTTTTTAGCTTGATGTATCTTAAACTCTACAGGTTAGGTCTCCATTTCTTTTTTCTCCTTCTAATTTTTTTCTATTTTAGAACCTGCAAAACTTACCCCAAATCTGGATAAAACTGACTGAAAATTCATGATGCAGTTTAGTATGTTTCAGACAAAAATTTCATGTTTAATAAAGTCTTTAGATATCAGATTCTTTCAATAGAAATCACAGAGTGTCTGCCTAAACTTTTATCTTTTTTTAAAGCTATTTATAGCCAATACCTTATCCCATCTATCCATTTGGAGTTACAAAATGACAGTAAGTTAATTCTATCATTTTGGTTTAATATTTTTTTGGCTAAAATAATTTTGCAAATAGATACTAGCGCTCATCTACTCTTTGGCTGTACGGTGGTGCAGTTCATATAGGAAAGGCAAGAAAACCACCTGAATCTTTTCTTTCCTTTGCACAATTTTCACATAATGAATTAATTGGCTGTTATTCTCAGAAGGTGATGCCTTATAATTTTTCACAATAAAATGAGCTCATAGATTTATAATGTAGTTCAATCCATTACACCCCTGATTCATAATGAAGCTCAAATTTTCCCATCTTTGACTCATCCAAGCTTCTTCAGGTTGGCATCTGAATCCTTTGGGCATAACCATAGCAATCTTTGATAACTTCCTTGCTATCTGGTGTGTTGAGATGTTCCATTCATTTCATGTACATTTTCTTTGCTAGACCTGGAATGCTATATTTCTCCAAAAAACCCTTGCTTTCTTTTCATTCTATAGCACTACAATTAGAGATAATCATTTTTTCCAGGTCTTTTCAGGGGATTTAGGATCAATAGATATAGATATAGCAATATAGCTGTAGATGTAGATATAGATTTAAACATATCTACACATATACATTCATATAGATAAATAGATAAAATATCTTATGAGTTCATACTAATATTTCCAATTCCAATGCTGATTCAGAATCATTGAATGTTCACATAACTTCAGCTGTGTTATCTCTGTATTGTATTTCTTATGCATTGATAACTCTAGTTCTCAAGAACAGGAGATGACAGAATGAGAACATCCCATAATTCGCATTTGCTTTGTTTCACATTTTGCATATACAACTTTTTCAATTATTATTATTAAAAAGAGGGTTTAGGGTTTTCTTTGGGGTGGTTGGTACTCTAGTCTCCATTTTTTTTTTTTTTTATCGTTTCTCTATTTGTGATGTGTGTCCTCTCTCCTTGTTTCCGATCTGTCTGACTAGAGGATTATCAGTTATATTGATCTCACAGTACCACTGTTTTAACTTCATTAATTCTTTTTGTAAGGTCGCTATGAGATGAATCAACTCCACTGCAACTTTTTTTTTTTAAGTGTTCTTAAAAGGAACCCTGGTGGTGCAGTTGTTAGGCATTCAGCTGCTAACCGAAAGATCAGGGGTTCAAACTCATCCAATAGCCTCTTGGGAGAAAAGGCATGACATGTCAATTTGCCGCCGTTAGAACTGAAAACCAAAAACTGAACCCGTTGCCCTCAAGTCAATTCCCAACTCATAGCTACCCTACAGGATAGAGTAGAACTGTGCCACTACTCACCCTTCCACCCCGACCCCGTTAAATACTATGGAGCAGTTCTACTCTGTCATATGGGGTCACTGAGTCGGAATCCACTCGAGAGTACACAACAGTGATTTAGGGGTGTCCATGAGGTCTGTGTGGCCCCCACTCATTCTCTTCTTTCTTCCTTGCTGACTTTCTGTTTCTTCATTCATTGGTTTTCTTCTATTTGTCTTTTGGATGATTACTGAAACATAATTTCTGCCCAATGCTTTTCCGTATTCTACCTAGATTCGTTTTCAACAGAAGTGCCTCCCTTATTTTAAATCTCATTTCTCTCGCTGATAATAGCTGGTTAATTGTCCAGTGAAAGTCAACTAAAGCTGGTTTAGACATTTATCTACTGATAATCTTGCATAAGTAAGTTTACTAATTTGTTTCACCTGTTTAAACAAACAAAAAAGGTTTAATTAAATCATATGAACCCTTCTGAGATAATACAAGTATAGGGGTAGAACAACACCTAGTACGTAGTATGAGCTCCACAAATGTTAGCCGTTATTAATTCCACCCATTGTAAACTGAAAATTCTGCTATAGATGATGCTGTTTGTGAAAAATGTACAATGGGTCTTGTGTAGTTTTGTTTTTTTCGTTTTGTTTTTCTTTTTCTTTTTTGAAAATCAGATAGCTGGCTAGATGGTGTCTATACAAATTGTTGTTAATATGTCTTTAAGCCAGCAGTGCATTACACTCACTGGGCATGGCAAGCATGTAGACAGCGGGTTGGCAAAACCATCTAAAATCACTGTTAGTGCAAATCTTCAGATTTGCCCTTGTGCTCCTGGAGTCTCTTGACTGTAAAGTTCAGGAAATCACATGGCAATTGTGAATTTAGTAAACTAGAAAGGAAGAGTTTCACAAAGATTATGGAAGAAATGATGACTTTTGTTGTATCCTGAAGCAGGATTTATAAAATTTCCCTGAGATGAGATATTAAAATATTCTCAGATATTGAGAAACGAAAGCAAGAAAGTTGGATGCAATTAAAAAAAAAAAAATCAGATGAATTCACTTGTTTGACCTTTTGTATTTGAAACCTTTTGTATTGGACAGGAAAGAAAAGGTTCAGAAAGCACAGGGTCATGATTAAAAAGAATTGTTCGTGGAAAAAAAGAAAAGACTAACATGAAATTAGGTATTAATCAGCTTTAATGTACCACATGAATTTCACCATTGGACATAAAATTGGTGGTAAATTTATTCAAGAAGTATGGCAGTTTGCATATTTTCATTACATTCATGAAAGAATAACGTTTATTCACGGTCACCTTAATAGTACGTTCAAACAGCACTTGACATTATAATGTGTCTACTAGTTCTGATACTCAAAAATTAATTAGTGCAAGATGGTATTTCAAAATAGGCTTTAATACTCATCTTGTCTACACAAAAAGCATATTTTGTCACCACTGTGTAAAGGCTAAAATGATATATCAGTGGCTGCTCAGAGCAATTGAAAGGCTAGCAGTAAAAAGGCTAGCGGTAAATAGTAGTCCAGACCTCATGGCAGATAATACCAGATTTCTCTGGGCTCTCTTTCAAAATGACCAGGATGCTATATTATTTTCAATTAGTTTTGTTTATCATATAATCCACAGTTTCATTATTTTATGTTAATAAAAATGTGTTTTATAGCTAGGCCTATTTAATTTTACATTGTTTTTACCTTGATCATTTTCACTTGCAGGATTGTAAAGACTGCTATTTAAATGTAAATATTACTAAGTGGTATAGTTTTTTTTTCCTCAAGGAAAGTAATGGAATTCCTACAGTGACTACGGTGAACATTCATACCGTTGTTCAATGGATTTGCATGCATAGCTATATTATGTTTCAGCAACGTAGAAAATGTGAGAAATTAGATCAAAAGAGAAAATAAATGTAGGCTAATAAGGAAAGTATTTCATAATGACACAGGCTCCGTTTCATAGGCCTATCCACATTTGTATCTCTATCTAGCATCTATATCAGGGATGGGCAAAATACACACTCCAGGCCTAATCTTGCGTTCTGTTTGTTTTGTAAATAAACTTTTGTTGAAACTCAGCTGTGCCCATTAGTGTAGATATTGTCTATGGTAACTTGTGTAGTACAAGGGCAAAGTTTACTAGATGGAAAAGAAACCTCTTTGGCCCACAAGTAGAAAATATTTACAATATCTACGGTCCTTTAAGGAGCCCTCTCGATGCAGTGGTTAAAGGCTAGGCTTCAACAAAAAGTCTGTGATTTGAATCCATCAGCTTCTCCATAAGAGAAAGATGTGGCAGTCATCTTCCTTAAAGATTACAGGCTTGGAAACCCTATGGGGTAGTTCTACTCCGCTCTATGGGGTCATTAGTAGTCAGAATCGACTAGACAGCAATGAGTTATGTGTTTATGGTCCTTACCAAAAACAAAAAAAAGTTTGTCTAAGCCTTATCTAGATCATCTATATTTATATCTATATCCAATCATTTATACCATCTCTCTATGTATATATACACACTACATACATATATATAATATGTGTGTGCCTCTCTCTCATATACGTGTGTCTGTATATAATCTTAAAAAAAAAGGTTTTTGGTGACTCACAAGGTTAAAATAGAAATAACACAGATAAAATAAAAACAGAACAAAAAATAAAAAAAAAACAAAGATGAGCAATATTTTGAACCCATTAAACCATTTGTCTTAGTTATCTAGTATTGCTATAACAGAAATACCAAAAGTGGGTGGCTTTAAAAAACAGAAATTGATTTTGTCATAGTTTAAGAGGCTAGAAGTTTGAATTCGGGGCTTCAGCTCTAGGGGAGGGCCTTCTCTCTGTCTGCTCTGGGTGAAGGTTTTTGTCTCTTTGTGGCTTCTGTGCCTTGGTTCTTTGATGATCTTCCTTTCTATCTGTGCTTCCTTTCTTCTATACCTAATCTGCTCTTTTATACTCAAAAGTGATGGTTTAAGATACACACTACACTAACATGACCTCTTCAGTGTAACAAAGAAAATCTTATTCCCAAATGGCATTAAATCTACAGGTATAGGGGTTAGAATTTACAACACACATTTTTGGGGAAACAAAATCAATTCCACTCTTCAATTTCCTTACTCTGTTTTGTTCTTAGAATTCTGGCACACATGAAAACAAAGAATATATATTGAGCTACATTGTTTTTTTTATTAAAAAAAAATACATGGTCAATCAAAGCACATTGAAGAAAACACAACAGTACTTCCTTTCTTATTCTGTCTTGTAAATTTAAAGAAAACAACCAAACTGACCATGGAAATATAATCTCAGTTTGTATCAAGACTTGGTCTTTTTAATAGAGTGCTTCATAAAGCCGTCTTTCTAAGAGCTTTACCAAGAAAAAATATATACAAATAAAACCAAGTTTGTTTTACATGTTAGTAATGGATCTTGGGTAATAGAAGGAGACACATAGTTTAAACCTGAAATTGAACAGTTTCAGTGAAGACGATTTGCACTAGTCTATTTAAAGGGGTACCTGGGTGGTGCAAATGGTTAAATGCTCAACTAC
The DNA here is from genome assembly GCF_000243295.1 of Trichechus manatus latirostris. NCBI lineage: Eukaryota > Metazoa > Chordata > Mammalia > Sirenia > Trichechidae > Trichechus > Trichechus manatus. The sequence goes on along the minus strand of NW_004443948.1, from coordinate 25,191,130 downwards.
TAGCTAAAAGGTTTGTGGTTTGAACCCATCCATCCAGAGGAGCCTAGGAAAAAAGGCCTGGTGATCTACTTCTGAAAAATCAGTCATTGAAAATCTTAAGGAGCACAGTTCTACTCCGGGTCACCATGAGTCAAAATTGACTGGACAACAACACATTTAAATATACAATATATATTTTCAGGTTCTTTCTGACTTCATATTTGTATATGCCTGAATGCTAAAGACAACATGTATTTCCCAAAAGTCTAAACGAGTGATTTACATGAATTATTTTAGAAATATTTTTTTTTCTTCAAAGAGTACAAAATGTGTTCATTGAACTTAGCAACTTTCTGTAATGTATGTAGGGAAAGGTAATATTGGTTCCAGTTAGCCCAGGGAAATACTGAGACTTAGAGAAATTGTGGGAGTAGAAATAATATAAAAACTAAGGATTTTTGATTGATAGTACCATTTTCTACTCATTGTATGAAGGAAAAATAATGCATTTATAAATAACAAATATTTTTCTTCCATTAAAAATGATTCACTTTCCTAAAGAATACATGCTCGTTTAAAATAATGCATTTTATATTCCATATTATATATGTTATTTTTAATTTCTTAAGCTTGGTTCTCTGGAGAAGCAAAACCAGTGAAAGAGAGAGAGAAAGGAAGATTTATATCAAGGAAATGGCTCATGAGGTTGTAAAGAATGGAAAGTCCCAAGTCTGTGGATCAGGCTGGAAGTTCCTCCTGATTCACATAACTGCAGGGGTTGACAAACCCAAGATTGGCAGGTAAGATGACAGGCCGCTGGCTCACAGCTATGGACTCTGACGAATCCCAAGATTGCTAGCTCAAGTCCTGAAAACCGGAGTTAAGACGATGAGCCAGATGCAGGATCCAGAGTGAGCAAAAGTCAGCGAGCTTTGCCAGAAAGTCTGCATGTACTGGACGCGGGCCACACCCCCGGAAGGAAACTCCTTTTCAGTTGACTGGCTGCTCATAGCAAATCTCCTCATGGAAGTGATTACATTATATCAGATCTCATTGTGGAGGTGATCACATCATTATATAGCTACCAAACCACATCATAACTGCTAACCACTGAGAATCACGGCTCAGCCAAGGTGACACAACCTTAACCATCACATTTACCCAAATAACCGGAAAAATACAATGACAGGGATGATAGTAGCAGTTCTGTAAAATAATCAATATTTGCCTTTAAAATAATAAATCTATAAACTCTTATTTTTACACTTACTTGTGATAGTAAAAACTTTTTGGCAGTAAAAACCTTTTTATCAATGACACAGACCAAATAAATTGAAAATCTGTATCTGTGTGTTTGTGCATCCTCATACTTGCTGATGTAAAATTATTGTTCAGGTAATCTTAAATATAAAAAGGTCATTTTTAATATAAATTAAAAAGTGAGACATATAAAATAATTTAGTATTTGGGTTATATTATATAAAAATTGATCCTTTTGCTTACTTTTTATCACTCATAAAGGAGATAATAGTAACAGTTGTAACTGGCAAAACTTAATTGAATTCTTCTTCTGTATCAGCTCTCTTCTAAGCATGTTCTATGCTCGTTATCCCTGTGAAATATTTTCTATTATCATCTTCCCCTCACCATCAATGAGGGGAAGCATCAGAATTCCAATCTAATTGCTCAGATTCTGGAGAAACTGTACTACTTTGCACAAAAGATGATGTCTTTTTTAAAAATTAAACTTTGACGGAGTTCACTACTGTGGCACAATAAGTGTGTAAATCAAAGTGAAATTCACAGGTACCAGAACATAAATCTTTGCTCCCTAATTTGGCTAAAGAAAAGATACTTTTGCAACAGTAACTGGATGGAAATTGAAATTATTTTGAAAGTAATTTATGGCAAAGAGGGCGGAAATATGAGCTACCTCTGTCCTCCTCAGAAGTATTCAAATTCTGTTCAACAAACATTTACAAGTAAGATACCGCAATACCTAATGCTTATAGAATTCTTACCACGTGCCAGGCACTTTTTAAGTGTTTAGTTGTATTAACTCATTAGATTCATGTATATTACAATAGCACATAAAGGTTGGATATTCAATATTTGAGGTGGGTTTGTTTGATAACAGTTTTTACATAAAATGTTAAAAAATGACTATCATATATTTACAATATTGTTTAATACTCCTCTCCTAACTTATCCCTCCATCATAAAACATGTCTTCAAACTTTTAGAACATTTTTATTCCGACACTAAAGTATCTCACTTACTTTCCCTGTAACATGTTTTGAGCTTATTATTTTCATTGAAAATGTAAGAATACTCTGTTTCAGATTATGAAAAGTGCAACCATCCTGATATTGTTATTGTTTGACCAAGCAGAAGTCATTTTTCATAGGAGATTAAAAACAATACATTCTGATTTACATTTAATCTACGAGAAAATTTTTTTTGAAGTTTTCAAAAAAGAAGTTTTAGTTATGAATGTTTGCCTATCTAAACTTGCATTCAATTCCAGCAGAAGAAATGTATAGCTAGTGTGTTGCATGTAATATTGTCTATGCTTTTTTCCTGACTAAATTCATGTCATTCATAAAAGAAAGTTATGTATTTTATGGGACATTATTCAGGTACTCAGCTGTTGCAGGATACTAAAAAGGGCCTTGCTAAAGGAGAGGAGTGAATGTGGATTTCTTAGGAAAACTCAGTTACAGATACAACACTCCATTTATTTCAATTCAGATTTTATCATACTTTTCGGTTGAATGTCACATTTTGTGTGTATATGTGTGTGTATTCTTAAATATCAAATTTAAATCTCTAAAATAAGAATCAATTTTATATTTAATGAAAAGTACTTTGTTTTCTCTTTGATTTTAATTCAAAAATATTTAATAACAATAGCAAAAAGTGATGAGCAGTTTGTTAGTGACATACTTTCTTCCCACAGTGCACACTGACAATCTAGCCTATATGATGTAAAATTCATTTAGGTATCTCACTTAATTGTTGATTTAGCAAAACTCTATTGTTTCAGAGGCGTCTATTCGTATATCTAAGTCTTATTTTTCCTTCTTTAATAAGACAATTTTTACTTTGTTATATAGCTACCCACAATAGACTCTATTGCCTTGTTTACATTGCAGCTAGGTTGGACATAAATACAACCAGAGTCTAGGCATGGGTATGAGAAGAATTGACGTGTCACTTTTAGGCTGGCCCTTGACAGAAACAGGATGTGTTCTTCCTTCTCTCTTTCCCTTTCTAAAGGCTGAGATTTTGGATTGATAGTTAAGTATCTTTAACCATGCTAGAAACTCATACTAGAAATAATAGCATTGAAGGTGAAAGGTACCTGAGTCCTGGACACCATGAAGTCACCATTCCTGCTTAGAAAAACTATGCAGATTATTAAACGAGAGATATCAAGTCTAATATTGTTTAAGCTACTATTTTGATGTCCCTTGGTAGCATAATCTAGCCTTTTTCTATCCACGAGGGATTTTGATACAAAGAGATTGTAACATGCTGAAACAAAACCAAAATATAAATGGCATTGCACTAGTGGATATTAAATAGTAAGTAGCAACAAAGAAACAAATATCATTGGTAGGAAAGTTGGAGACCCTGGTTAATTTGTGGAAAAAATGCACCCTGAGATATTTGAGAACGCAGACTATATGCTGATGGAGCTTGAAACTTTAAAGTTTTCACAACTTTGCAGCTGTGAAACTGAGAAGAATAAAGACATTGGTTGGCTTCTCTTAATTTTATTAGACAAAGCAAGGAAAGAGAAAGATGAGCTCAGAGTTTCAAATTCACAACTCAACACAAAAGCGACCTGAAAGTTGCTATGTGTACCCTGAAAGAAAACCTTATGCCCTGTAGCCACAGAGCTGAGATTGATGAAAACCAAACTCAGAGTTTTATCCTATAAGTAGCTGAAATACAATACCAATACATGTTTTAGCTAAATACATGGCCACCCATATGAAGAATATATTGCCTTGCCTCCCTTGCAGCTAGGTGACATTATGTGATGAAGTCTGGGTCAATTGATTATGAGCAGAATGACATTTGCAAATTTTATTTAAAACCTAAAATTTTAAAACTTCTAGAATAAAGCATAGAAGAAAATCTTTGAGATCTTGGTATGAGCATGGCTTTCTTAGCCATGACACCAAAAGCACATTCCTTAAGAGAAAATAACTGATAAATTGTGCTTCATTAAACTTAAGAACTTTTGTTTTTGACAGATAATGTTAATTCTATGAAACAAAAAGCTGTACTCTGGGAGAAAATATTTGCAAAACACATATCTGATAAAAGACTTGTATCCAGAATATTAAAACACACACACTCCTCAAAACTCAACAAAAGAAGTAAACATCTAGTTAAGAAAATAGGTACAAGATCTGAACAGTCACTTCACTAAATAAGATTATATAAATTGCAAATAAGTACATGAAAATCTGTTCAACATAACTTGTCATTAGGGCATTGCAAATTAAAAGCCACGTTGAGATGTCAAAACATACACACTACGTTAAGTGAAAGAAGCCAGACCGAAAGTGCTACATACCATGTAATTTTATCTATATGGCATTCTGGAATGGCCAAAACGATGGGAACCTGAAACAGATTAGTGCCTGCTAGAGACTGGGTAAATGAAGCCTTGGTGGTACAGTGCTTAAGTGCTTGGCTGCTAACTGAAAGGTTGGTGGTTCTAACCCACAGCTGCTCTGTGGAAGAAAGATGTGGCAGTCTATTCCTGTAAAGATTTACAGCCTTGGAGACACTATAGAGCAGTTCTACTCTGTCCTATAAGGGTCAGTATGAGTTGAAATGGATTCTAGAGCAACAGGTTTGGAAAAGCTGTGTGAATGCAGAGACCAATTACATAGGGGCTTTCGGGAAATGTCAGAGGTGATGGAACTGTTTCTGTATCTTGATTGTGGTAATGACTACAGGACTACATGCATTTGCCAAAACTCAGAGACATATACACTGAAAAGGCTACATTGTACTGTATGTAAATTATACCTTAACAATGAAAATGAATAAAAATCCACATAATTATAATTACTAGTTAAACAGTCATTTTCTATTAAAATTTCCCGTTCTGATCTAATTTCTTCCTCCTTGCAATAAGAGGATTCAATCTAGGGTCATTATCTTTCTTTAGAGTTTTTTGTAGAACACATTTACTATTATCAAATTTTCCAAGCTCTTGTTTTTCAAAATGTCTTTAATTCCCGTTCGTTTTTGAAGAATGTTTTTGTGGTGGAGGAGTCTTGGTTGATGGTTTGTGTTGTTTGTTCATTTGTTTTGTCTTTCAGCACATTGAGGATGACATTCCATTGTCTTCTGACGGCCATGGTTTTATTAGCAACGTGTTTAGGCAGACAGCTAGAAGCCTGGAGCCAGTTTATCTTTAAATATAGACAATTAAGTCCCTTATAGTAAGACATGAAATACAACATCCCCTAGGGCAGTGCAGCCAGTTGGAGAACTGCTCCAAGGACATCTTCTTGGCAAGACAAGGATTTGGGAGTACTTCCTTTTTTCTTTCCTTTCTTCAGACAATTTTTTCATAAAATTGAAAACAGAAATTGTTAGAGTGCATACACACACACACACCCCCCATATATATATATATATATATATATATATACTCACATATATATACATATACAAAATAGATATATATAACAACATATATTGTTGTTGTTGGGTGCCAGTGCTGTCAAGTCAGTTCCGACTCATAGTGAGCCTATAGGACAGAGTAGAACTACCCCATAGGGTTTCCAAGGAGCAGCTGGTGGATTCGAACTGTCGATCTTTTGGTTAGCAACCAATCTTTTAACCACTGAGCCACCAGGGCTCGGCATACATACATATATATATATATATATATATATATATATATAATATTGGAGCTCTGCATACAATATAATATTGGAGCCCTGGTGGTGCAGCGGTCGGCAGTTCGACTCCACTAAGTGCTCCCTGGAAACCCTATCGGGCAGTTCTACTCTGTCCTACAGAGTTACTGAGTCGGAATCGACTGGACAGCAATGCGTTCGGTTTGGTTTGGTTTTATATATAATATTGTACTTGATTTCTAAGCTAAACACCATTTATATGCAGAATCCATAGTCTGTACTCAGTATTCAGACTTTGTGCTTTGCAAATAGTCCTACACTCAGATCTTTCAAAATGTATAAAAGATATAAAACACCTCAAAAAAAGTATAAACTTTGATAAACGAAAAGTATTTCTCAAAGATAGTGAATATAACAAATATGTTACATATTAGGACATATAATAAATTCTGAAGCATAATAGCCTATGGATATGATGAAATTCTCAGGAATATTAAATGACCTAAAATAAAAACAACCCATAATAACATACCTTCATTATTTTATTACACATAATAAAAATTGTGATATCTATAAAGGACATGTACTTAAAGCAATAGATGGCACTATTGGTCCATTATTATGAATATGTTATAATTGTTTTATCTCATTTACCCCTCACTCATCTAACCCTCATTATTTTTCCACAGTTTTATAGGTCACTGTATGAAGGGATTTGAAAAGTTAATTTAAAGATTACCTTTTTTTTAGCTATACAACTTTGATTTCTTCTCTGTATAAAGTATATTAACCAGAGACTGACTGGCGTGGGAAACAAAAGTCTTTAGTCCTTTTATGTGTATGTCAGGATAGATTGTGCACAAATTTAATGAGAAATTTGCTGCTCTAGGCCCATTCATTCTCTGCTTCTTTAGTTCATTGAGAAAGTTCGTTCTTAATAAGCTTTCAAACACACTTTTCCTATGTTTGAATAGCATATGGAAAGTGTGCTTTACCAAAAAAAAGCTATTTAGCTTTTAAAATCATGTTGCTTTTTATGTCTTGGATTTTGAAGCCATATTAAATGCAAGGAGGAATATCGGAATATCTATTTTTTCAAATCGCTTCCTCTGATGGAGTCTTTGCAGATGGACAAGAAGGTGATTCTGTGAGGTTCTGTAGACTCTAAGTCAGCACAGGTTTTTACTTCAGACAGTGGCATGAACATCATCCATCCTCACCATCCATCCATCCACCCATCCCTCATTAGTTACTCATTTGTTTATATACCCATAGTCTCAACACTATTTATTGAGTGCCTACTATGAGGCTAAAGAACCCTGGTGGTGCAGTGGTTAAGGGCTCAGCTGCTAATCAGAAGGTTTTTTTCCCCCAAATCCTGTTTTCTAAATTACAAACATTTTAAAATTTTAAATGAATAACTGATTCTTGTATGGACAGGAAAGAAAGCTATTAATTCTGAAGAGCGTCGGGGATATGACAATGGGAGATGTATATAAAAACTGATGGTCATGTTAATGCTATGAGTCCTATGTTATGGAAAAAAGGAACAACAGGAATAACATGTCACGGGTCACCTAGTTAATGTTCTTTTCTAGAAGTTTCTAACGCTACGGAAGCAATTGTCCTGACCTGTGTGACTTTTTCTGGTCACCCTTACTATGAGGTGATCATCCATGATTGTTTGATAGCTAAGTAGTACGTACATGTCAGCTGCTGCATCCAGTTAGTTTGCTTTTGTTGGCTTTTTCTTTCAAAGATTGTTAGATTTCAAAACAAAATAAGATTTAAAAGTTATACTTTATTGCCTGTTTTTTTTTTCATAAAGAGATCAAATATCAATTGAAGTTAATAGCTGGAATAAGAAGGTACCAATTTAACCTCATCAAATTGTCGTGAAGGCCTTCAACTCTGCGAATGCAATATTATGGCCCCACACAGAAGTGGTGTATTATCAGAGCTCTTTTTACCACTGTAAAATAATATGGCACAATTTTGTATTGCTCCATAAATAGCAACTGATGTGGGAGCAAGCTGAGCATCTCTGCACAGTTTATAACATAATCAAGACACCATGGCACTTTTTCCTTTTGAATTACCCAAATTTGAGTAGATAACTCAAAATTATTAGGATCAAAATTCTCTTTATGTTTTGACAGACTTTTTATCTTGTACAATTTGCAATAGCCTAGCTCAAGCAAATGACAATGAAAGCTTCAGTTTACTTTATCCATATCAAAGCTAAAGATCTTTATAACTTTTCAATATGACTTTTTATTCTGAAAAAAAAAAAAAACTTTGAGATAGTTAGGTCATATTTTGTAATTTTCAAATGCCAATTGCCATCTGAGAACAATGAGACTTAGTGTGAACAAATAAATTGCCTGAGGTCAAATAGCAAATAAGTGACAGAGGCTTCATATGAAGGATTCTGATCATCTGTTTCTCGATTTTTTCTGAAAACTTGTGCAGCTTGCAATATGAAAATCAGATTTCATTCTCAAATCATTGCTTTAAAGAACAGTGATATTTGAAAAGATATTGAAGTAATTCTTAAAAATAGAGGATGGTTGTGCAGAGATTATTTTCTGTTTTCCAGAATGTTATTTATTATGAAATAGCAGCAGTATTTAATGAAAATAATAATTTGCTTAATAATTGTGTCTTTAAAATATTTTACACATTTGGAAAGAGACCCAAATATGTTCTATTTTATATACATTTTATGTATATGTAGCTAAATTCTTAACTGTAAAATTAGAAGAGATAGCATAAAATTGAACCTTAAAATATGTTGAACTCTTAATTATGTTACTAAGTATATTAATTTCTTCAGGCAGTGTTAACAAAGTGCCACGAAGTGGGTGACTTAAAATGACAGAAATTTATTGTCTCACAGTTCTGAAGGCTAGAAGTTCGAATCAAGGTGTCAGAAGGGTTGGTTCTTTCTGGTGGACTCTGAAAGACAGTCTGTTCCATGCCTTTCTCCTAGCTTCTGGTGGTGGTCTGCACTCATTGGTGGTTCTTGGCCTGTAGATGGATCACTCCAATATCTGCCTCCTCAGATATTGTAACCGTGGTCCTATGACCAAACACACTAAATTCGGCTGCAATCCTGAGTGCTGTTGGCAATGAATTATTTCCAAGAAAATTCAGTATGGATCTCAGCCCTGCCTTTTGGACTTGTGAGACCCTAAGCAAAGGACATAGATAAGCCCATTCAAAATTTTAGCTGACAGAAACTGTGCGATGATAATTTTTTGTTATTTTTCCCCGCTAACTTTGTGGTAATTTATTATTGTAGTGTTCAAAAACTAATACACAGCCTCTTTCTTAGATCATCTAAGGAAAGTTTGATTTCTGGATTCTCTAATATATATGGAGCCCTGGTGGCTCAGTGGTTAAGAGGTCAGCTGCTCACCAAAAGGCTGCAGTTCAAATCCACCAGCAACAGGTTTTTTTGGTCAGGGTTACATTTCTTTTCAGTTTTTAATCCATTGTAAAATCTGTAACAATTAAAACACGTTATCTGCATCATCCTAAAAAAAATAGACCTATGACTTGTATATTAGAAACTAAACCAAACTCATTGCTGTTGAGTCGAGTCTGACTCACAGTGACCCTATAGCATACAGTAGAACTGCCCATAGTGTTTCCAAGGAGTGGCTGGTGGATTCAAAATGCCAATCTTTTGGTTAGCACCCAAGCTCTTAACCACTGAACCACCAGGGCTCCCAGCTTATTCTTCTTCAGGAGTCTCTTTGGTCTATTTCGCTCTTCTCTCGCTGTCTCTGTCTCTGTCTCTCCCTTCTTTTTTTTTTTTTTTTTGGTAATATTCAGAATGAGCTTGTTAATTTCCATTAAAAGAAAACTAATTTTAATAATTTTTATTGCATTATTTCTGTTATGGGTCTTCGTGACCATGAATACCTTCTTTTTCTGTATATTGTTAAGTTTACTCTAATAATATCCATTGATAATTAAATAGGTCCATGAATGCATTCTATATCATTGCTAAATGAATGCCTCCATATGCTTATTTTTGTTATTTCTGTTTATTTAAAATCATTTGTTTTGAATTACATTTTCTAATTTTATTGATAGATAAAGAATACAATTGAGATTTTATATTTCAATCTTATAAGAAGCATTAGGCTTTCTTACTTATCCACATTATTTTTTTGTAGAATAATTGTATTGCTCTATGTTGACAATATCATCATTTATAAAAAATAAGAATTTTGTTTCTCCAATAGAAATCCTAATATTTTTCCCTTATAACACTGATCTTGCAAGGACCTTGTCTTTTCTTGCCATACTGCATTGGCTTGACCTTTCAGTGCAATAATGAATACAAGTAGTGGTAATATAAAAAACCAAAACCAAATCCATTGCAGCCTAAATTTTATTTATAGCGATCCTATAGGATGGAGAAGAACCACTCTATAGGATTTCTAAGACTGTAATCCTTACAGAAACAGACTGTCACATCTTTCTCCTGTGGAGCAGCTGGTGGGTTGAACTGGCAACCTTTTGGTTAGCAGTTGAATGCTTAACTATTGCACCACCTCGGCTCCTTAGTGGTAATAATAAACATCTTTATTTCATCAACGACCTCAACTGGAAGGCATTAAAGTATGGTTTCCTTAAAGTATAATAGTTACTTTTTTTTTTCTTTCTTTTTTTTAATAGCTTTTTTCGATAAGGAATTCCTTTCCCTTTCATGTTTTATGTATGTATTATCTTGAATGGATACTGAATTTTATCTATGCTTTTTATGAGTCTATCCAAATTATCATACTATTTGTTTTCTCGGTTTTTATTCTGATAATACGGTGATTACATTAACTGAATGTCATCCTGAATAAATTCCTTTCAATAGAATATTTTGGTTTGTAGTTGCTTTGATGGTTTTATATGTTGTAGGGTTTTACAATGTAATATTTTTGTTCAGGATTTTTGCCTTTATGTTCATTAATTTTAGGTTGTAACTTTACTTTCATGAATGGTCTTTGTTAGGTTTTAATATTAAGATTTCAAAAAATAAGCAATGAGATGGGAAGTGATTTCTCTTTTTCAGTTCTCTGGAGGAATTTGTGTAATATTTATTGCTTTTCAAATGTTTGGTGGAATTCCAGAGTGAAAGCAAATAGGAATACAAATATATTTGTGGGATTCCTTTAAGTTATAGATTAAATTTCTTTAAGATAAAGGATTATTTTAATTTCTGTATTTTTTATATGTTTATAAGTTCTGTTTTTAAGGAATTTTCATTTTATCTAAAAGTCAAATCTATTAGCAGAAGTTTGTTGATAATCTTTTATTATTTTAATAATTATAACAAAATGTAATGACACCCCATTTTTCATCCATTTTATTGCTATTTGTGTTTTCTATCTCTTTTTGCTTGATTAGTCTTTCTAGAAGTTTGCTAGTTTTACCATCTTTTAAATGTACTTCATTTTTGCTTTCTTTATTTATTGTACATTTGTTTTCTCTTTAATTAATTTTTGTTCTTATGTATATTATTTCCTTTTTCTTTTTTTATTTGAATTTAAGAGTTTGAGATGAACACTTCGGTTACTGATTTTCAACCTTTCTTCTAACACATGTACAAAAGATATATATTTTTTTCTTTCAACACGTTAGCCTGTTGGCATAATTTTGATATGCCCTTTCAAAATTATAATTCATTTAAAATTCTTTTCTAAGAATTTTTATACTTTGTTTGACTAGAGTTACTTCTATGTATTTTTCATAAATTTCAAATATTTAAGGACATTCTAGTAAACATTTTAAGATTAATATAGAGATTAATTCCAATATAAACACTAACCGTATCTCAATTATTTCAAGTATATGTGATTTGTTGAGACTTTCTTTGTAGTCCAGAATGTGATCTAGTTTGTCAAATTTTCTACATGTATTTGTAAGTAATGCATATTTATTCACTGTTGGGGGAACTTCTCTTTATATGTCAAGTCAATTTTGATGGTTGTTTTACTCGTATCTTCAATATAATCACTGATATTTTAAAACTGCTTCCAGTATCCATGAAAATGTATTCGTTCCTTCATTTAGTCCTGTCAATTTTTTCTCCTTAGATTTTGAAGCTCTTATTACATATACATCAAATAGAGAATTAGTATAACTTTCAGATTAATGAAGTATTTTATTATAAATTTTTGTTTTTACTTCTAGCAGTGCTTCTTGCCTTAAAGTCTGCTTGTCTGATAGTACTATAACTGCATCAACTATTTGTCAATTAGGGTTTGCATAATATATTTTCCATACACTTGTGTTAATCTCTCTTGCCTTTTTATTTAAAGTGTGTCTCTTATAAGTAGCTCAAAGTTGCATTTTTTAAATCTTCTCCAAAATCTATGAGTCTATGTATTTCAACTGGATTATTGAGCCATTTATATTTAATACAATTATTGATATGTTTGAGATTATATCAACTATTTTACTAATGATTTTCTGATAATTTGAACTATTTTAAGTTATTTTTTTACAACATAAATTAATCATATTTTTATTACTCTGTATTAAACTATACTGGCTTGTAGTTATAAGTTTTTTTTCTAAATTTATTTTGTTGTTGCTGTGTACAATATACACAGCAAAGCATCCACCAATTCAATAGTTTCTATGTGTACAATTTAGTGACAATGATTAGCAGTGCAACAGTTCATACCCTCTTTTCTGACTGAGGTAGCTCACTGCACCTAAGCTTCCTATCTGATCTTTTGAGTTGCTGTTGTCAATATGATTCCATATAGATAGTTCTTTAAAGAACTTAATGCTCAAGGCAGACCTTTTTTACTTATTAAGCTAAACTATTTTTCAGTTTTAAAATGACTTCAGGGGATATTTTTGGTTTAAATTGTAAAGATTGTTTCAGGGCGGTGTTTTCAAGGGTTCGTCCATCCTCCATGGCTCCAAAAAGTCTACAGTCCATGATAATATAAAATTCTTTCTGAATTTTTCCTCTTTTGATCAAGATTCTTCAGGCACCATCCAGTTTTGTGGCCTCGTTGCAAAGGAGGCAGTTGTTCATGGAGGCAATTAGCCACACATTCCATATTCTCCTCCTATTCCTGATTCACCTTCTTCCTTTGTTTCACTAGGTGAATAGAGACCAATTGTTATACATTATTTTATTTTATTATTATATATTATTTTAATATCATACAGTGATCAGTTATATGAATTAGTTGTATGAATGCAGTTAGTTGAAAGAATGCAATGTGGATTTTTGTTTTATGATTTACAATATAATGTAAACTAACATCTTAAGACTTCTCAGTTGATGTCAGAATCTTAGATGATTCAATCTGTTCCTTTTTATCATTATTATTACTATTATAGATTTTTGTTTATTTATTTCTACATATGTTTTAAACTTTAAAATATACTAATGTAATCCTTTCACTATACTTATTCAATCTGTATGCTGAGCAAATAATCCGAGAAGCTGGATGATAAGAAGAAGAAATTGGCATCAGGATTGGAGGAAGAATCATTAACAAACTGCATTATGCAGATGACACAAACTTGCTTACTGAAAGCGAAGAGGACTTGAAGCACTTATTGATGAAGATCAAAGACCACAGCCTTCAGTATGGATTACATCTCAACATAAAGAAAACAAAAATCCTCACAACTGGACCAGTAAGCAACAGCATGATAAATGGAGAAAAGATCGAAGTTGTCAAGGATTTCGTTTTACTTGGATCCACAATCAACATCCATGGAAACAGTAGTCAAAAAATCAAATGACATATTGCATTGGGCAAATTTGCTGCAAAAGACCTCTTTAAAGTGTTAAAAAGCAAAGATGTCATCTTGATGACTAAGGGGCACCTGACCGAAGCCACGGTATATTAAATAGCCTCATATGCATGTGAAAGCTGGACAAAGAATAAGGAAGACTGAAGAAGAATTCATGCCTTTGAATTATGGTGTTGGCAAAGAATAGTGAATATACCATGGACTGCCAAAACAATGAACAAATCTATCTTAGAAGAAGTACAGCCAGAATGCTCCTTAAAAGCGAGGATGGCAAGACTTTACTTCAGGTACTTTGGACATGTTACCAGGAAGGATCAGTCCCTGGTGAAGGACATCATGCTTGGTAAAGTAGAGGGGCAGAGAAAAAGAGAAAGACCCTCAGTGAGATGGACTGACACAGTGGTTGCAACAATGAGCTCAAATATAGCAATATTGTGAAGATGGGGCAAGACCAGGCAGTGTTTTGTTTTGTTGTACATAGGATCACTATGAGTCAGAACCGACTGGACAGCACCTAACAACAACACCAATTACTTTGTACAGTCAATATTTATTTTTTTATTTATCTACATATTTATGTTTCTATTGATTTATTTCTTCCAACATATTAATGTTTCTGTCTGAGATCATGTAACTGCCTGCAATATTCTGCTGAGGATTTTTTTTAGTTCAAGCCTCCTGAGACTAAAGCTTTCAAGTTTTGTTTGTCTGGAATAGATTTTTATTTTGTCAATTGTATTAAAATATTTCTTTCTTTTTTTTTTTACTGTGTGTGGAATTCTCTTTTAGCAGGTATTGATTTCCTTATTTTAGCTACTCTATTTCTCAATATTAGAATGGATAGTTGAATTGTTGGCCATTTTTTGTTGTCTATTTTTCTTCTTTTCTGTTAATAATTTTTAGCATTGCTGTTGTTGTTAGATGCCTTCAAGTCTGCTCCTACTCACAGCGACCCTATGTGCAACAAGAAACACTGCCCGGTTCTGTGCCATCCTTACAATTGTTGTTATATGTGAGCCCATTGTTGCAGTCACTGTGTCAATCCATCTCATTGAGATTATCCCTCTTTTTCACAGATCCTCTTCTTTATCAAGCATGATGTCTTTCTCTAGTGATTTTGTGTCTCCTGATTAGATGTCCAAAGTAAACAATATGCCATATTGTTATGCAAATAACACACACCTTGTATGTTTGTTTGCCAATCATGCCCTTCCGCCCACAAGGTATTTTGGTAAGTGTGCTAGCCTAATTTTTTTTTTAACAGCAACATTAAAAAAAAAAAAAATTATAGCGACGCTTCTGAAAATACCTTGTGTGGAGGGGAGGGAGTGGTTGACAAACACAGGTAGCAGGTGCGTGTTATTTGTGTAAAAATATGGTAAAGCCTTGCCATCCTCATTATTAAGGAGCATTCTGACTATACTTTCTCCAAGACAAATTTGTTGGCTCTTCTGACAGTCCATAGTAAATTTAGTATTCTTTGCCAACACTACAATTCAAATTCATCAGTTCTTCTTCAATTTTCCTTTTTCATTGTATGCATATGAGACAATAGGAAATACCATGGTTTAAATTAGGCAAACCTTAGTCATCAAAGTGATATCTTAGTTTAAAAATTTTTAGTATAACTGATCAGTTTTTATTGAACACTGGGTATTATGTATGTGTGCAGGTATGTGTATCATAAACTACAGAAGCTTTCAGTGATATAATGTTCCACCAAGCAGTTCAACCCCTTGTCAGCAAATAGCATTAATACAAATTGGAGTTGAAATGCTTTGAACACGTGTTACAGTGTTTGTTTTCCTCTGTCTATACTTTATTTATCCTCATTCTTAGCAGCCCTGGTGACACAATGGTTAAGTGTTTGGCTGCTAACCAAAAGGACATTGGTTCAAACTCACCAGTTGCCCTGTAGGAGAAAAATTTGGTAGCCTGCTTCTATAAAGATATATGGCCTTGGAAACCCTATGGGGGCAGTACTAAAACAAAAAAAATTCCCACTTATAGTGACCCTATAGGACAGAGTAGAACTGCCCCCATAGGGTTTCCAAGGAGCAGTTGGTAGATTCGAACTGCTGACCTTTTGGTTAGCAGCAGAGCTCTTAACCACCTCGCAACCAGGGCTTCTCTGTCCTACAGGCTTGCTATGAGTTGGAATTGAGTTGACGGCAGTGAGTTCCTAGGGTATAAAAATCCAGTGTTCTCAATTAAAGATCCTGCCTAAGTCCTTGTATCAAATGTCCTTTTCAGCGTACCAAAATCTCACAAAACCTAAAAGGCATACAATAACACCCATTTGTTTTTTACGTGCTGTGAGTCAGTATGGGTCAGGTATACAATCTCACCAACCATTACTTAACTTGCTCACATGTTTGGGTTAGTCTGGTTGGTCCATTGATTGAAGCTGTCTTGGTTAGGGTGTCTGACGTGACTCAGTTCTAATACATATATTTCCCTTCCTCATCCAGGAACTGACAGTCTATCTAATACATGGATATAGGAGTCCCCGGGTGACTCAAATGGATAACTATTGGGATATTAACCAAAAGGTTGGCAGTTTAAGTTCACCTAGAGGCATCTTGGAAGAAAGGTGTGATGATATACCTCTGAAAGATCACAGTCACTTAAAACCCTGTTGGGTACAGATCTACTCTGACATACATGGGTCACCATGAGTCAGAATCAACTCGATGTGACTCGAATCAACTGTTATTATTTTTTTATAGATAGATATTCATAGAATTATTTTATAAAGAGATTTATTTTTAGGATTTGCTTATGTGATTGTCAGGCCTGGTAAGTTTGAAATGTAGAAGGCTGAATTGCAGACTGGAAACTCAGGCAGAATTTCTACGTTGCAGTCTTGAAGCTGAGTTCCTTCTTCTCTAAGAAACCTGTTTTGATCAAGGCCTTGAGCTAATGGTATGAGGACCATCAACATTATCAAACATCATCTCCTTTATTAAGCCCAACTGACAGTATATGGTAATCATACCTACAAGATCCCTTCATAGCAACATTTCGACTAGTGCTTTACCAGAAAAACTGGGCACAGTAGCCTAGAAAGTTGATAACATAAACTTAACTATCACACTCCTCAAAAATATTTTCTGGTAATTTCTAATATCATGTAAAATCTCCCACGGCTCAGACCCAGCCCACACTGCTCACACATTCTCCACTGCAGGTAAAGAGGTGTGCCCATATCAGTCTGTAAGAATTGGCTTTATGAAGTAAGTTTCATCAGTTATCCACTTAAATTTTCTTTTGAAAGTTGACTTTCCTCCAAGCTATCTTTTCTAAGAAGCCCTGTTACCAAACTAAAGAATGTGGTCTGTCCTATGACCATACAAAACAAATCATGAAAAGTTTGAGAGTACAAGCAAGTTTTTTTATCATTTCTTCATTAATAAATTCACATGTATGAAATCAACCACCCAGACATGACCATGTTGAGAACATTGCAGTCCAGTTTTCTTCCTTCATTATCAATATTTATTTTCTTTCTTATGCATGCCGTTTAAGTTAGTGAGAATATACGTGAGTCAACATGCTTTTATCCTGCTTATTTCTATTGGAATTTAACTATCATTATTTTTATAGGGAACTTAGAATTTTGAGAATAAAAGTATAAACCTTTGACTCTACCTGGAAAAAAGAAAGTTAAAAAAACTCCAAAATAAGAAAAAGATTTCCAAAATTATTACTCTTAGTATAATTATCTTGTTGTTTTGATTTTAATACGAAATAGTTAGACAACACAGTGATAACATATTATCAATTCAAAGATCATATAAAGTGTTCATCATTGTGCCCACATATGACAAAGTAGGGTTTTCTAAGCTGTAATCTTTAAGACAGCAGATCATCAGGTCTTTCTCCCACGGAGCCACTGGGTGAGTTTGAACCACTATCCTTTCGGTTAGCAGCCAAGCTCTTTATGAGGACAAATCGACTCGACAGCACTTAACAACATGAAGCCCTCTATTCTGAAATCACTGAGTACAAAAATATCCCACTATATGCCAGTTCTTGCTGGGAAGTGTGGTCAGCGAACCAGCTGGAAGTTGAAAAAGGAGAAATTGTTAGATTCAGCATTAACTTCCAGTTTCTACATAATTTTACCATTGTCTCAGGTTACTGGCATGGGATTTGAGGCTCATTTTTATCTGTTAGTAAACCAAAAGTCTGGAGTAGTTTAATACTTAAATCTATTTAAATAGATAAATAAAATAAAGTCAGTAAGTTCTAATTTCTAGTGATGGCTCTGATAATTTTTATGTGTATAAGTGGTTATGCACAAAAAAAAAAATTATAAAATAGGGTGATAGACTATGCCAGATACTGTAATGAACAGAGAAAATAAGTACCTTTATAGTTTCCCATATTTTCATTTCTATTTCTATGATCTGTTATGCTACTTAAGACTTCCATTAGTTAATGATTATTAAGAAAGTTGTCATTACATTCATCCAGTAAGTTAATCAGTCATTAGATTTGTTCTTGCACTTGTTTGCCTTGAATTGATGATCATAATGTTTGTTCAGATCATCGCCATTGAAAAGTACTCGTTTTAGATTGACAAAATTTTCTTGTCTGGAACATACAGACCTCATTCATTTCCAAGCATTCCCTATGTGAATGATGTTTTATAGCTTATGTTTCCACTTCAGTAAGGAGATGAAACAGTGAGTGATCTGCCTCGTCAACAAAACTTCCTGGTAAATTGAATCTTGTTTTTATCTTTATAAAATATGCTACTTTGTATTCACAAACAATTTTTGTCTTGAAGCCTATTTTGTCTGATATTAGTAATTTTAGCTCAGTTTTGAACATTATTTGCATGGGATGTCTTTTTTCCATACTATTACTTTCTACCTAGTACGTTTTTGAATCTAATGTGTGTCTCTTGCAGAGAACACATAATATTTAGTCAATTTACATTTAACGTAATTATTTAAAATGTAGAATTTACACCTGACATTTTGTTTTTCTATATGACTTTTCTTTGTTCCTCTATTTCTCCATTATTGCCTTCTTTAGATTACAAAGGTGTTTGTCTTCTTTTCCCCAGGAATTACATCTCCATCTTTAAACCTCTAAGAAACAGGGGCACACCTTCCTCCTGGACACTTAGGGGTGGCTGTCAGCCCCCTGCCTTGCTCACAGTGAGTCCCCCTGCTGCAGCCAGATGCCTGTGCCTATACCAATCACCCATGGCTGTCTAGGACTGTAAGTGAGAGCCTACACCACACACTTGGTGCCGATCTACCTGGGCACCTGAGCTGAATCCATATAGGGGAGTGGGCAGACTCCTGAGCTCACATACCTAGTAACTGATCTAACAACCTGTTGGCAAGACATTAGAGCTTCAAAGGTGTGAATAATCAAACTAGCTCATACGAGTAGCCTATTAAGGCATATCAAAACAAAACAAGAAGCTAAGACACAGTAAGCAAACATAAAATAAATAAATATAATAATTTATTGATGGCTCAGAGACAACAGTCAATGTCAAATCATATAAAGAGGCAATCTATGGTGGCTTCAGCAAGCTCCCAAAATAAAGATTTGAGCAATCTTCCAGTGGAGGAAAATTTCTTGGAATTACCAGAGGCAAAATTCAAAAGATTAATATACACAACTCTTCAAGAAATTAGGAAGGAAATTGAGCAAAACACAGACTATGCAATAGAGGAAATTAAAAAGATTAGAGAAGAGCATAATGACAAAATTTACAGGCTGCCAGAATCCATAGAGAGACAGCAATCAGAAATCCAGAAGATTATCAATTAAATTTCAGAATTAGCCAACTCAATAGAATGTCATAGGAGCAGAATTGAGGCAATGGAAGTCAGAATTAGTGAGACTGAAGATAAAGCACTTGACACCAACTTATTTTGAGGAAAAATCAGATAAAAGTATTTAAAAAAATGAAGAAACGCTAAGAATTATGTGATATTCTATCAAAAGGAATAACCTACGAGTGATTGGAGTACCAGAATGAGGTGGATAACAGAAAATACAGAGAGAATTGTTGAAGATTTATTGGCAGAAAACTTCCCTGATATCATGAAAGATGACAAGATATCTATCCAAGATGCTCATCGAACACCACATAATGTAGATCCCAAAAGAAAGTCACCAAGACATATTATAATCAAACTTGCCAAAACCAAAGATAAAGAGAGAATTCTAAGAGTGGCTAGCGATAAAAGAAAAGTCATCTACAAAGGAGAGTCAATAAGAATAAGCTCGGACTACTCAGCAGAAACCATCCAAGGAACAAAGCAATGAGATGACATATATAAAGACTTGAAGGAAAAAAACTGTCAGCCAAGAATTATATATCCAGAAAAACCGTCTCTCAAAAATGATGGGGAAGTTAGGCCATTTCCCGATAAACAGAAGTTTAGGGAATTTGCAAAAACCAAACCAAAGCTAGAAGAAATACTAAAGGGAGTCCTCTGGTTAGAAAAGCAGTAACATCAGATAACAATTCAAGACTAGAACATAGGACAGAGCAACCAGATATCAACCCAGATAGGGAATTCACACAAGTTAAAAGTTAAAACACTGAAAATAGGGAAACAGTTGTCACTATGTAAAAGACGACAACATTAAAACAAAAAAAGAAGAACTTAAAAAATGTAGACATAGATTTTTCATATGGAGAGGAAGTCAAGGCAATATAAAGAAATAAAAGACTGGTATAAACATAGAAAAATAAGGGTAAATATTAAGGTAACCACAAAGGAAACTAATAACCCTACAAGTCAAAATAAAAACCTAAAAAAATATAAAGACTCAGCAAACACAAACTCAACAACAATGAAAAAGATGAAAAGAAAATACAGAAAGAAAAAAGACTCAGCACAGAAAATTAAGTGGAACTAAGAAACTGTGAACAACACACAAAAAAAGACATCAAAATGACAGCACTAAACTCATATCTATCAATAATTAAGCTGAATGTAAATGGACTAAATGCACCAATAAAGAGAGAGTGGCAGCTTGGATTAAAAAAAAAAACATGATCTGTCTATATGCTGCCTACAAGAGACACACCTTAGACTTAAAGACACAAACAAACTAAAACTCAAAGGATGGAAAAAAATATATCAAGCAAACAACACTCAAAAAAGAGCAGGAGTGGCAATATTAATCTCTGACAAAATAGACTTTAAAGTAAACTCCACCATGAAGGATAAGGAAGGACACTATATAATGATTAAAGGGTCAATACACCAGGAGGATGTAACTATAATAAATATCTATGCATCAAATGGCAGGGCTCCAAAATACATAAAACAAATTCTAACAGCACTGAAAAGAGAGATAGACAGATCCACAATAGTTGTAGTAGACTTCAACACACCACTTTCTGTGAAGGACAGAACACGGAGAAAGAAGCTCAAGAAAGACACGGAAGAGCTAAATGCTACAATCAACCAACTTGATCTCATAGATGTATACGGAACACTTCACCTAACAGCAGCCAAGTATACTTTCTTTTCAAATGCACGTGGACCATTCTCCAGAATAGACCACGTATTTGGCC
The DNA here is from genome assembly GCF_000243295.1 of Trichechus manatus latirostris. NCBI lineage: Eukaryota > Metazoa > Chordata > Mammalia > Sirenia > Trichechidae > Trichechus > Trichechus manatus. The sequence goes on along the minus strand of NW_004443948.1, from coordinate 25,169,899 downwards.
ATAACGCAAGCCTTAACAAAATCCAAAGCATTGAAATATTACAAAGCATCTCTTCTGACCATAAAGCCATTAAAGTAGAAATCAACAACAGAAAAAGCAAGGAAAAAAAAAAAAATCAAACACATGGAAACTGAACAACACCTTGCTTAAAAACTACTGGGTTATAGAAGAAATTAAGGATGGAATAAAGAAATTCATAGAATCAAGTGAGAATGAAAACACATCTTACCAGAACCTTTGGGGCACAGCAAAAGCAGTGCTCAGAGGTCAGTTTATAGCAATAAATGCACAAATCCAAAAAGAAATAAGTGCCATAATCAAAAGATTAACCATACAACTGGAATGAGTAGAAACAGAGCAGCAAAAGAAGCCCTCAGGTGCCAGAAAAAAGGAAATAATAAGAATTATAACAGTATTAAATGAAATGGAGAACAGAAAAACAATTGAAAGTGTTAACAAAGACCAAAAGCTGGTTCTTTGAAAAGATCAATAAAATTGATAAACCATTGGCCAAACTGACAAAAGAAAAACAGGAGAGGAAGCAGATAAACTGTTTAAGAAATGAGATGGGTGATATCACAACAGACACAAATGAAATTAAAAGAATCATAACAGAATACTATGAAAAATCGTACTCTAAAAAATTTGAAAACCTGGAGGAAATGGATAAATTTCTAGAAACTCACTACCTACCTAAACTAACACAAACAGAGGCAGAACAACTAAATAAACCTATAACAAAAGAAGAGACTGAAAAGGTAATTAAGAAACTCCCAACAACAACAACAAAAAAAGCCCTGGCCCGGATGGCTTCACTGGAGAATTCTACCAAACTTTCAGAGAAGAGTTAACACCACTACTACTAAAGGTATTTCAGAGCATAGAAAAGGATGGAGTACTCCCAAACTCATTCTATGAAGCCAGCATAACCCTGATACCAAAATCAGGTAAAGACACCACAAAAAAAGAAAATTATAGACCAATATCCCTCATGAACATTGATGCAAAAATCCTCAACAAAATTCTAGCCAATAGAATTCAGCAACATATCAAAAAAATAATTCACCATGATCAAGTGGGATTTATACCAGGTATGCAAGGATGGTTCAACATTAGAAAAACAACCAGTGTAATCCATCACATAAACAAAACAAAAGAGAAGACCCACAGGATCTTGTAAGTCGATGCAGAAAAGGCATTTGACAAAGTCCAACACCCATTCATGATAAAAAAACTCTCAACAAAATAGGAATAGAAGGGAAATTCCTCAGTATAATTAAGGGCATTTATACAAAGCCAACAGCCAACATCATCCTAAATGGAGAGACTTTGAAAGCATTCCCCTTGAGAACGGGAGTGAGACAAGGATGCCCTTTATCACCACTCTTATTCAACATTGTGCTGGAGGTTCTAGCCAGAGCAATTAGGCTAGAAAAAGAAATTAAGTGCATCGAAATTGGTAGGGAAGAAGTCAAAGTATCTCTATTTGCAGATGATATGATCTTATACATAGAATACCCCAAAGAATCCACAAGAAAACTACTGGAACTAATAGAAGATTTCAGCAAAGTTTCAGGATACAAGATAAACATACAAAAATCAGTTGAACTCCTTTACACCAACAAATAGAACCTCGAAGAGGAAATCACCAAATCAATACCATTTACTGTAGCCCTTAAGAAGATAAAATATTTAGGAATAAATCTAACCTGAGACGTATAAGATCTATACAATGAAAACTACAAGACACTACTGCAAGAAACCAAAAGAGACTTGCATAAGTGGAAAAACATACCTTGCTCATGGATAGGTAGACTCAACATCATGAAAATGTCAATTCTACCCAAAGTGATTTACAGATACAATACAATACTGATGCAAATTCCACCAGCATTTTTTAATGAGATGGACAAATAAATCACCAATGTCATATGGAAAGGGAAGAGGCCCCGAATAGGTAAAGCATTACTCAAGAAGAAGAACAAAGTGGGAGGCCTCACATTACCTGATTTTAGAAACTATTATATCGCCACTGTAGTCAAAACAGCCTGGTAGTAGTACAACAACAGATACATAGACCAGTGGAACAAAATTGAGAATCCAGACATAAATTCATTCACCTATGAGCAGATGATATTTGACAAAGGCCCAATGTCTGTTAATTGGGGAAAAGACAGTCTCTTTAACAAATGGAGCTGGCATAACTGGATATCCATCGGCAAAAAACTGAAATAAGACCCATACCTCACACCATTCACAAAAACTAACTCAAAATGGATCAAAGACTTAAATATAAAATTGAAAACGATAAAGATCATGGAATAATAATTAGGGACAATGCTACGAAAGCTAATACGTGGCATAAACACAATACAAACCATAAGTAACAATCCACATCTCCAGAAAAGAGACCAGATAAATGGGAGCTCCTAAAAATCAAACACTTTTGCTCATCAAAGACTTCACCAAAAGAGTGAAAAAACAACCTACAGGCTGGAAAAAAAATTTTGGCTACCACAAATCCGATCAGCGTCTAACCTCTAAAATCTACAAGATACTGCTAAACCTCAACAACAAAAAGGCAAATAACCCCATTAAAAAATGAGCAAAGGATTTGAAGAGGCACTTCGCCAAAGAAGATATTCAGGCGGCTAACAGACACATGAAGAAATGCTCATGATCATTAGGCATTAGAGAAATGCAGAACAAAACTACAATGAGATATCATCTCACCCCAACAAGGCTGGTATTAATCCAAAAACATAAAATAATAAATGTTGGAGAGGTTGTGGAGAGACTGGAACACTTATACACTGTTGGTGGGAGTGTAAAATGATACATCCACTTTGGAAATCGATTTGGTGCTTCCTTAAAAAGCTAGACATGGAAATACCATAGGATCCAGTAATCCTGCTCCTTGGAATATATCCTAGAGAAATAAGAGCCGTCACACGAATAGATACATACACACACGTTCATTGCAGCACTGTTCACAATAGCAAAAAGATGGAAACAACCTAGGTGTCCATCAACAGAAGAATGGATAAACAAATTATGGTATAGCCACACAATGGAATACTACGCAATGATAAAGAACAATGAAACTATGAAACATCTTATAACATGTAGGAAGCTGGAGGGCATTATGCTGAGAGAATTTAGTCAGTCACAGAAGGATAAATATCGTATAAGACCACCGTTATAAGAACTCAAGAAAACGTTTAAACACAGAAGAAAATATTCTTTGATAGTTACGAGGGTGGGGAGAGAGAGGGTTATTTACTAACTAGATAGTAGATAAGAATTATCTTAGGTGAAGGAAAGGACAGCACTCACTACAGGGTAAGTCAGCACAACTGGACTAAACTAAAGCTAAGAAGTTTTCTGAATACAGTCAAACACTTTGAGGGACAGAGTAGCAGGGGTGGGGGTCTGGGGACCATGCTTTCAGGGGACACCTAGGTGAATTGGCATAACAAAACTTATTAAGAAAATGTTCTACATCCTACTTTGGTGAGAGGCATCTGGGGTCTTAAAAGCTTGCAAGCAGCCATCTAAAATGCATCACTTGGTTCCAACCACCTGGAGAGAAGGAGAATGAAGAACACCAAAGACACAAGGTAATTAGTAGCCCAAGAGACAGAAAGGGCCGCATAAAGCAGAGACTTCATCAGCCTGAGACCAGAAGAACTAGATGGTGCCTGGCTACCACCAATGACTCCCCTGACAGAGAACACAACAGAGAGTCCCTGATGGAGCAGGAGAAAGGTGGTGTGCAGAACTCAAATTCTAGTAAGAAGACCAGACTTAATGGTGTGAGACTGGAGGAACCCCAGAAAGCATGACCCCTAGATTCTCTATCAGCCCAGAACTGAAACATTTTCTGAGGCCAACTCTTCAGACAGGAATTGGACTGGACTGTGGGACATAAAGTGATACTTGTGGGGAGTGTACCTCTTAGCTCAAGAAGATACAAGAGACTAAATGGGCATCTTCTGTCTGGAGGTGAGATGGAAAGGCAGAAAGGGTTAGGAGCTTGTTGAATGGACATGGGGACTCAGGGGTGGAAAGGAGGAGTGTGCTGTCACAGTATGGGGAGAGCAATTAGAGTCACATAACAATGTATGTATAAATTTTTGTATGCGAAAAAATAAAAAAATAATAACATGGAAGAAAATATATGATATTGTCATGGTTTGAATTATGTCCCCCAAAAAATGTGTGTATTAATTTGGCGGGGCCATGATTCCCAGAATTGTGTGGTTGGCCTCCATTTTGTGATTGTAATTTTATGTTAAAGAGGATTAGGGTGGGATTGTAACACCACTTTTACCCAGGTAACATCCCTCATCCAATGTAAAGGGAATTTTCCTAGGGTGTGGCCTGCACCACCTTTTACCTTGCAAGAGATAAAAGGAAAAGGAAGCAAGCAGAGAATAGGGGACCTCATACCATCAAGAAAGCAGTGCCAGGAGCAGAGCACATCCTTTGGACCAAGGTCCCTGCGCTGAGAAGCTCCTAGTCTAGGGGAACATTGATGAGAAGGCCAACAGAGACAGAAAGCCTTCCCCTGGAGCTGATGCCGTGAATTTGGACTTTTATCCTACTTTACTGTGAAGAAATAAATTTCTCTTTGTGAAAGCCATCCACTTGTGGTATTTCTGTTGTAGCAGCACTAGATGACTAAGACAGAATTTGGTACCGAGAGTGGGGTGCCTCTGGGCACTTACCGGTGGAGCTACAGAGCTTTGGAACACTTGTCCCAGCAGGGCAGATGCCGGTGTGAGGCCCGAGGGCCGAGAGGCCACAGGAAGCAGAAGCTGAAGAGATTAAGGACACAAGAAGCCGAGCTGCCTCAGTCTGAGAAGGTATGGCCATGACCTCAGGGGTTTCAAAGGGTAGAGCCATGGCCTCTGGTTCTTCTAAGAGTGGAGTTGCCACTCCGATGGACTGGGAGAATGGTGTGCCTAAAGCCAAGGGAGCAGAGTTGCTGTCCCAGTGGGCCTGGAAGGAGGAGCTGAAGCCCACGGCCGAGGGCCTTCCATTCAAAATCCAGAGACTGTGGCCAATACCTAGAGTCTGGAGGGCAGAGCCATCGTGTTAATTATCTCAGAGAACAGAGGTTTATTTTCAAAGCCTTGAGAGCTAATGTAATATGTTTTGCTGACTTGCTTGGTGCCTGTTATCCCTTCTTTCCCTCCAGTTTCTCCCATTTGTAATGGAAATGTCTACCTTGTGCCCTTTCTGCCATTATACCTTTGGAAGCAGATAACTTGTATTCTAGATTTCACAGATGAAGAGGAATTTTTGGATTTTGGACTTGGAATTAAGACTCTTGCTATGATATAATGGGGTGAATATGTTCCCCATGTTGCAAGGATGTGATTTTTTGGGGGCCAAAGGGTGGAATGTCATGGATTGAATTATGTCCCCCCAAAAATGTGTGTCTCACTTTGGCTGGGCCATGATTCCTGGTATTGAGTGATTTTCCTGTATGTTGTAAATCCTGCCTCTATGATGTTAATGAGGAAGGATGGACAGCAGTTGTGTTAGTAAGGCAGGACTCAGTCCACAAGATTGGATTGTATCCTGAGGCAATGTCTTGAGATATAAAAGACAGAAGTGAGCAGAGAGACGGGCACCTCACACCATCAAGAAAGCAGTGCCGGGAGCAGAGCTCATCCTTTGGACCAGGGTCCCTGCGCCGAGAAGCTCCTAGTCCAGGGGAACACTGATGAGAAGGCCTAGGGAGAGAGAAAGCCTTCCCCTGGAGCTGACACACTGAATTTGAACTTTTAGCCTACTTTACTGTAATAAACTTCTTTTTGTTAAAACCAGCCACTTGTGGTATTTCTGTTATAACAGCACTAGATAACTAGGACAGATATTAAATATACAAACATTATAAACTAAAAGTATATGTTGGGACAAACACCTTGTTCACTTTGTCTTATTGCCTCAAGTGTCATACTCACTATCTTTTATTAGTACACCTCCCTATCCTGGATGTTTTCTCATTTTTAGACTTTGATGGAAACAGCACAAAAGTTGATGTAGGATGGCACAGGCAGGGATGACTGGGGTGACTCAGCCCTGTTCCTCAGACTGGCTGTTAAATGCCCATATAGTGAGAGCAAAGGAGCAAAAATGAAAAAGTAAACATCCAGGTGTTATTTTATTTTTTATTTTTATTTTTTGAGTTTCTGAGTACATCACACCTACTAACAATTTGTCAAAGGAAGTCACTTGACAAAATGAAAATCACAGGTAGGAAGGTAAACTTCACTTTTATAGTGAAATGACAAAGGGTGTTGAACTAATGAGGGATGAAAAATATAGACCAGTAATGCACTCTACCATGTTTACCTTAGTGCTTTAGGCTTAAGGAAGCAATGGGGTTATCACTGGTCCTAGTCCCTTAGTGTCTCATCATCTATCTTCAGTTCCTTTAACACTGATATGTTTACAATAAGTAATTCCCTCATTATATCTTCTTCATCTAAACCTATTTGAGTGTAGCATATTTTTTTCTTTTTTTTCCAGAACACAGAACGATATACCATGATATACTTACTCCTATATATAACATGTTAAACAAGGCTATTAGCAATAGCTAATATCTATCCAGTTCTGTAACACATGGGGTCATAATGAGTTGAAATCTACTCAACAGCAACAGTTTTTTTTTTTTTTGTATTATTTATAGACTTATCATGACACCTCACACATAATCAATAGCCTTTCTGTCTAGTTTTCTCCCCACTGGTCTTAAGTTTGGGAGCCCTGGTGACACAGTAGTTAAGAGCTTGGCTGCTAACCAAAAGGTTGGCAGTTCGAATCCACCAGCCACTCCTTCGAAACCCTATGAGGCAGTTCTACTCTGTCGTAGAGGGTCATTATGAGTCAGAATCAAGCAGGGGGCAATGGGCATTGGGTTGGTCTTAAGTTCTTTATTCTTAGGAAATGTGTTGTTAAAATAAGTTAGGACTCGAAGGTAGGATTCCAGGTTATTTTATAATAGCACTGGACCAGGGGGTGACTCATTCGATAATCTGACAGTTTAACTTGTTATACTATTCCCCTGTTTGAATAGATACATCATTTATAATTCAACTGCCTCAGGGACCAGATGCTTGTTAGCCAGTGAAAGGTAGGTTCAGAGGTAGCTAACCACCAGAAAACATCTCCTTTGAAAGCAAACATGAAATATTTACTCCTTTGACAAGGATACACTACCAAAATCTGCACACTGCAGGGGAAAACTAACCAAAGAGGGTTGGGAAAATATTGTCGATAATCTCTTGCATTTATGTTCATCATACCAATGTGCATCTTCACCTTTTTCAAGTATATTTGTATTCATAAGAAAGCTTGGACAATGAATAAGGAAGACCAAAGAAGAATTGATGCCTTTAAATTATGGTGTCAGCAAGGCATATTGACTGTACCATGGACTGCCAGAAGAATGAACAAGTCTGTCTTGGAAGGAATACAGCCAGAATGCTCCCTGGAGAAGATGATGGCGAGACTTCGTCTCACATACTTTGGCTGTGTTATCAAGAGGGACCCGTCCCTGGAAAAGGACACCATGCTTGGTAAAGTAGATGGTCAGCAAAAACAGGAAGATCCTTGACAAGAGGGATTGACACAGTGGCTGCAACAATAGTCTCAAACAGCAATGATTGCGAGGATGGTGCAGGACCGGGTGGTATTTTGTTCTGTTGTATATGGGGTCACTATGAGTCAGAACCAACTTGATGGCACCTAAAAACAAACAACATATTTGTATAGCAAACTGCCTTGGAAGGTATAATATCTCCCTCTGAAGAACAAAGAACATGCATGCCAACTACCCAGTTTAAAATATTGGTGTTATTTAAATTCAGGATTTCTCTCCAGTAATGCACCTCAATGTATGTGAAGGTAACATCTGGACCTCTTTGCATCATCCTCTGAGTATTTGATCTTAGGGAACTGGCACGGTATTGCTGATACTCTGGCCATGGTTATTGCTAAAAGTAATAAACTGCCCTTTGTCTCTGACCCAGGAGTTTCATGTCTTCTACTATGATTCCTGAAATTTTGGCAAGATAATTAGTTCATTTAAAGTTAGGTAAAAATCTCAGGCTCTTCACAGTCTTTCACAAAGAACTGAATATATGTGTATATATATATTTAGTTCATCACACAATCAAACATTTATTTTAGACACAAACCTTGATTGAGGCAATATTGAGGACATTGTGATTCAATAAATATGGTTTTCGGTGAATTTAAAAATAATGTCATGTAAAATCTAGTTCTATTGTGAAGTTTTTAATATTTTTAACACTTTATATATTAGGCAGAAGGAGAAAGTGACGTTCTGTGATTCTGCGAGTTTATTTAATTAAAGTCATACAATACCTCAGTTTCCCCATTTGGGAAATGGTATTAATAGTAATATATATTTCATAGGGTATTTATTTGTAAATTTTCCAAAGGCTCTTAGAATAATGTTTGGTATATAAGGTATTAAATTAGGGTACTAAATGAGCATACAATGTATATCGTTTAAGAGAGTGAGCCTAGGGGCTAGAATAAATATAGAAAATTAAGTAATAAAAAGATTAAAACAGCTGTATCCTAAAGTATCTAACTTGTTATTTACAGCAGCCAAAGTGCTATATCGAAGGTTAGAGGATAATATAGACGTTCTGAATCACATTGAAGTTTTCATAAGCCAGTGGCCATAACGACTCACAGAGGCTCCATACAATCATTTACTCATGAGAGGAAAATGGCACTGATTGGATTAGAAGTGGAAAGACTAATGTGTTTTTGTCCTTAAGGATTAGAAGAAAAATGCACCTTTCAGCTTTGCAGGTGAGTACAACAAGCAATCCAAAAGCATTATTTGTGTGAGGTAGTTTGTAGAATCTGTTCCATTTGTCATTGGAACTAGTGGTTGAGACTCAGCAAAATGGGAGTTACAGTTCAGCACCGGGGTCAGTGGCCACATGTTCAGAGCAGTACCTTAGGTTTAAAGGTGATTCACTTCCCTCAGAAGTGCTCAGACTATCATCTACTCAAAATTATCAATCTTTAAGTTGCAGTGTCTTCTAAAAGTTGGAGATAGACTGCATCTTACCAGATAAGTTAAAAATAAATAAACCAACCAAAAAGGCCCCCTGACCCCACATAGTAGTGATTACACATTTTAGTGAATGGTTAAATGATAGCAGTCTCTGAGGCATTTTGCTTCATGTGAAAGTTATTCCATTTCCAATAGTGTATCTGTAGCTGTTTCATAATGTACAAAATAAAAAAAAAAAAGAAAAACCTCACCATAATGTCCAGAGGTCCTGAAGGGCAGCAGCAAACAGAAAAGGAGAAATGATAAAGTATAGAATACAGGCACTGACAATTCCTACATGATATCTCCCATTCCCTGTGGTTACGAAGTGATAACATAAGCGTATAACACATGATTGAAGACATCAACCATAAAACTTCATAATGATTTAAAAAATAAGTAGATCATTTACTGGTCTCCTGTGTAGATCCAGCATAGAGCAAATAAATAAGATCTAACATACAGCAAGGGCTGACTGATCTGTATATGAATAATGAATACCTATATTATATATTCCACCAATCTCCTGTCAGTTTATTATGCTGTGGTGGCTTGTGTGTTGCTATGATGCTGGAAGTCATGCTGCTGGTATTTTAAACACCAGCAGGGTCACCCATGGTGGAATGATTTCAGCAGAGCTTCCAGACTAAGACAGACTAGGAAGAAAGGCCTTGCAATATACTTCTGAAAATTAGGCAGTGAAAACCCATCACAATAGAATATTGTCTGATATAATGCTGGAAGATGAGACCCCTAGGTTGGAAGGCACTCAAAACACACAGAGTCCACAACAATGGACTTGAGGATACCAGTGATCATCAAGATGGTGAGGACATGGAAAAATGTTCTTCTATTGTACATGGAGTTGCCATGAGTTGGAGCCCAGTTGACAGCAACTAATAACAGTAACGTTATATAAGTAAATGTTATTTACCTGCGAAATCTGGAAATTGTGTAAGGTGGAAACCTGTCAGAGAAGGAAAATTCAAATATTTTCCATTAGTGGAGAGGATAGAAAAGTGGTAAGACCTTTCCTTGTCAAAGGCAGAAAACTTGAGAGACCTGGAAAAACAAGGCAATCCAGTCGAGTTTTCACTGTATCATTAAAATGACTTCGACATTTTAAATATTTTAAAATTCAGTTGTTTTACTTACATAAATAATAAGCCAAAAAGGAAAATATAGTGTCAAGTAGCAAGTCTAACCTGGAATATTCACATGTGTTGTGTCAGGCACTGGTGTAGACACTAGGCATACAATGTCATTGCTATGGTTGGAAGGATTCTAAGATGGAGCCTCTTCATTCCTTGTTGTTCTTACCCTGTAAAATCCCTTCCCTTAAAAGTGGATAGAAAGTGTGAAAGTGATGGGAAATTCACTCCCTTGATTAATTATGTTATGTGGCAAAGGTGATGGGGGAGTCACTCCAATGATTATATTACCTAATATAAGATTCTGTCTCAGCTCACAGAATGAATCAATTCTCTAGATGGTGTACAAACTGCCATATCTGGAGAGGAGTATATGGCAGGGAATGGTGAGTAGGTTCTAGGAACTAAGAACAGCCCCAGCTAACAACGGCCTTTGACCTCAACAACCTGTAGGGACCTCAAATCTACAACTGCAAGGAACAAAAGTCTGCAAATTTTGGGACTGTGAAGAAAGTTCCCATTTTCGATAGACACATTGGGAGTTAATGACAGCGAGGGATTGTTTTGTTTTGGTTTTATGTTTCGTTTTCTGACAGAACTTTGAATTAACTAGTAAAGGTAATGCGTTCGGATGTCCTCTGCATTCATGTTATTCATGTATCATTATGATTTTATTCTTACTCTACTTTGTGATTGCTTTACTTTATGCACCTAATCCCTGTAACTTCACTCACTGTTACCATTTTCTTCATAGTAAAAGAAGCATCAGCTGCAGTGGTGTGCTGGAACTGGCTCAGGAGAATCAACTGTGAGCATCTCTTCTGAACATCATACCCAGGTGGGTAGCTTGAAATTGGCCTTGGTGGGAGTAGTTATACCACAAAATTGGCAGACACTACACATTTTATTTTTTTCCTCAGAGAGCCATTTTTAAAACTCTACCAGCACATCACTTATCAGATATGAAATCTAGATATGTTGAATAATAGAAATTTCAACAAGAGAATTTTCTCTGTTAAGTCTTATTGGCTTACTTTGACTTTCTATTACTCACAAAAGTATTAAAATATATTCATATATATATGGGACTCTGGTGGTGCAATGGTTAAGTGTTTGGCTGCTCACCAAAATGTTGGCAATTCGAATCTACCAGCTACTTCTTGGAAACCCTATGGGGCAGTTCTACTCCATTCTATAGGGTCCACTCCAACTTACAGAGACCTCATAGGGTTTCCAAGGCTGTAAATCTCTATGGAAACAGACTGCCACATCTTTCTCCCACAGAGCAGCTAGTGGTTTTGAACCACTGACTTTTGATTAGTAGAAGAGTGCTTAAACCACTGCACCTCCAGGGCTATATATATAGATATATATATGGAGTTAATTAAACAATAGTTGAGTCTAGATTCTGAATTAATATAAATTTATCACATTATATTTATTAATTATAAAAGCTCTTCACATCACCATCCTCCTATTCTTCAATTACATTAATGTTAACATTCAGGGGCATAATACAGCTTTCTACTGGTAAGTAATCGTTAGTGGCAAAATAAAAAAAGTCTGTGCTGTCATAAAATTTTTCCCATCATATGAACTAGAAAGGGATATGTGCTTTGTTCCATATCTAAGCACAAGGGAAACATAGAAAAGACAAACTATTTTCTTCCCTGCGGTATTTTATTTGGTCAGAAGAGAAAATGGAAAAGCAAAGCAAAGCAAAATACATGTTAAATACTTTGTTAAGTAAGAAAATATGAAACACTGTATTTATATCTCAGTTAATGCAATAGCTGTTTCTGTATCTTAAAAAAGCTTTATTTCTTTATATAGAGAGTTTCAGAATAAAGAACCAAAATTTGCAAAGCTATGATATGTATAATGTGAATTTACCTAATTGTGTCTTGTTTAAAGTAATTTATTTTCCTCTATAAATAACCAGTGTTTATACCCATTTATATTTTTTCACTCCAAAATTTTTATATACAATTCTTTTGTGGGATTTAAATTCAGGGTGCCAGACACTTGTATCAATTTCTGCCTAGGAAAACCGTGAGAAGAATCATATTGCAACTTTTATTGTATAGCAGGATCTATCATCAAGGGCCTCATTTCTTTTCCCCAGCTATGCCAACTCTTATTACTTCTGATATAACAGAATTATTCAATGCTTTTGAAATGAGCAGTGTAAAACAGTTAGCTGACAGTCATGTACAAGGCCATGTTACACATCCGCCATGCCTTTTTCTCAGTCTTGTAAAATATACTTGGTTATTTACTCTCTAAAAAAGGTGAAACATTTTATCTGCATTTTTATTTAGTATGAACATTAAAAATCCTACACAAATACCACCAATTATTGTAAGTGTTCCAAAACCCCCAAATGTTACTTACTAGTAGCAAATACATGAGTTTTCTTCGGGGTCTTTCTTGAGTCACATCAAATATTCCCTATGATGATGATGATTTTTTGTTTTTACTGTTTCATTTCTAAAATGTTTAATTGTTTTTTATCTAAAATGGAAACTATTCTGAGGACAGTGTTAGTTATAATTTTTCTTCTTGTTTTATGCCTAAGATAAAAAGAAGCAAAGCAAAATGATAGCTAATTCTGAAGACTTGTAAATATAATGCTACATATATTGTGTTTAAGAAAAAAGAGTAATAATATGAGAGAAATCATAACTTCAAATTCCATATGACTAGCAGATCAATGAATATCTACTTAGTATTTGTTGGCACATATGTCGACAATAAATGTATAAACTAAAAATTAAACACGGAAAATAAAACTAAAAGAAGACAAGACCTACTAGTGAGTTTAAAGCAATATGTGTTTTTTAAGTACATCTGTGGCCTTGGAGATTTATTACCAATAACTAAAGTGGTTACAGTAGTGGACAATGAGACAGGTGATAATATGATTTAATCATTAATCCCTGGGCAAAAGCGAAAAAGAAGGTGGTGCTGGATCTAAAAAAAAAATACTAAAAATCTCTACTTTTGCCATTTTGTCATTTATTAAATGACACCTTGGTTTTATTATTTTGGTTCCTAACTTACTTGAAATTTTATTCTTGATTTTAAGGTTAGAAAAATTATTTTCTTATATTTATTTTAGCTCTTTATGATTGGTATATGGTTTAGAACATTTGAGAATTAGTTTCGGTGAACACAGTATTGAAAATGTTTACATTTGTTTCAGTTCAAGTGAATGGTTAACTGCTATCAAAACGTGCAGGTATGTGCCACATGATGTCCATCTGGGCAACGGCTGGTAGCATTGCACTAGTGGTTCCATCAAGTTTCTGTTTTTTAAGGGAAAGCAGCTCTGCTTTTGTTTATCATTTCTCCTTACTGGTTTTAAAGACCTTAAACCCCCATGGTGAATGAGCAGCGGGACTCCAGGGCGCATCCCAATCCCCCAGCACCTCTGTTTACTCCCAGCACAGGGCAGGGCCTGCCGAGGCTCTGGCAGGGAGGGCTCCCCTGTCCAGGCAGCAGTGGCAGCTACAAATGATCAGGAAGTGGCAATACCAACAGGGCGTGGGCAACCAAGGCCCCCATTGCCAGCCACAGTCCCAGCACCCACAAATAGGCTCCCTGCCAGGTCCTCACGGCCACCTCTCTCTGTGCCCCCCACGTGCCCACACCCTGCACAATGTCTCGATCCAGGTACTGGCACAGAACCTGCCGGACCCACGGCCGCACACCTGGAAAGTCAGAGGCTGCTGGCTGGACTGCTTCTGCTCCTCAGGGCGTGGGACAGTGGGTGGTGCCTGGTGAGCAACCTATGGACTGTCTATATATAATGGAGTGTTCATACAACGTCCAAATTGCATAAAGTCCTATTTCACAGAACTTACCGTGGATGTTAAGGGACACATAACTGTACTTAAAATCTCATAATTTCTACAGTATTATAAAATACTTCCTTAGCCTTCATGTAAAAAGGATATGGGGGTAGCGTCTAACCTCCTCTAACTTCACAAGGCAGAAGGAGAATCAAGATTAACAGCCCAAGGTTAATTCTTGTGAGTGCAGGTCTGATATGCCTCCACCTTCCAACCTTTTTATGAATTCTGACACCAACCGTCCCTCCCATGGAACACTCTATTACTCTGCTGAGTTTGATAATTAGTTGCAGTGGTGACACAGAACTCACAGACAATACTCAGGATTATGGAGTTTGTTAGGGAAGTAATAGGTTACAATTCAGGTTCAGGAACGCTCAGGACACAGTTCTTTGATCAGGAGAGCCTCTTCTCAGCTGTGCCTTCCGGCTTGCCTCTCTCTGGCCCCTCAGCTTCTTTCCTTCTCCTGCAAGTATTACGAAGGTCTTTCAGCTCTGCTAATTAGAGCATCAAGGCACCCCATTCTGCCAGCACCTGGAGGCACTCAGCTGTAGATCCTTGAGTCAGCAAACCTAGCTCCACCAAGTGCTCAGAGGCACCCTAATCAGCAAGCAAGCCTCCTGCTCGAAAGCACTAAGCTTTCTCACTCCGTGGGCCAGGAGGCTCAATGCACAGTCTCCTGCTGCTCTCTTGTTGGTGTCCTGCCTCTGCTGCAGCAGTTTCTCTGCCACCTCTTCTCAGCATCTTTGGTGTTACAGCTCTCTCTCAGTCTTCTGGTTCCCGGAGCTTCTCAGTGCAGGGGGTCCCAGTCCAAAGGATGTGCTCCACTCCTGGCTCTTCTTTGTTGTTAGTGGTGAGATCCTTCCTTTGTGCCTCTGGGGTGGCTCATTTTAGTCTAGCCTAATGGCAAAACTGAACAATACCCTGCTTAGAGTTTCATATACATGATTTGCATGTTGTTGTTAGGTGCTGTCGAGTTGATTCTGACTCATAGCGACCCTATGTACAACAGAAAGAAACCCTGCCCAGTCCTGTGCGATCCTCACAATCGTTACATTTGAGCCCATTATTGCAGCCGCTGTGTCAATCCATCTCATCAAGGGTCTTCCTCTTTTTTGCTGACCCTCTACTTTATCAAGCATGATGTCCTTCTCCAGAGACTGATCCCTCCTGATAACATGTCTGAAGTACATAAGATGAAGTCTCACCATCCTAGGTTCCAAAGAGCACTCTGGCTATTATTTCTTCCAAGACAGACTTGTTCATTCTTCTTGTAGTCTATGGTATAGTCAGTATTCTTTGCCAACACCATAATTGAAAGGCATCAATTCTTCTTTAGTCTTGTTTACTCAAGGCGCAACTTACTCCTCAAAGTGACATCTTTGCTTTTGAACACTTTAAAGAGGTCTTTTGCTGCAAATTTGTCCAATGCAGTATCCCCTTGCTCTGTTCGAACGACTGCCTGTTGGTCTATGTACAGGTTCCTCATGACCACAACTAAGTGTTGTGGAATTCCCATTCTTTGCAATGTTGTCCATAATTTGTTATGATCCGCAGAGTTGAATGCCTTTGCACAGTCAATAAAACACTGGTAAACATCATTCTGGTATTCTCTGCTTTCAGACAAGATCCATCTGATATCAGCAATGATATTCCATGTTGCTTATCCTTTGATTTCCTGACTGCTACTTCCATGTGAGTTGATTGTAGAACCAAGTAAAACGAAATCCTTGACAACTTCAATTTATTCTCCATTTATCATGATGTTGCTTATTGGTCCAATTTTGAGCATTTTTGTTTTCTTTATAAGGTGTAATTCATACTGAAGGCTGTAATCTTTGATCTTCATCAGTAAGTGATTCAAATTCTCTTTGCTTACAGCAGGTGAGGTTGTATTATCTACATATCATAGGTTGTTAAGGAGTCTTCCATGAATCCTGATGCCACATTCTTCTTCATATAGCACAGCTTCTTGGATTATTTGCTCAGCATACAGATTGAATAAGTATACTGAAAGGAAGCAACCCTGATGTAACCTTTCTTGATTTTAAACCATGTACTATCCCCTTGCTCTGTTTGGATGACCGCCTTTTGATCTATGTACAGGTTCCTCATGAGCACAATTGAGTGTTCTGGGAGTCCCATTCTTCGCAATGTCATCCATAATTTGTTAGGATCCACACAGCTGAATGCCTTTGCACAGTCAATAAAACACAGTTAAACATCTTTCTGGTATTCTCTGCTTTCAGCCAAGACCCATCTGACATCAGCAGTGATATCCCTTGTTCCACATCCTCCTCTGAATCTGGCTGGAATTTCTGGAAGTTCCTCATCAACGTACTGCTGCAACCACTTTTGAATGATCTTCAGCAAAATGTTACTTGCTTGTAATATTAATAATATTGTTCAATAATTTCTGCATTCTGTTGGATCACCTTTCTTTGGAATGGGCACAAATTTGCATCTCTTCCAGTTGGCTGGCCAGGTAGCTGTCTTCCAAATTTCTTGGCATATACAAGTAAGTACCCCCAGTGAAGAATTCTTAGGGTTTCATATACATTGTTTGCATGGTCCCACTCAATTATTTTGTGTGAGTCTCAATGACTACGGCTAGAAGAGCTATATTAAGTAATTCATTGCATCAAACTTCATATACACAAATAATAAAGTTCCATATACTCAGAGATAGACAAGTGTTTTTCTCATGCTCTCAAATATTATATGTATATATACATATATATACATATTTATTTTGTTGTTGATGAAAATGTTCAGTATATTTTTGAATGAATAAATGAAACTTATATCTTTGGTCTTTCTATTCCATCTGTTTGAACAATTTGTCCATTCCTATGCAGTGCTGCTTGTGTTGTATAGGTTTACTATGGTTAAAAAAAGTTGTGGAATAAATCAAAAAATGAACGAGATGATATTTAACCTGAATGATTGTTGGGACATTCCATGTCACTTTATTGAAAGATTCAATGTAGTGAAATATCAATTCTCTTCAAATAAAATTTTCATTACAATGATCTTCCAATCAAAACCCAGGAAGTTTTAGTTTTGGAGCTTAATAATCCCATTAAACATTTATCTGAACCAGTAATTACATAAAAAGAAACATAAAAAGTTTGATATTCCTTCTCCAACATTCATATCTACTATGAGTTCAGAGAACTGAATTTTTGTAAGTTGACCCTCCCACATTTCTTATTATGTGTTAATATTTACATTAATATTTGTTCCCAGTGTATATGAGTCTTTTTATAACACATTACAACTTATTATTGTGACTTTTAACCTATTATTTGATCTGTTATGTATTAATCTCTCTCATTAATTCTAATGACTTATTTAGTTGATTAAGGTGGCATGAGTGTGTGTGTGTTTGCTAGTTGTCCTTCCAGTGAACTCCAACTCATAGCGACCCCACATGTGTCAGGGTAGAATTGTGCTCCCTAGTGTTTTCAATGACTGTTTTCAGAAGTAGATCACCAGGCACCTCTGGATGGACTCTTAACCTCTAGACTTTTGGTTAGCAACTGAGCACGTTAACAGTTTGCACCACGCAGGGACTTCTCTATATGTACTTGATAACTTAGATTGTACCTAATAATTGAGTGAAATAAACCATAATATATATGTTTGCTATTAGATATATGTGTTAATCTTCACAAAATATGTAAAATTCACAAACTATGAAATTAACCATTAGTCATTTTAAAGTGCATAGTTTGTAAATTTAGTACATTCATAATCTTGTGCAACCATCACCTTGATCTAGTTCTAAGACATGTTCATCACACCTAAAAAAAACCCTGCACCCATTAAACAGTCTTTCCCATTCCTTCCTCCATCCCACAGTCTCTTATAACCACTACTCTGTGTTCTGCTTCTTTGGATACACCTATTGTGTAAGTTTCATATAAATGGAATTATAGAATAAGTGGCCTTTCGTTGTGTCTGGCATCTTTCACTTAGCATAATGTTTTTCGAGGTTCATCCATTTTGTAGCTGAATAATATTTTTATTGCTGAATAACAACCTATTGTACGGCTATATCACATTTTGTTTGTTCATTCATCAGGCATTTGTGTTGTCTCTATCTTTTTGGCTATTGTGAATAGTGTTGCTATGAACATTTGTTTACAATGTTTGAATTTGTTTGAACATGTGTTTGCAGTCATTTTGGTTATATCTAGGAGTGGAAACGTTGGGTCATATGGTAACATTTTATTTAACTTTTTGAGGAACTGCCAAACTTTTCCACAACAACTGCATCATTTTGCATTTTATCCATCAATGTATGAATGTTCCGATTTCTTCACATCCTTTCCAACACTCGTTCTTTTATTTATGTATATATTTACTTTTATAACCATTCTAGTGGGTGAGAAGCAGTATCTCATTGTGATTTTGACCTGCAATTTTCTAATCTATAATGATATTGAGCATCTTTTCATCTGCTTATTGGCTATTTGTATATCTTCTTTGTACAAATGTCTATTCAAAACATTTTTACAATTGAATTCAATTTGCTTGTTTTTTGGTTGTTGAGTGATAAGGATTTTTATATCAGATAACCAGTTGCCATTAAGTCGAGTCTGACTCATCACAACTTCATTTGTGTCAGATTAGAACTGTGCTCCATAGGGTTTACAATGGCTGATTTTTTAGAAGTATATTGCCAGACCTTTCTTCAGAGGTGTTTCCATGTGGACTCAAACTTACAACCTTTCAATTAGCAGCTAAGCATATTAACCATGTATACCTCCAGATAACTAGATAACTAGATCTTTATCGAATGTATGATTTGCAAATATTTTCTCCCATCTGTAGGTTGTCCTTTCATTTTCTTGGTAGTGTCCTTGGCAGTACAAAATTTTTAATTCCTATGAAGTTCTATGCATCTATTTTTCCTTTTGTTACTTGTGCTTTTAGTGTCATTTCTAACACAACATTTATTGTTTGTATGCATCTTCTTTCCTCCATCCACTTAGCCACGTCTAGGGTTGTGTTAATATAATGTGACTGTGTCTCCTGACCGCTGATGATTGTTCCAATGACGGACACCTTACTGAATCTGGGTCACTAAGCACCTTTCTCAGAACTCTCGATTTGAGATCGAATAGGTTCAGTATTCTCAATGGTAGTACCAGAAAGTGTGAAATATAAAATAATGGTCTTATTGGTAATCATTTTTCTTGCCACATAGAGAAAGTCTGTAGTTAGAATCAAACTAATAGAAGATAATCAGAGACAGGGGTCTGATACAGTTCTGATTATTCCAGCCTTGGGCTACAATGATCTTTGAGACCCACGTTTGTCCCTCAGCTTTTTTCTTTTTTTTTTTTCCAGTAAAATTGTTTGATACTAAAAGACATTCCTTAGAACATTCTTATTCCCTTATTTTTTTTTAAGCTAAGTCAATTTGAAATTTCTTCCCTTGCATGCAAATGAGTCTAACTAATGCATGGCTAATCTGAGCTACATAGAGCATTAAAATGGAAAGTGATGCTTAATCAACTAAATTAGCACTGCACTGATTTTATTTATCCTGTAAGTTAAATAATTAGACTCACTTCCTTGTCTCCTCCACAAGCGCCACTCCCTCATCACTCTGAATTTCATTTGTTCAATAGCCTCCTTTTTCTTCTTTAATCCTGCTTCTGCTATAAACTTTCTCCAAAGTTATATCTTAACACCATATCAAATATCCATTTGTCTCTTCTTTTTCCTTTAATTGCTTACTAAAACATTGTCTATATTTTCAATGGTATAAATACGCACGTAGTCTTGTTGTGTGCTGTCGATTCAGTTACAACTCATAGTGATCCTACACGACAGAGTAGAACTGCCCTATGGGGTTTCCAAGACTGTAATCTTTACGAAGGCAGATTGCCACATCTTTCTCCCATAGATCTCCTGGTGAGATTGACCTATGCACCTTTCTGTCAGCAGCCGAGCACTTAACCACTGTGCCACCAGGTCATCTTGCACATTGTTTTAGTCAATGTTAATTTGGTTTCAATAAATAATAAACTACTAAAACTAGCTCAAGAAAGCAGAAATGTATATATTAGGGAAAAAAAAAAAGTTACTTGTGTCCAAGACCAGGAAATACAGAGCCACACGATATTGGGGAATGGAAAATCAGAAGCATAAAGTACGCTCTGTTTTCAAACAGAGCCAACGTTATCTCCCATTTTTCTTTGTCTCTCTGCGTGTTCTCCACTGTCACGATCCTCTCATAATAATGCACTGCATAATAGTGATCCTTGTTCCCTTGCAGAATCTCTGGCAGTCAGAATCTGTACTAGTTATCTAAATTATATACTGCTCTACAACTTAGAGACTTAAAGCAACACACTTTTATTATCTCACAGTTTCTGTGAGACAGGAATCCAGGTGGGCATGCCTTAGCTGGTTCTCTGTTTCAGGATCTCCCACAAAACTGCAATCAAGGTGTCAATCATGACTATCATCTCATCTGAAGGCTCACCTGAGAAAGAAGCCACTTTGAAATTCACTTATTTGTCTCTTGGCAGGATTTAGTTACTCAAGAGCTGTTGGACTGAAAGCCTCAGGACCTTGTTAGCTGATATTTGGAGTCCACCTTCATATCCTTGACATGAGGGCTTCTGTAACTTGACACCTTGCTTTACGAAACTCACCAAAAGAGGGAGTGTTAACACAATCTTTTTTTTTGCCTATGCAAAAATATCCACCATCTTTGTTATATTCTGTTGGTTAGACAATGAGCGCTGGTAGCACAACAGTTAAGCACTTGGCTGCTAACCAAAAGGTTTTTGGCTTGAACCCACCCAGTGGCTCTGCAGAAGTATCTGGATATCTGCTTCTGTACAGATTACAGCAAAGAAAACTCTATGGGGCAGTTCTACTCTGTCACATGGGGTTGCTATGAATTGTAATCAGCTCTAAGGTACCCAACAATAACAACAACACTGGTTAGAAGCAAGTCATTAGATCCAGCCTGCATTCAAGAGGAGTGGTAATTACACAAAGCCGTGAATACCAGGAGGCAAGTATCACTGGAGGCCATCTTAGAAGGTTATCTCCAAGGTATTATTATTTATGTTTTGTACATTTTAACTTAATCTTGGCTTATCCATTTTTTTCATTTATTTAGCCATTCATTCATTCAACAGATATCTACTGAGCCCTCACTATATATCAAAGAGTGTGGGTAATTACATATACATGGTGCTTGCCCTCATACAGTTTAAATTCTTGTCTGGAAATAGGAGCAGCAAAGAAGGAAATTAAAAAAATAAAATGAAAATTAACTCATAGCAATCTTATAGGACAGAGTAGAACTGCTCCATATGGTTTCCAGAGAGCGGCTGGTAGATTTGAACTGCCGACCTTTTGGTTAACAGCCAAACGCTTAACCACTGTGACACCAGGGCTCCAAATTAAGACCTATAAAGAAATATAAAAAGGACTGAAATAGAGATTTACTGGAGGAGTGGAAACTTCTCTGGGACACTGAAATACAAGCAGTCCCCGGGTTACAAAGGTCCAATTTATGGACAACTCATACTTGCCCTTTAATGTTATGTAAATTTACCCTCCTTTGAAACAACTGAACCAACCCCCGCTCTCGACAAATTCCTCATCATAATCACCTTCACTTGCTGCATGTGCAGTTTTTAGATCATTGAAAAGGCTTCCAGTCTTTTCTTGCACTAAAGTAAGACTAAGTAAGAACTGCATGTACCTATTCCCACTCACCTACAAATTCAACCTAAAGACACATTTGGAATGGATCTCATTTGTAACCTGGGGATTGCCTGTATAATAAGAGACCTAGAGGTCATTTGAAGAATCAGGACGGAAAATTCCACGGGATTGGGAAGAGAATGGGAAAATCCTCCTTGCATGGGAACACTATGCTCAAACCCTGGAAGAAAGACGTAGATGGACACTTTTAAGGACTTGAAAGAAGATCCGTGTTGCTGAAGCACAGTAAGCCGCAGGTGAGAGTGAAGACATTGGCTTGCCTGGGTCTATGTGGACCCTGTATGTTCCCGTAAGCAGTATAGACTTTAGGCAGGTGTTCTTTATTTAAGATTAATCACTTTTGGCATAGTTTTTATAACTTAGCATGATTTCTGTTATATTTTCTCAAAGCTATAGATCATTTCCCTTAAACTTGATCTCTACGCTACTTAAGCCATTAATGTACGGAATGTTTTTAAAGCTAATATCAAATTTTTATTGCCTCAACCACTTCCAGTAACTCTGCATTGCATTCTGATACCTAAAAATTAAGTTTACACAGACGATTAAAAATATGAAAATTATTAAAAAAAAATAATGAATGTACTGGTACATCCATATATTTATCTATTTTACATGAGGTTTAATTTCTGAAGCAAACGTGTGGTTTAGCTTGGAGATGTTTCGCTTTCATTTATGAAACACTTCAAGAATCTACTTTTTTATATATGACTTGTCATAAAAATGGAATGAGTTGATCTCAATACCTAACTTTTAAGTGCTCTCATCATAAGCTAGCAATGAGATTGAAGTAATTGACTCCCTAGAGATGACTGCCTTGCAATGAGTTATTTTGCTGTTGATGTGCTCCCACTAAGCTTGGATAGTGTCTTATTAACAGAGCAAAGTGCAGAATATATTCCTGTAATACTATCACTGCATCTAATTTTAAAGTGTCGGCGGTGGTCTGTCTTTGACTTGAAATGAAGAAATATATATACATAATTAATATGAACCTTGAACTGCTTTGATAATTTAATTTCTGGGCCCATAAACCTATATCAGGAAATAAAATAAATCCTTGATTAGGTTTTTATATAATTTACTAACAAGTAGCTTCCGTTAGTCATTAGAATGTATGATTTACGGGGGCACTAGTAATGTTTTGTAAACATCTCTCTAATTGTGTCCATTTTAACTACCAATATGCTGAAAATAATTCTTAAAGGCTATATGGATCTCCTAACTCTTATTAACTCTGGAATATAATGATTCTTTGCAATTGACAATTTTTGCCTCCTGTTAGTGAAATTCATCCTGCTGAAAATGTTTATAATTTATAAACACTAACCATAGGACTTAGTTTAAGAGACCCTGAGCTAAGTTCCAGTTGTCATAACTATTAATTATTTTGAAATTTCATTACTTCATCTTAAAAGGTTTTTAGTATAAGTCAAGATTCAACTAATTTGTAATTAGAATAAGTCATATCACCTGATCTACCCAAACTTAAGTTCACCTACAGAGCTCCGAGAAAGAATAACAGCTTATTCTTTTCCAAGCCCCATCTCTCTTTTCGACCTCTTCTCCTTAGGCCATAAATGTCTTTTCAGAGCGTGAGTGTGAAGTTAGTATTTAGGGAAGATACTAAAGAAGAACGAGCTGGTAATATCAATAGTAATGAGAAGAGTAGACATTGAAAAATTCAGAGATTTTAAATGCCATGTAAAGTATAATCTAAGACCTTACTTGGCATATGTATCGTACAGAAAGAACATATTTCTGTTTTATACAGCAATGTTGTTACTCAATTTTCATTAGGATTGACAGCAACAAGAATAAATGGCAGAATTTTCCATTTTATTATATATTTCCTTTTTTTTAAAAAAAATCATTTTCTAGAATGGAAGAGATGATTTTTATTCTTCATGCTAGTTTATTATTATGCTGAAAAAACAGAGCAGTACGTTAAGCCCTCAGGTTTATGTAACATTAGCAGAAGTTCCTTTTAAACACAACAGATTTATTTTATGTTCTCATAACCACACATAACCAGAGAATTCATGTTGCGGCTCGTGATGACTGTGCATTGCTGGGAGCAAAGCAAAAGACCATTTATGTTTCATGGCTTGGTGGAGAAGATAACCAAACAAAAAAAATCTGAACTCAATCCTAATATTTGTGGACATTTAACTTCTGTAACTGGACCTCAGCAATATAGTACATTTTCTTTTCTTTTTGTTCATTATCCCTAGAGAATAATCGTAGTTATGAATTGGAATTATTTCATCCTTGTGTATATTTTTGATATAGTCTACTTACATATTACTACTATTTGTGATACTGTGTTGTATATTTTAAACTGTAAACAAATTTATATAATATTGTACATATCAATTTTTAAATTTTTTATCATGGTGAAAATATACACAACAAAACTTACAACAATCCAACAATTACTACATGTATAACTTAGTGGCTTCGATTAAATTCTTCAAGTTATGCTACCATTCTCGCTATCTTTTTCCATATTATTTTACCACCATTAACATACACTCAGTACACCCTAAACAAAAAGTGTCTCTTTCCTCCTCCCTCACACCCCTGCTAACCACTAATAAGTTTTGGTTTCTATATGTAGGGTCGTTATGAGTTGGAATTGACTCCATGGCAAGGGGTTTTTATATTTGCGTGGGAGTTCTGGTGGTGCAGCAGTTAAAACACTGGACCTCTAACCAAAAGGTCGGTGGTTTGAAATCACATACATTTTTACTTTATCCCAGTAGTTTCCTAAATTTAAGCAGTATTCTCAATTTTATTTTTTATAAGTCCTGGGTTATTATTGCTATTATTACATTTCATATATTACTTTTCATTTATTTTTTGTTTTATTTTATGTCATTGGTATCCTGTTTTGTTTCTCAGAAAACAGATATTATTACACTCAATCAAAAGTCTCCTTAAAAACATTATTTATTATTTTTTAGATCTTGAAGAGTTATTTTTCCTTGAGTTTTCTAGAAGACCTTCATTGTTTTGGAGTAATTTTTCATACTCCCTGTTTAAAAGAAATAGATTCCCAGTAATGAAAATGGTATTCTATGTGAATATCCCTCTCTTTGCTCTGCTACTTTTCTCCTTTGTTGCTTATAAAGTCTCATAATTCTCCACTGTTTTGTTGTTGTTTTTAACTTGCTATGTTAATCACAAAAATTACAACAGTTCTAATAGTATGTTAATGTGCAATATTCTGAAACAATGACATATTTAAAAATTTATGATTCCCATATAACATTATTCCAGATCATGGCAAGACTCATCTTCTATGTATTTTACTTATAGAACTACTTCAAAAAGAAGCATTCACATCTTAGAGTATAATTGTTTATTTTCTGATGGGCAAAATCCCTAAGTTTTCCTGTGAGAAGGGTAACAATAGGAAAGTGACCTCTCACTGCCTAAGTACATGAATAAAATATAAAATTCAGACTTTACATAAAATAAATAGAAGTTTGTGGCTTTTAAGCAAACTGATGTTATGTACATAGGAACAATAATATATTTAAATTATAACCAGCTTTACAGAGAATATTTATAAGCATTGGAGCTACCTAAAGTATTGTCAAAATCTATACCTCAAAAAAAGGAAAACAGACACATTTATCAGGTTATTTTTTTTTTTTAATCGTATGTCAAAATTCAAGTTGGTCATGTTAAATTCATTGGTAACTTATGTTTCAAGTGGATTTTATTGACCTTCTGATCATGCATTCAAATTAAAGCTAAGTGGTTAAAACATCAGTGTTGTCTACTAGGAAATGTTATTTTGTACTATGAAGAAGAGCGAAATCTAACACACTTAGAAAGGTCTTTTATGGAGCTGATCCTAGATAGTAGTAGGAAGTTTGGCTAAGGAATGGAGAAGGTTCTGTTTCAGATGAATGTGACAGCTAGGAGAATAATAGGAAGCAACGATACTCTCTCAAGGACTTCACTGATTCTATTTCTTTTAAATAGAATCCTTTCTCTGGTTTTAAGATATTTTCAAATGACAGCCTGATTATATCTCAGTGGGAGTTTGTCTTTGAAATGCTTCAAAACCTGGTGTCTGATAATGGGGCAGCACTCTGGTGATTAAATAAAAGCAATGTCTTATTATTTATTTATTTATTTTACTTTTTAAATAAATTTTAATCTCGATGTCTTAACACAACAAACTAGTTTTCTTTTTTTACATGAAGTCCTGAGCAGGCGCTGGAAACTCTTCAGGCAACTGTCTTGTACAGGGCAACTCAATAATTGGACTTAGAGAAATTGCATCATTCTGCAGGTAATCAACCAAACAAACCTGTTGCCATCGAGTCGATTCCGACTCCTAGCAATCCTATAGGACAGAGTAGAACTGCCCCATAGGGTTTCCAAGGAGTGGCTGGTGGATTCAAAATACCGACCTTTTGGTTAGCAAGCAAATGCTTAACCACTGCGCCACCAGGGCCCTATCCAAAACATCCAGTTGCCATGGGGTTGATTCTGACTCACGGTGACCTCATGTGTCTCAGAGTACAACTGTGCTCTGTAGGGTTTTCAACGGCTGATTTTTTGGAAGTAGATCTCCAGGTCTTTCTTCTGAGGCACCTCTGGGTGGACTTGAACCTCCATTCTTTTGGTTATCAGCTGAGCACATTAACTGTTTGCACCACCCTGGGATATACCATCAGATGCAGATTTCTTGGACAGCATGGGAAAATGCTGAAGATTCTCAATTCTTTAAACTGGAAATTAAGCTTATTATTTCCACTTTCAGTTCCTTGTCCAAAATTAGACATCCGTTGTTTGCAAACACAAGGAGAGCAGAATGTACAACTTCCTGTACCTGGGAGAAAAGAAGAACAGGAAAAGTGGGTAAGCTTTAGTGTGTCTACTACACAGAACATCCTGGATGGTCAGGCAGATGGTCGAAAACACAGACACAATATCCTAATAGGCTAAAGATGATGCTCATCTAAGAGTTCATTTAAGATGACAAAACATTGTGGCTTTTTATTTTTGCCTCATGGAATAACTGTAAGAAGTATAAACAGTAAAATACTGAAGACTTAATATTATTGACTTTCTATAAAGGAGGAAACTCAGGTTCAAAGTGATTATGTAAATTTATCATGTTCATGCAGTTAATAAATTGTATAATTGAGATTTGTACCCACCTCAATCCGGTTCCAAACACAATGGCCTTCCCGCTATGCTGTATTGTTGCCGGAGAGAAACAAACACTGAAAGCAACTGGCTTCATTTCACTTGGGAGGAAATTAAAGACAAACGTCACTAAATGACTTGTCCTAGTACTTATTTAAGGAGTACAGGAGTCAGAAGGAGAACCAGGGTCATTAGAAACCCTACCCGGAAGATAAAAAGGAAGGAGATAAACAATGAACTTAACATCACAGGTTTTTCAGGAACTTCATGATTCCGAATAGATGGAATGATTAGGGATCTCTGATGATCTTTAAGGTTACTATGCCTGTGAATATTTGGAAAAGCTGAAGGGGAAAGATGAGAGTTAGGTGGGTAGTTTTATGAACACATGTGGGCAAGGAGAGTATTATCTTTATAAATAGATGAATCCTGACAACGATTTCTCTACAGTAAAAAAAATCGTTGAAAATGAGATTGAAAATTATGTGAACGGAGAAGTAGAAAGGCTGAGTTCTAGAAAATGCAGGCGTGGGTAAGATTCAGAACAGTCGAGGAGATTTTCATCTTCAGTATACTTTTTTTCTAAAATATTGAATAATGAGAATCAATAGAATTTATTATCAAAAAACATTTAGGAGTAATTGGTTGCCCA
Organism: Trichechus manatus latirostris; assembly: GCF_000243295.1. Lineage (NCBI taxonomy): Eukaryota > Metazoa > Chordata > Mammalia > Sirenia > Trichechidae > Trichechus > Trichechus manatus. The sequence goes on along the minus strand of NW_004443948.1, from coordinate 25,142,191 downwards.
TGCTTATAATATTTGGTACTGTCTCTGGTAGCAAGGAAGCAAGGGGAATCACAAGTAAAAATAGTAACCGTAGTAATGATAATAATATTAACAGATGATGTTTAGATATATTTTTTAAAAAAAAGTACAGTAAAACTTACAAAAACCAGAACCTATATAAGACGTAAACTTGACAAAGAAGGAAAACTCAAATATTTTCCACTAAATAGAGAGTGATAGAAAAGTGGCGACCCTACCGTGTCAAAGGCAGAAAACTTGCGAGACCTGGAAAACCAAGGCAGTCACATCGAGTTCTGGCTCTCACAGGTTTCATTGTAGATTGTTTTCCATACAGATGATACTGTTAGTAAATAGGTTTTAAATTTCACCCAAAAAAACTTGGAGAGCTTCTTCCAGTCTGAAATGAACTTATTTAACGCATTTATCTAGCTGACACAAGCATATAGTTTGTGTTTTGTTTTCTGTGTTTTATTTATTTATATGTTTGTTTTCAGAATGAACATGAGTGCTTGAATTAAAGAAGTGGAGAAGATAATAAGAGCCATTTTACACCCTAAACTCATTAACAAAACTTATTGTCTTTATTTATTTATGTAGTTGGCATTTACCAGTTAACTCAATTTACTTAAAAATTAAAGATATGCTTTTCCAACTCAATTTAATCATATATATTTTTTTTTAGGAGAGTCACTAACACTTGATCCAACTTTGCGAATTTCAGATTATCGGGTATGTATCTGGAAATCTGTGACTAGAACAACTCAAGCTGAGACTGAACAAAATGTATGGAATGTCCATTTCTTAGGGATTGAGTATTTTATATCTTGGGGGAAACACCATTAGTATTTTATTTTGGAGACCTTGGCGAAAAAAATTGAACTTTAATTTTCTTTGTATTACTGAAAAATAAAAATAAATTTAAAAAGTAATATTTGATGATACTTTCTTCATTTTTATTTTTAACTTTTAATTTCAGAATCGCATTTTTTCATTTATCTCAATTGATTGTCATAAGTATATATGTGCCCAATAAAGCAGGGGTTGATTTTTCCATTTCAGAAATTAGTAAACTGAGTTTTCCAATGGAAGAGGAAAAATCATAATTAAAAAAATTCTTGACATCCAACTTTTGGCATGATGCAGCACATTGTATCAAATCTCGCTTTAACATCTGTTCTCTACATGGACAACTTCTCGGTAAGGGTTACAAAGGATACTTAATAAAACTAGATATAGATATATGTATCCAAAACATGAAAAACACAAAGCCATCAATTTATTTATGTGTACATCATATTACTATTTGCAAAATACTTTCACGTATTTTTTTTTTTTTTAACCATTTGGAATACCTATTTATATGTAAAGCTATACACTAATTCGTAGCCTTTTTCTCCCTGTTTGAGTGGGACTGGTGATCCTGAACTTCTCAAGGGCCCAGGAGATCACAGATTCCCATTTTCTCATAAGTTTCTTCCTCTTGTTTGCACCTTTGTTGTCCTGTATCTGTACTTCTGCTTGGTCTTTCCTTTCCGAATTTTAGCTTGATTTCTACTTTTTTTCTCCCATCTATAAAAATTCAGCTTCCTCAGACTCCTTGCCCTCTGCACTGCAGTTAAACCTCTACCACCTGTATTGCCGTCATCAATCCCTTACTGCGACCCTAATAATCCGCTATTTCACCACAGCAGCTCTTAACCTGCTATTAACCTCTTAACTGGGACTACGATTGAATCCTCCTAAAGAACATTTGTTGTCCCTAATCGTATCTAATTTTTGCCAGTATTAAAGCTGACCCCTTCTTTCTTCCTGAAACTCATTTACCTTCCATGACAGTCTTCCTCCTACTTGTTCCTTTGCCAAATACTAAAACATTAGTGTCTATCAGGGATTTAATCCATTTCCATGAAATGAAAAAAAAAAAAAGAACTTGAACAGCTTTTTTAGATAATAAAATATGAATCCCAAGCTATATTTCCACCAATATCTGTGGCCTGAGTTTAAATTGATATAGATAAATGTCTATTGGATATTCCAATGTAATGGTCCTATAGGTACTTCATATTACAAATTAATCCAGCACCTTCTTTTTCTGTATTCCTCATCCTGAGTTCCCTCAGTGACTGACATCACCATTGGCACAGCTGGCCATATCAAATGCCTGAATATCTTCTTTACTCACCCCCTTCTCCTTGGCCAGTAGATTGCCAAATTCTTCATTCTGCTTCTTTCAAATATTACTCCCAATGCCTTATTAAAAGGCTCCATCATCACTCACTGGATAATAAACACTCTCCCAACCCAACTGGTCTACCTATAACCAGATAGCAAAAAAAAAAAAAAAAAAAGAGACAGAGACCAAACCCATTGCCATGGATTTAATTCTGACTCATAGTGACCCCATAGGACAGTGTAAAACTGCCCCATAGGGTTTCCGAGGAGCCGCTGGGGAATTTGAACTGCCAGCTTTCTGGTGAGTAGTCAAGCTCTTTACCACTGCATCACCAGGAGTCCAGCTAGAATCCCTGCTAAGTCATCCTGCTCACTGCACCTGGAGTGATCTTTTGAAATCATAACATTGTAACCTCTATCTATGTTGGCTCTCATTTTATGTTGGTTTAGAATTTTTTAAAAGTTTTTATTTTAAAATAATTTCAAATTTATAAAAAATATTGCAAAAAGGTAAAAAAAATCTCATACCTTTTTCTCAAAACTGTCAATATTTTGCTGGATTTGTTTTGTCATTTTTCTCGCTCTCTTCTCTCTTTTGCTTTTTTGTCTCTCTCATCTCTCCGTATATACTGTATATACTATATTTTTCTGAAGATTTTTAGGGGAGGTTGGTTTCATGCATCATACACCATTATCCCTTTATGGCTTGTTTTCTGAGAACACGATAATTTATACATAAAAGTACAGTTTTATTTTCAAATGCAAGAAACTTGCATTTGATTTAATATTGATATCTACATAGCCACACTCATATTTTATGTCATTTATCCCAATGATTATTTTTCCCAGTACATAATTGAGAATAGAAGGAATCCTTTACTGAATTTAGTTATTACTCACGTTAGTCTCTTCTAATCTGAAAAAATTTTCTCAGACTTTCTTTGTCTTTTACGATTGATGTTTTAAAAAATAAAAACCACTTATTTTATGAATCTTTTTAAAATTTTGGATTGTCTGATGTTTTGTCTTGATTAAGTTCAGGTTATTCACTTTTGGGTGGAATTTCATTTAAGTGGTAAGGTGCCCTTTTCAGGCACATAATAGCTTGCATAATTTAGCTCCTGTTTATTCTTTTGTCATCCTTCCTTGAGTTTGACTAGTCTGTCTTAGTCTGTAAGCTCCAATGAAATCTGTCCACAATGGGTGAATCTGCTGGTATTTGAAATGCCAGTAGCATAGTTCGCAGCATCATAGCAACACACAAGCTACCACAGTAAGATAAACTCACAGACAGGTGACGGATTTCTCTTACTACTGTAAACTATTTACTACTTTTGCTTACATACGTATACCTGTGTATATGTGTAAAATATATGCTACCATATCTGATGTTCCTTCATTCTAATACTCCTTCACCAAAAACTATAAAGAACATTTATAAGATACAAAAATTTTTTCAGTATATGTCAAATCATCCCATATACTGGTTAGGTGGGGGATGCATCAATAAAGCAATAACATTATCCTATAATTATTCATGTACTGCTTATTTGTGTTCTGGATTTGAAGTAAGAAACCCTAATGGCAGAACACCATCCACCTTGCATTACAAAGTCTTTCACATACAGCTTTTCTTCCCCAGTGTCTGGTGTGTGTCCAAAAATGCAGGATTAATTTAATAACATAGTATTAAGATATAATTAAAGCCATAAATATGCTGAAACAAAACTGGATAATATATCACCAGGCCAATAAAAATGAACCACTGTATGACATGTTGTATTATCCCTGCCACTACCTTGTCCCATTAACAAAGATAACGGAGAGCTGACTGCCGATGTGCACTTTATACTATCCAGCCTCACCTGTTATTTCCTTTGTCTCCTCAGTTTACATAGCTACAATATTTACTTGTTTGCATTTTGAGCTGCAACTGAATCTATATTTTAGCTAGAATTGTTGGCATTTATATACAAGAAAGCAGCATTTTTAATGAAGAAACATTATTCTAACATAAATAAATAATAATTAAATAAAATGCAGCCTGTATTTATGTAATTGACCTTTCTGAGTTTGATTTCACAAACGAAGAGAAAAACAAAAAAGTTTATTTCCGGATGTACAAGATTGGTAGCTATTTGCTCTGACAAAAAATTGTACACAAAAATCAAGCCACACCAGCTTAGTACTTCCATTTCTTATCAGATGCTCTAGTTTGAGGTGCTGAGGGCACGCAGGGAAAAAGCCAATATAGAAATTGAAAAGCAATTTGAACTTGTTTTGAAGCCATAGCTTGCAATCTGAAGTGTTTTAGTTGATAACCATTTTAAATTCTGTCTCACTTATATCTTTCACTGTCAATATTGTTGAAACTTTCTAAGTTTTAAGATAAGACATTCTCTATTAAATTTTAGTTTAACCATATTTAACAAATGGCATTTTACATTCAGCATTTCATCAGAATTAGTTAATCAAATGTGGTGCCTGCTACTTAAAGGATAAGTCTACTTGAGAAGATAGCTATCTGCTTCTTATTGAGGAAGTTAACATTTTAATGTACGCTTTGTTGCTGCTATAGAATACTACTAAATATGCTCACATAGCTGAACTTCGAAGAACTGGATATGTGTTGATAAAATTCTGACTTACAGGTTTACAAAATACAAACCAACATACAGGAACAATTATTTATATTTTTAGTGAAACAATTCTTACTCAGTGATTTTATTGAGTTCATTATGTATGTAAAACACTGGAGAATTATAAAAAGCTATTTTCTGTAATATGTTGCTGATAGAATTTAGATACGCCTTCATAGTTTTTATGTTAAAATATGAGAAAACATTCCCAGGACCCATTTAAAATATTGTTTGAAATTGTATACTAAAATATGAGTAAGTTTTTCATACAGTGTGGAGATGAATATGTTAAGACATTTTTGAAAATGTCTTAACATATTAAAAAATTCTTGTAATTTAAAAAAAAAAATTAAGGTAATTCATTAGTGGCTGTGAGAAGCAAATCCTTCAGACAAGCCAGGTGGTGTGGTTTTCTCAGTTCTTCCTGCTGGCGTCTTCAGGTCTCAGAACAAACTCTAACCCCCACTGAGGCCTGATGTTTGTTCCCAAGGTTAGGAAGATACACTTCTGGGCTAACCAGCCCCTCCTCAGGAAGTCAAGGGAGCGTGATGCAATAGGATGTTTTTCTCTGTCCAAGTGTAAAAATGCATATTCTGTTAGGATAAAAGCAAAAAGACTTACTGAAGGCTCGAGACAGTTGAACCGGGGAAATGCAAGTCTATCCAAGTGAAACTAAGCACTCTGAGTAGGTAAAGGCGAACAAAAACATTTATATAAAGAAATCTGGAACTTACAGTACAAAATTTTGATTGGAGCCTACAGATTTAGCAAACTGAAAGGTGAGAGCTCGAAGTCGAGGATTGAAAGGGATTAGTGCAAAGCATATATGTGGGTTGTTTGGACTGGCTGCTTTCTCAAATGATAGAAGTACATAACGAAAGGGGGATACGCAGGGTAGTCATAAGGCAACCACTAGGCTGTTCCAGGTATTGTTTTAGAAACCAGAAAGATTTTTAAATAGATTATTATTTTACATCTGATTGGTAGACCTTTAAGTTTGCCAGGCAACAAAAAGATTTAAAAGAAATTTCCTGCAACAGGGCAACTTATGTGATTTCTGATAAAGCCACCTGCATCAAGATCCCCGAACGACAGAGGAAAAAAAAAAAAAAAAAACATGCTTAAGACTGTACAAAGGTTAATGGTTGTCAGGGAAGTAAGCAAGTGTCAAGAGGGAGCTGGAACTCAGACTTAGGCAGCTGATTCACTAAGGTCACGTGCCTCGGGTTTGGAGCCGTCATTCATCTCTGTCTACATATGTGCATGTGTGCGCATGTGTGTGTGTTTCTGCAGCTATGTATATGTGTGGTGTATACTTTAATGTAGAAAAACAATAGGTACATTTTCTACTGTTACACATATGTAGAACATAGACTACAAGAAAGATGTTTACCTGTGTTTTACAGACTATGCAAAGGCATTCGACTGTGTAGATCGTAACAAATTATGGATAACAATGCAAAGAATGGGAATTCCAAGACACTTAATTGCGCTTATAAGGAACCTGTACGTGGATCAAGAGGCAGTCGTCAAACAGAACAAGGGGATACTGCGTGGTTTAAAGTCAAGAAAGCTGTGCTTCAGGGTTGTATCCTTTCACCATACTTATTCAATCTGTATGCTGAGCAAATAATCTGAGAAGCTGGACTCTATAAAGAAGAACGGGGCATCAGGATTGGAGAAAGACTCATTAACAACCTGCATTATGCAGATGACACAACCTTGCTTGCTGAAAGTGAAGAGGACTTGAAGCACTTACTGATGAAGATCAAGGACCACAGCCTTTAGTACGGATTACACCTCAACATAAAGAAAACAAAAAATCCTCACAACTGGACCAATAAATAACATCATGATAAACTGAGAAAAGATTGAAGTTGTCAAGGATTTCATTCCACCTGGATCTATAATCAACACCCATGGAAGCAGTAGTCAAGAAATCAAAAGATGCATTGCACTGGGCAAATCTGTGCAAAAGACTTCTTTAAAGTGTTAAATAGCAAAGACGTCACCTTGAAGACTATGGTGCACCTGACTCAAGCCATAGTGTTTTCAGTCGCCTCATATGCATGCAAAAGCTGAACAATGAATAAGGAAGACCAGACAAGAATTGATGCCTTTGAATTGTGGTGTTGGTGAAGAATATTGAATATGCCATGCACTGCCAAAAGAAGGAACAAATCTGTGTTGGAAATAGTACAGCCAGAATGCTCTTTAGAAGCTGTAATGGTGAGACTACATCTCACGTACTTTGTACGTGTTATCAGGAGAGATCAGTCCCTGGAGAAGGATATCATGCTTGATAAAGTAGAGGGTCAGTGAAAAAGAGGAAGACCCTGAACAAGATGAGTTGACACAGTGGCTGCAACAATGGGCTGAAGCATAACAACGATTGTGAGGATGGCTCAGGATCGGCCCGTGTTTTGTTCTGTTCTGAGCGCCATGAGTCAGAACCGACTTGAGGGCACCAAACAACAACAGACTACGACTTACAGATCTAGGCCCTGGTAGGCAAAACTGTAGAAGAGACACCCAAGTCCTCGAAAATCAAAATACACAGGAAGTCCTTTTTGCGGGTTCTGCTTCTTCTTCCAGAGACGTTATGGAGTGCTGATTTAACCACCAACCAACAAACAGCTACCAGCCCGTAAGAAACCTCACAAGCAAGGAGAACAATACTAGGCCAGTGCAGACAATGCCTTCTCTAGGGTTTCTGACCATGGCCCTGTTTCCAACTGCTGCTAATGCCCACGTAGCCAGCAGAGGATTTCTTATTTCCATCAGTATGGATCGCCTGGACCCTGTTTATGCCGTACTGTTTGAGATCGTTAGATTTGATTGCCCACACTTCAAGACATACCCTATTGACCCAGTTATTCTATGTCTGGGTCTCTCTCCCATAGTCCCATGCTCCTAGCTGGTATTCCTACGTTTCGTTGTTGGATTCTTGCTCCATAATGTTTATCTCAAGTTCTCTGCCTTGCTCATATTTGACTGTGATTAACATCCTCTCATATTAGGTTTATTTTACTGCTTGAGGCTGCTCACCCTCTTCTCTCACTTGAATCTTCATCCTTTGCTATTTTTCTTCTGCATAAGTCAATAACTTTTATTTACCTATCTAACTCTATGCTAAAATAGTTCTAGTATACAGAAGCTGGTCTAGGCCAAGGGGATACAATCAATAGCAGGAGTTAAGGTAGATTAAGATACATATATAGATAATGTTGGGATATCACTCCAAATCAGTTAAGTAATTAAAATATGTACAAATTATTTTGTATTTATTTAGGTTTGTCTTGTGTATCTAAGGAGTTAGCCCAATCCTTAAAAGAAACCATGAATTCCAAAGATGACAATTGTCAGGACTGGCATTGCTTTCTTTCCCACCATATGTTATACTATGAATTTGTTGTTGTGTGTTTTGGCAAAGTAACACCAGCTTGACATAGGTGATGTCCAAAATGGCTGAAAAGCATATTTTTGAACTTAAAATGATTCTAGATTTTTTAAAATTACTCAAGTAACATATGAATGCATTGTTGTTAAAATGGTTCAAATACAGAAGTATTTTGAATTAAACTACTGTATCATGTCCAGAGTTAACAACTATGAATTATTTGTTGTTAGGTGCCATCTAGTTGATTTTGACTCATAGCGACCCCTATGTGACAATGTAGAATTGTCCTATAGGGTTTTCTATGCTGAAATCTTTACAAGAACAGATCACCAGGTCTCTCTCCTATGGAGCAGCTGGGTGGGATCAAACTGCCAACCTTTTGGTTAATAGCTGAGTGCTTAACTGTTGTGCCATCAGGAATCCTTATTTTTGTATATAATTTTATGATATTTACACACACGTATATATACTTGGATTTATAGCTTTTATTTTAAATTAACATTTTTATTTACTCTGTGGTTATTTGCCTTATGCTGGTTAATAATACGGAGTTTTTGTTTTGTTTGTTTTTCATATATCTGAATATGACTGCATAACATCTGATTGAAGCACCTATTTCAATTGTTTAAACATTCCCCTACTGATAGTCATTTGTATAATGTATATTGTTCCCATCTTTTACTATTGGGAAAAAAAAAATGGTGATTAATATACTTACAATTCATATGTGTGAGAGTATGAATTTCATGGTGTAGAATTTTTTTAATAGAAATATTTTATTTAAAAGTGTGTGTGTTATTGCACTTCGTTAGATAATGTTTATCTTAAAATAGGAACCTTCTCAATTACATTCTTACAAATAGTATGAAAGTGCTGTTTCCCAAGTACTGAGATTCCAACAGTACTTATGATAATATGCTAATCTGATCAATAAAAATGGCATTTTAAGGTTTGTTTAATTTAAATTTCCATATTTATAATTCTTATTTGAAATTTTCTTTTATATTTTTGACATTTTTCAATGGTTTGTGAGTCTTTCTTATAAATTCTTGGTTGGAATTCTTTCACATTCTAGGTAAAAATTACTTTTATGAAATCTATAGCATAAAGATTTTTTTTTTTGCTTAGTCTGACCTGGATTTTTGGATATATTTATGCAGAGGCGTGGATTTGAATATTAACAAAATTGAACTTTGTCACACACCGATCTTGTTCCAGATTACTGAAAATAGCTTAAGGAATACTTTCTCTACAGAATGTGTTAGAAGATGTAGTTGTTGTTCTGTGTTGTCTAGTTGGTTCCAACTCATAGTGACCCTGTGTACAACGAAATGAAACACTGCTCTGTCCTGCACCATCCTCACAATCGTTACTATGTGTGAGCCCATTGTTGCAGCCACTGTGTCAATCAATCCCATTGAGGGTCTTCCTCTTTTTTCTGACCCTCTACTTTACCAAGCATGATGTCCTCCTCCAGGGACTGATACCTCCTGATAACATGTCCAAAGTATGTGAGACAAAATATATGAAATATCCTATGAATGTATCTTCTCAAATGTTTCTTCTTCCCTCACCAAAATTTTGCTTGTCTAGTAATAATACCCTGTTTATCCATGGCACAGATCTTCTTTATTTGAGAAATAAGTAGCCAGGATTCTTGAGTCACCATAGGACTCTCTTCCCTAGAATGTTGTCTGACTCACAGCAAAATTTACATGAGCTAGGAATATATTTTGTTGTATTTTGCTTTACATTATTCTTAGAATATAATCTAGACGTGTCTGATTACTAAACTTCTATTCCTCAACACTTGAGTTTTTTTCCACAAGGGTTTGTTCATTTAGATGAAAAGATACTGCTACCATTTATTAAGATGAAGCATTTACCTGGCTAGTAAAATAAATTACATTATTTGATTGCTTTAGGTATATTAGGCAGATTAGATCTTAATAGACTGCTGCCTTATAATTTTTCTTTTTTGTTAATGCTATCCTTGTATAGATTTATTATCAGAGCTCTGTGAGCCTTATGGAATCTCTGGGTAGTACAAATTGTTAATGCACTCAGATGCTAACTGTGAGGTTAGAGATTCAAATCCACCCAGAGGCACCTCGGAAGAAAGGCCTGGTAATCTAATTCTAAACATCAGCCATGGAAAACCCTATGGGGCACAGTTCTACTCTGACACGTATGGGGTGGCTATGAGTCTTAATCAATTCAATGGCAACTCTCTCCCCCTCATCTAGTGAGCCTTACAGAAAGAGTTGGACAGCTTTATACTTTTTATCTGTGTACTGGATTTCTATTGCTATGTAACAAGTTACCACGACTTTAGTGGCTTAAAACAGCACAAATCTATTATAGTGCAGTTTCTGTAGGTCAGGAATCTAGAAAATGGCCCACTGGGCCTTCTACTCAGGTTCTCACCAGGCTGAAATCAAGCGGTCAGCCAGTGCAGTGGTGCAATCTCATCTGAAGTTCACTGTCCTCTTTCATCCTGATTGATTGTTCTTAAATTTCAGTCACTTGTGGGTATAGAACTAAGGAACTTAGCTCCTAGAGGACACCCACAGTTCCCTGCCACATGACCCTCTCCAAAATATGTCAGCCTGCTTTTTTGAGACCAACAGAAGAGAGTCTACTGCTTTCAATCTCTATAATTTTTCCTACCTTTTAAGAGCCCACCTAATTGTGTCATTATGACTTTGATGAACTCAAAGCCAACTGATTAGGGCCCTTAATTACATCTGAAAAGTACCTTCAGCTTTGCAGTATAATGTAACCATCATAGTCACACTTCCCATCCACACTGACGAGGAGGAGATTACCCAGGGGTGTATACAAAAAGTGAGATCTTTGGGCCATCTTAGAATTCTGCCTACCACTATCTGGACCATTATATGGGGCTCTAAAAACAACTATACTGCTGTCTTATTCTGGAAGTTTTTTGTTTGTTTGTGGTAAATTTATGACTAGGGTTGCAAGTTTTTTCTAAGAGAATTGAATTATATAGGTTTATTCTAGGTGCTATTTCAGGAATTCCAGGAAATTGTGACCATATTGTCTAATGTGTTATTATACATTTGTACATATTTCCACTAATTGTTTAATAATTATTTATATGGTTTATTTCTGCTCCCTTTTTCTTTATTTGTATAAGTGGCTTCTTCTCTTTGTACTGATCAGAATATCCTTGAATATCTAGAACATAGCATCAGTTCACTGATTCAATCTGCTACCAACCACTTTATCTGATGAATGTGTTGAAGCTTTTCTGGGTAACTAGGCAGTCATGTTCTCTTTCCAATTAGACATTTTGATCTAAACTTAAAGAAAATTCCAGAATGCTAACAGCCCTGCAAAGTCTTACTTTGCACATGCGTAGGTTGGTCTCTAACCAAGAGCCCTCAGTGTAGTCCAGCGGATAATCTGGAATCCTGCCCTACCTCTTTGTGCAGCTCCTTATTCTTACATGCCCTGACGCACAGTTTCCTCAGCCTATTAAGATGGATAACTCAACTTGGGATTTATCTCCTTGCTTCATAGTCCAAAAGAACTTCCAGGCAGAATGCCCTATCTGTTGAAAAATGACAGTGAGTTTCATCTTACTCAATTACTTTTGCCAAAAGATACAGTGCAGTCTAGCATTGCTCATTGTTAAATGCCTAAAAATGGTTGTCTAATATATTTTGTCCAGTTTATATTTGTTTTCATTAGGACGGCAAGTCTGGTACCAACGACTCTGTCACAGTTGTACATAGGAATTCATCACAGTAATTATCTAATCAGAAAAATATTTTAATGAAAATAATTGATAAGTGTTCTGAAGTTATATTAATTAATATCATAATTGAAATACAATATGATTCTAAGAATTCTTGAAATTTTGTCTAGATACTGCAAAAATTAATAAAATCATAGAACTATCCTCAAACCACGTGGCCATTAATTAGAATTCTAATTTCCTGAAGGAGATAAGACCTTGTGCTTCAGCCGGTTTGAAAATAACAAGTGGGCAGAATTTTGATGAGTATCAAGTTGTAGGGAGTATATTTTGCTTTTCATAGCATTCATAGTGCTATACTAGACATTAAAGATAACCGTCTTGAGGAACACATGGTGGGTGAGTGTTCAGGGTAAGAATCTCTTCTAGCAATTTGAGGAATAAATCATACCTGGACATGGAAGTCATACTTTGTAGAATGGGAAAGTATGCTTCTTTGTTTCCTTCCTCAGCCCGAATGAAATACTCTGGACACACACCAAACCTCTCCTTTCCACATATCACCTCTTAAAACGCTTATATTCACAAGTTCTTACTCTCACTTACTCCACACCTTCCTTCTTGTTGAGTTCTTTAACAATGCCTGGAGTTTGCTTACCAGCTACTCTTTCCTTCATTGCGTTGGAAATTCAACTAAAAACTTTTGGCTTTCCTCCTTTTGGCTTTAACACCTCCTGAGACTCCCTTACAATTTGGTTTCTTGTGAAATAGTCTCCGAATGACATATTCTACTGATATGTTGTAACACTCACAGACAGATTTTAGCTTCAGCTGGTCAGAGGGAGCCACTGACAGCTAACGGGAATTTTTTTTTTCCATTAATTTTAGGGATATTATTTAGTTTCATATATGTAACTATGTGTTGAGAGAGGGAGAAATATGGTGGTATTTCCTGGCCTGAGAAGAGGAATGTGTACTGAATAATATTCATTATACTTGATAGTTATTTTCAAGTATATACATTTCCAAAGCTTTTAGCAAGGGAAAACTTTTACAGCCCAAAAAAAAAAAGTCAGAAAACCATGATAAGGAGTAAAGCAAAACATCCCATTAAGCCACAACCAGCATCTTCAGAATCTCTAGAATTTTGACCCTGTAATTTCTCTTTCTGTCTCAGAGAAGTCTGAAAACCATGAATAAAATGTATAAGGCACTAATTTAGAAAGCACGTGTTATAATACTGAAACTGCCCCCAACTTGATGAATTATGTGACTTTTGCCAAATCAGTTAACCTGTGTGGCTCTTGACTTTCTGGCTGTTCAGATAAATTGTTGAGGATACGAAAGACGTAGATGATTTCTACTTTCTGCCCCAGCTATAACATTGTGCCAAGGATGATCTATGTGTAATTCGTTTTCAAAAGTTGGAAATATTTAAGACTTCAACAATTAATGAATTATCATAATAAGAAATGGTAAGATACCTAGAGAAAAGATAACTGTAACTCATTGTCAGGACACTTAAACAATAGGTATGACCATTCACTGTGTATTGCAGAACAATTTAAAACTTGATAGACCCCTATGACATTTTGTGATCATAAAAATGAATGGTTTGATACAAATGAATGGCTAATGGCTATAATAAATATTAACTATTTCCTGCAAACATTTCAAATGTGAATTCATAATGACCTATTACAGGAAAAGCATTTTCAATCCTCATATAATCTAGAACTTGACTATCCATTTTAAGCACTGGGTGTTCTCTTTTTCCCAGATTCATTATTCAGAGTGAAAAATGATCTCAAGAAAACCTGGAACTTTTATCACTCTTAATGTTATATTGCTTTGTGTAAGTTAATTGTGGATATGATGTAAATTTAAATAATGTGATATAGGAGAATTTTCTTTTAGTAAAACAGTTCCTAAACAGCCTCCTACAATGCTAGAAATGAATGTATACCGCATCTTAGTTTTGCAAGTTTGAAGACCTCTGGATATTTGATTCTGTGTCTACACCTATGTCTGTGCCTCTCCCCATATCTATCTATCTACATATCTTTATTTATATATATATCCTCATCTGTAACTATCACTATCTATCTGATCAGCTATAGACACCAAAGAGAGAGAACTATATTTTGTCAGTGGCAGTCATATCAACATAGTGATAATGGGTTTGATTACCTAACTAATTAGATTGTTAACCAATCCCCAAGTGAGTGAAATACACAGGAGGTTTTAAAGGCAAGGAAAATATAGAGCTTCCAAACACTGACCAAACATAAAAAAATATGCGGACAAGATGTGATGCACTGAGGTAGAAAAATGTGGGACGGTTCTGTATCTCTCACAGGAAAGAGAATTGTGGCGGGTTTGAGGGCACCTCAAACAATCTTTAGATGCCCTCTGATATGTTTCCTCAGACTCAACTTGACATTTTAAAGTACTCACTTTTAAATAGAAAAGGATTTTTACGTTAAGATACAGATTGCTTCTAATCCTTTCCATGTTTTTTTTCTTCTGTAAACTCTCATATTCCCAGGTTTATCCATTCATTCAAACATTCCACAAATAGCTAGGGAACACCATACGAGCCACACCCTATTTTAGGTGCCACAAACCAAGCAATGAGCAAAACTTACAAACTTCCCTGCCCACTGATACTTTTTTGAGTGTCAGTCCTTAATTATGGCTGCTAAATGGGACACTTCTCTTATGTCCAGGGAACTATATACGTCTCGTTTTATCATCTGTGCTTCATCCCTATTGCACTCTCTTTATTTGAGGACACAGTTTCTCTGTGCCATGTGAAGCTTCTGCCAATTTTGGACTATATTTATGTTTGTTGTTTGAGACATGCAAACTGCCTCCATCTGTGTTGGAAATCCATCTGCAGCATGCTTTGAACTTGCAACTGTTCTTGCTCTCCCATCTGTGGGCTACATTTCTAAGCAAAATGTTGTTTTTGCTTTGTTTTGTTTTTTAACCCCCTGAAAAAGACTTCTCCTTCTACTTTTGAATGTCTAACAATACAGTTGAACAGATTCACTGACTATTTAAACAGAGATGTCTGCTTTTTTTTAATCCATAATATGTGCCAAGAGGTTTATGATAAACAAGGAGCTTCGTGAAATACTCAAAGCCTCCTGACTCGGTAGATTTGCAGTAGTCCAGAAATCTCCCCTTCCCCCAACCATCTTTTTAGTATTTAATTTTGGCACTTAAACCATAACTTAAAATGGATTAAATAAAAACCTGTCCTCCTTTAGTAAATCCCTATAACCAAAAAACCCATCACCACCGAGTAGATTGCAACTCATAGCGACCTTACAGGATAGAGTAAAGCTGTGCCATAGGGTTTCCAAGGAGCAGTTTGTGGATTTAAACGGTCGACCTTTGGGTTAACATCCAAGCTCTTAACGATTGCACCACAAACCCCTAAATACAGACATGTGCAGATTCTCTCCGATATCTAAGCTATAAACTACGCTGTAGCTGCAGGGAGTATAAGTTTCCTGGAGCCACCCAGATTTCTGGTGAGCAGAGAACTTTTGGCAACAAGAACCATCTGTTTGCCAACACTGAGCTCTTCTGAGTGTGTGGCTATTTCCTGGTTTCTTGCCATATATCCAGTTTCCATTTGCTGTGTAATCATCAAGCACAATAGAAGATACATAATGTCCTTAAGTTGATATTTTTCCATTTTTCCACCCAGCAGGTAAACACACATTCATCAGTTTTCTCACAGTGGGCTCACTTCCAATTTCAAGGAACTGATTACAGAGATTTATTTGAAGCGACTAGAAAGAGAGGATGTAGGTCCAGGTTACACAGTGGTTACCACCGTGCTGAAACCCCTTTGAGACTTGTCCTGAGAAGAAAACTGTGGAAGAACTGCTGCATTTCAGTCTGTCACTGATGGTGTGTGCACACATCACAGTGCAGTACAGTTCCAGCAGGGTCTTCCCTCTGAGTTTTGATCTTAGGACTAAAGTGTTATCCATGTTTTCAGCTGATTGCTCAATGCTTTTATTTCTTCCTTATAAAACTGCTCTGCAATATAAAGTACATGTATAAAAGAAATCACTGCATCATATTCAGCCTTCCACTAGAGTTAGTTATGTAAGTGATTCCAATGTATAAAAAGATTTGGTTATATTCACATAGGACCTTAAATATCTTATATTTAGGTTTTGAGTATTGTTAGTCGTATATGTGTTTCCACTGCTAGATTGTAACTTTTTCAAAACTAGAAAATACGTCTTCAGAATCTTTCACCAAAAAAAAAAGAACAGTATATACGTAATAGTGAGTGTTACTGGAAGAAGTAGACTAACGGATCATGTCGCTCATCTTATCCAAATTCGAGAATTATTCCACACATATTGTAATGTAAAAATCAAAGCCCTTGCAATTGCTCTCAAGCTCCTACAAAGTCTATTCCTGCACTATACCCCTGCCATTGGTACCTAGTGCTCTCCTAATTGTTCACTCCAGCTCTATTGTTCTTTTTGCTATTTCTTAAGTACATTAGGCACACTTTGTCCTTAGGACTTTGCACCAAGCAAAGTTGTTAGATCCTCTGTTTGGAATACGTTTGTGGTTGTTGTTGTCAGTTGCCATGGAGGAGCCTGCGAGTCATAGCGACCTTATTTATGTATAACAGAATGAAACATTGCCTGGTCCTGCACAGTCTTCATGATTTTTGATATGTGTGAGTCCATTATTTTGGCTTTTGTGTCAGTCCATCTCACTGAAGGTTTCCCTCATTTTCTCTGATCTCTGCCAACCATGAAGCCCTTTTCTAGTGATTAGTCTTTCCTGATGAAGTGCCTTAAGTCACTGAGCCAAAGTCTCCCCATCCGTGCTTCTAAGGAGCAGTCTGGTTGTATTTCTTATAAGACTAATGATTTGTTTGTTCTTCTGGCAGTCCACAATATATTTTTTTATATACTTTATTTTTTGTGTTCTTTATATACTTTTACTCCAGTTATACACATGGCTAATTACTTGTTGAAGATTACTTCTGCCTCCCCCTACTCCTTAAGAGCTCTTGGTAGCTACTAACGATTATTTTTCCCTCACTACTGATTACTTGGAGCCCTGGTGGCACAGTGGTTAAAAAACTCAGCTGCTATCCAAAAGGTCAGCAGCTAGAACCCACCAGCAACTCTGCAGGAGAAAAGACCTGGGAGAAAAGACCTGGAGATCTGCACCAGTAAAGATTACAGCCTAGGAAACCCTATGGGCAGTTCTGCTCTGTCCTATAAGGTTGATGTGAGTCCAGTGACTCTATGGCACACTACAACAACAGCTGATTACTTGGCAATAGCCTACTTAATTTTTCTTTTCATTTTGCTTTAATGTTCATTGCTTTTAGTCCCCTGATAAAGTTTTAAGCTCCGTAAGGACAGGGATATTTAGTCTATTTGATATAGGAATGTATCCATAGCACTTACAAGTTAAAATAGGGTATGACACATATAAAGTAATCAATAAATATGTGAGTTGATTAATACATACTTTCATACTTCTTTTGTATGCACTCACATATATTTTTGTCACTTTATTGGGATAATTTGATTTATATTTTTTATTTTGTTGAATAAAGCCACATGTATCAATTTGCATTTTTCTGTTTTCATTTAATATGTGTCTTCAAACTATGGATATTTTGGACAATGGTTGGAGAGCCTGGAAGATCACAGCAATTTTTCTAGTGAGTGCTAAAATATTCATTACAGCTACTGAATATTTTTAATCTGAAGAAATTTAAATTTGATCTTTTTTATATTTTCCATTTCTCTCCTTAATATTCATGTTTTCCTTTAAATCTTCAAATCTTCTTAATACATATTTTAATGCTCTTGACTACAAATTAGCTTATCTCTACCACATTTGAAACTGTTATTTTTCACTGGTGTTCTCCTAGTTATGGGTCTTATTTTTCTGATTTTTTCTCCTTGTTTAGTATTTTTTTTTAGTGAATGCTAGGCATGTGAATTTTGAATTGGATTTTGTTATATTCCTTTAAAGAGTACTGGATTATGTTCTAGGATTCAGTTTACTGCTGACTAATTTAAAAAAAAAAAGTTTCTTTCTAGTCAATTTCAACTCATGGTAACCCCATATGTCAGAATAGAACTGTACTCCATAGGATTTTCAGTGGCTGATTTTTTGGAAGGCATTTTTCCAAAGAGTCTCTGGGTGGAGTCTAATCTCTAGCCTTTCAGTTAGCTGCGGAGTACTTCAGCAGTTTGCACCACCAGAGGACTCCTGATCTTTATAGGCTTGGCTTTAAGCTGTGCCGAGGTTATTTTAGAGTTGTTTTCCTTCTAGGACTTGTTTAGCCCCATTACTAAATAGCACTATTTGGAGTCTCTTCAAAAAAAATTTTTTTTTTTTAAATTTTAATAAGGTTTTCCTGGAAAAGCTAGAAAAGCTTCACAGAATTTACAATATTCTTACTCTGTGTCAGCTCCTGCTTACAGTTCCCTAAAAAATGCCCCCCCCATGAAGTTATTCTTTGTCTGACTTTGTGGAATATCATCCTACATTTGAACATAACGATATTTAGCCAAAAACTCAGAGAAATTTATATGAATATTTCTGAATACACAACTACCTTTGTGGAAAATATTGGGTTGTCGACCTTGAGTTCAAACAAAGTTTTCATCTATAGCAATATTATTTCACATTTCTCTTGAGAAGCCCCACTACTAGTCGGCATCACTCAGAATAATCTAGATTACACTATTAAAATCAATTAACTTGCAGCTGCAGCAGGAGACTAGAGAAGCACTTAAAAATCATGCCCTATTTTTCTCTGCTTTAGCTGAATGTGACACAGTCAAGGCCCTGTGAATGGAATTAATCACATGGCACTGCCTAGCAGCAAGAAGAGGTGGAATGAATCCCTTCTATGAACCCAGCAGCATAAACAGGAAAACTGTGTATTGGTGAGCAGCAGTGATGGCTACTGTACAGGCGTTCTCTGTCACCCGGTCAGTGTGTTGCTCTCATCCTAATTTGGACACTTGATCAGCTATTGGTGAAAGAAACTTCTTATGAAACACTTCCTATTTCTACCACAGGCTTCTGCTTACAGGATTTTAGTATATTCTGTTAGGTTTTTCTAGGTACAAGCCTCAACACTCTGCTTTTTCTCAATAAGGTTAATTGAATTCCTTTCAGTGTGCTTCCACCTTAATACATTTGGCACAAATTCTCCAAAGTTTTAAAAATATTATCTATGTCCGAGGGTTATTTTTTTTTTAGTTTGATTTTTTATTATCTTCAGTCATTTCTTTAGCTTTTTTCATGAGAGTTTGGAAGAAAGCTTTTAATGTGTCATTTTTTTTTTCAGATCTTGCCAAGAAAGTTTTTGAATGTCTAAAATACTTTATAAGTGTTTACTGCTATTGGCTGCTTTTGAATACTTTAACCACTTTATAGAATTTGTTTTTTGAATAGTTAAATAAATACTACGTCATTTAACATTTTTGAACTAATAGTAGTAACTACTCAGAGCACTATAGAAATCAAAAGGTCACATGCAGGCTTTCAAGGAAAGTGCCCTGATTCCTTTTGAGGGCACTTAGGAAGATGCACTGGCATTCGGGTTGTACGTGCCCCGTACAGTTAAAAATGCCCTTAAAGACTCGAAGTATATAAAGAACAATTTAATTTAAATTTAAAGCAACCTCAGATTCTGTTAGCAACGGTAATCAGAAATAGCGAAGCCTCGCTACCACGACTGACTGCTCTGACAGGGATCACAATAGAGCGTCCTGGACAGAAATGGAGAAAATTGTAGAACAAAATTCTAACTCACAAAAAAAGACCAGACTTACTGGCCTGACACAGACTGGAGAAACCCCGTGAGTACGGTCTCCGGATACTTTTAGCTCAGTATTGAAGTCACTCCCAAGGTTCACCATTCAGCCAAAGATTAGACAGCCCCATAAAACAAAACAAGACTAATGGGACACAACAGTCCAGGGACAAGGACTAGAAGGCAGGAGGGGACAGGAAAGCTGGTAATAGGGAATCCAAGGTTGAGAAGGGACAGTGTTGACATGTCGTGGGGTTGTTAACCATTGTCATAAAACAATATGTGTACTAACTGTTTAATGAGAAACTATTTGTTCTGTAAACCTTCATCTAAAGTACAATAAATAAATAAATAGTAAAGCCTTACCTTAAATAGTAATATATGGAAATGCACATTTTTAAGACGTCAGCAATCTTAAGTCATTATCTTACTTTTCAAAAAAATCCCAAACTGAACCCATTGCCATTGAGTGGATTCTGACTCATAGCGACCCTAGAGGGCAGAGTATAACTGCCCTATAGGGTTTTCAAGGAGTGGCTGGTGAATTCCAACCGCCAACCTTTTGGTTAGTAGCCGAACTCTTAAACAGGTGCTGAAAGGTTTCTTATCTTTTTTTTTTTTTTCTTTTAAGCCTGTTCTTTTGCTGATATGTTAAATGTTAAATTGCAATTTTACTTTCTAAACAAATATATTCTATCTATTTACCAATTTACGTTACAAAATAAATCCAAATAGTTGTGCTGAAAGGATTTTTGTACATATGGTGTATATGACCTCGTAATCTGAAAGTATGCAGGTACTTAGGTTTGAAACAGTAAGTGCTAGACAGAATATTTTTTAAAGTAATGTACTTAATCATGTATTTGCATATGTAGTATACTGTACTTCTCTGAATTCAATTACTAGAAACATTAGGTAGTTAAAATGTTGCACAGTGATTGTAATTAAGAACCACAGAACACATTTTAGAATGTCATTCTGTGTAAATTTATCACACAAAAACAGGATGGCTTATATGAAGTAAAAATTAACCAAAGACCTAGACTTAAAAAAAAAAAAAAAAGAAAGTAAAAGAAGGAAAGAAATTTAAGTGAATGGAGAAAGAATAACTTTAAGTCTATAAAAGGTAGAAAATTAAGACTTGTAAAATTACTAAATAAGAGTTTTCAGTGACATTGAGCAGCTGTCATGGGTTTGTTTGCATGTATTACTGAAGTAATTCATGTTTATTTAATGTGCAACTATTTTGATATGTTTTGAATCATGCAAATATCAAAATAATATTTTGCCTCTTGTTCTAAAGAGGTCATATATGAGATTTTTCTTTATCTTTCCTCATACAAAATATATATTTGGTTCTATTTTAGTATTAAATTTGGTAATTAACAATATTTTAGCTTTCTTTCCTGATTTCTACAGAGGTGGAACTTTTTCTTATACACTAAACATTTCATTTCATCTTTGCTTAGAACTTTAAGAGACCAATTCTCCTAATGAGTCTCCTTACACCTTGGTCAAATGGAGGAATTATGTCCTTTGTCGTTACAGTTTAAGAGGACTATGCTATGCCTAAATGGGCATTAATCAATGCCAAATGAAAATGGTTCGATTCAAATTCTTTCTTCTATTATTTATATTTTTGTTAGATTAAGGACAGGATAAGCTTTAGAAAATGCTTTTATTATTGTTATTAAGATAAGTAAATGCATATACTTGAATTATATAAGTAAATATGCCTTAATGGCAATAAAACAGTAATGTCAATTATTATTTAAAAATAATTTTCATTAAATAGCTTATTATAGATAATATTTTTCTTTATTATATCAGGTATTAACACATCCTGGTCACTTTACTTGTACAATCTTATGTGTACACATATATGCCAAATTTTTTTTGCAAAATTGATATTGGAGATTAAAATCAAGAACTCTAGACTAAAACCTCCAGTGTTTACCATGCAACTCTACAGTTTATTAGCTGAGTGCTTGTGGTTAATAATTTTCTAAGCCATTTGGAAAATATGAATTATAATAGCAACTGATTTGTCTGCTCTTATAAGAATGAATAGGATGTCATATGCAAAACTCTAAACACACTGCTTGGCAAATTGTATAAACTTAATCCATTACTAACTATCATTAAGATTTTTATCATTTTCAGTGATGATAATAAACCTTGGAATGTCTAAAGCATATGCCCAAATTTAATCAACTAATAAGCATACTTTGGGCATATTATCAGGAGGGATCAGTCCCTGGAGAAGGACATCATGCTTGGTAAAGTAGAGGGTCAACAAAAACAGAGGAAGACCCTCAATGAGATGGATTGACACAGTAGCTGCAAAAATGGGCTCAAGCATAACAACGACCATGAGGATCGCACAGGACGAGGCTGTGTTTCTTTCTGTTGTACGTAGGGTCGCTATGAGTAGGAACTGACTGGACGGTACCTAACAGCAACAACAACAACAATCAATACAGGACCTCAAACGCAGCTGTCTCTGACATGATAGACAGCCCACCAGAATGTTGACTGGGTATATACTCTATGTTAAGAAATGATCTTAAGAATTACATATATTTTTGATATTTTGTATATTTTAAAGTCTTAATTTATTCCTTAAATTGAATATTTCTTACATTTGAAATTATGAATATTTCATGATGGTTAAATTTTTTTGATGAATTTCTTATGCTATATTTCCGAGTTTGCATAACAAACCAAGTTTGGCACAGTTTTTCTAGAGAAGTCGTGGATTAGGAGTAAAAATTGCTAATGTAGTTGTTAGCACATGTTCATGTTTATATTGAATCCATAGAAATTATATCTAAATAGATTTTACTAGACTCCGAGCTAATTTCTAAATTGGATCCTGAACTCTTGACACAGAGAATACTATACGCAAAGGCCGGTGGTGGGAATGTGTGTAACAGGTACGTGTCGTTACAGGAAGGCCAACACAGTATATACACAGAATGTGTTAGAAAGTAACCTGAGATGAATGTGGAGAACTCTGTAGCAACCAAGCAAAGCATGATCTTGTGAACCCTATGAAAGCTTTTGGTATTTATCCTAAAAGCAGGGAAACTCACCTAGGTTTATAACCACGAGAGTGATAGCAAGACCTGTCCAGTTCCAGATTGGGGAACCAACTAAAATAGTGTAATGGCAAATATGGGACAAATCAGTTAGAATCTTCTAAATGAGAAATAATGCCTTTCCACGCTGCAAAGCTGAGTGAAGCAGAAGAATGTACGTGAGTTTGAGAAATATCAAGAAGTAATTTTCCACCTGTAACCATAAACCCAAATAAAATGAAAATGTGAGTACAGATGCGAAAATATTTAACAATTGTTTTGGTTTGTTATTCAAATTATTTTGATTTGTTATTTAAATTATTTTGATTTGTTAATCAAAGAGATATACAGATAAAATTTTTATATAAAAATATTTATTATAGTAATTAAACCAAATACATAAATGTTTGAACTCCTACTAGCCTTTACTAAGAGATAGCTATCTGATGTGCAGTTGCACAAAACATACACTATAAAATCAACAAATGTAGCTATCATGCTGTTTGTGTAGGCAAGTGTTGCTGGTAAGTAGTTCTCCAGAAGGAAAAATGGCATTTGAGGTGCAAGACAATTCTTAAGGATAAACATCTACATAGGAAATTGATGGGCTCCAGGTAAAAATGCCAGTAGTTCACCTACTCTGTAAACTCCTGTAAAGTATAGAAGCTCCTCCAGTTCACACATGCCTGTAGATAGCAGGTACTCAGTATATTTAAATTGAAGATAATAATAAGTAGTTTGTTTTTTTTAAAACTCAGTCAAGGCAAATATTCTAAATTGGTTGCTTCAGATATTTCACTTAATTAAACAATTTACAGAAGAACTACACAATCTTTAACTTGATTTAAAAAAATTGAAACATTGCCAACTTTAATATAAATGTATTTTCAGATTTTATTTCTGAAAGATGTGGAAGATATTTTTTGGTCCCGTTGGTCTCAAGCGCCCTCTTCCTCACTTAACTCCATCATGAAGCTGCTTTCTCTTTATGGCAGTAACTCACCTACTTTTATAAGCATAATTTCTAAGACTCAGTTCTTTAAAATATTTGATGTCATCCTGAAACAAAGAGTAATTTAAAAAAAAAAGATCATACGAAAAGTTTAAGTTATTGTTTGACAGGTGAAGGTGTTTGCTATAAGGAAGGTCATGGAAAAACAGCAGGATGACTAGGGGATAGCTTAATAAATGAGATATTTTTAAATCAATCTTTATTCTTTCAAAAGTCTAATGCTCTGATGTTTGAATAAGTGATGGTTGCTTTTGTTCAAAGAACTACTATTTTGTTTTTGATTTATTGACTTCAATATTTAATATTTTTGACATGATATTCATTATTGCCTGCTGCTCCATAATTATAACTACAGAATATTAACATAAGTATACTTGCTGTGCTTAAAATCAGTTGACAATTTTCCCATTGAAATGCTTTTTTGCCTGTGAATACAAATTTTTAAAAAATTGTTTTTAAATATAGCAACCTCACCCCAAAAAGATAAACACCTGCTGAAGTTCTAAATAATGAATGTGGTATGAACAATCAGAACCTGGATGAGGCAATTGCAAGCCAATAGTTTGTGGGCATATGTCAGTACCCTAGCCTCCCAATTAGCACATCAGCCAAACTTGCTCAACCATATTGAATATAGATCTATAATTGACTGGTTCAAGGATCACTATATGCCAAACAAACCCTGTTCAGATTAGGGTGAAACCATGTAGACACATTGGCTGGGAGCAAGTGGTGACTGACTGATAACTCCCTCAAAAATTAGTGCCTACCTTTTTATTATCCTTTGCTTGCTCACAATTGCCACGTAGTTCATGAAAGAAGTAGAGTGTGATTTGTTTAACCTAAGTGGTATTCTTGTACAATTTTCTTTTGATTTTGTCCTCTCAGTGATTTCTTGAACACAAGATATAGTTTTCACCTAAAGTTTTAACAAGCTTCATTCAGAAGCTCAGTGGTGGATGACCTATATAGGCCACAAATACTGTAGGAGATACTTTTAAGGAATTAGAATCACTGAGGGAAAAGGTGTAATAGAATGCTGAAATAATTGAGGCCACACGTAAGGCCAAGTGTCCGTACTTAAGTATGAATAAAAGGTAAATACATTATTGTAAGGAAGGGGTAAGGCAGGGTGGCAGCCAAGAAGATGAGTACAACCCTGAGAGCTATGGGGATGGTTAGTTAAACATGGTGTTCCAAGTGGCAAGACAAATGGGCAACAAACGAGGGCATTGCTCAATCTGTGCAAACTGGAGAAATCAATAATGGATGATGTTAGCCAGTCAGTGCCTACCACAGTGCTTTCAAGATGGACTCAGGGAGAAAAAAAAACCGTTAAGTGGATGCTTTGCATGAGTCCAGTAGCAGGGTTCTACTCATCAAACTTCTCTAGTTACTGCCCCTAACAGAACAAAAAAAAAAGTCGCCATTGAGTCGATTCCAACTCCTGTACAGTTTCCAAGGAGCATCCGGTGGATTCGAACTACCAACGTTTTGGTTAGCAGCTGTAGCTCTTAACCACTATGCCAACAGGGTTTCCTGCCCTTGCTATATGTCAAACCTGCCAAGAGCAGTCACCATTGCTGTGGCTTGTGGAACAATATTCCTGAAAGAGACCAACCAGTTACTTTGGATTGCTGAAATAATCAACTAAACAATAGATTAGCAATCAACTAGAAATGACAGTGATCCATTTTTGCCTGAAATTGATATATACTCAGGGATATGTTTGCCTTTTCTGCCCCTAGATCTTCAGCTAACACCACTATTTCAGGATTTACAGTGTTTTATCTACCAATGAAGGAACTGCACAATACCACATTGGCAAAGTGATACACCTTACAGAAAAATGAGTGTAAGAGTAGGCAATGATGTTGAGATCCATTCAAAGGAGTGCTATAGCTGGCCCACGCTGGCTTACTCGAGAGGTGCTATTTAAATGTTCAGGAATTTTGAACGCTGATTGATATCACCTCGGTAGCTCGAAATTGGGTGCAGTGGGAGCGTTTATACCATGGATACGGAAAAATGCTACAATTCACAGCTTTTCCCCACCACAAAATGCCAATTGTTAAACATTTACTAGCCTATCTTTTTACCTGCCACACTACTGAGAACCTCCTGGGCTGAAAAAAACAAAACCCATGGCTGTCGAGTCAATTCTGACTCATAGCGACCCTATAGGACAGAGTAGAACTGCCCCACAGGGTTTC
>NW_004443948.1:25094325-25116011 GCF_000243295.1 Trichechus manatus latirostris | reverse complement strand
TGAAAAAAACAAAACCCATGGCTGTCGAGTCAATTCTGACTCATAGCGACCCTATAGGACAGAGTAGAACTGCCCCACAGGGTTTCCAAGGAGCACCTGGTGGATTTGAACTGCCAACCATTTGGTTAGCAGCCGTAGCTCTTAACCACTATACCACCAGGGTTTCTCCTGGGCTGATAGACAAACACAAATGTCTGTTGAAGGCACATCTGAGGTGCCATCTTAAAAGTGATATTCTTTATGATGAGATGCCCTCCTCCAGGAAGAAGCTCACAGCCTAAATTTATCACCATTCCATGGTGCTCTGTATCCAGTAGGTTAAATAGATGGATCAGAAACCAAGGAGTAGAAGTATAAATGGTTCCACTTAGTGTCTTCCCTAAAGATGTACTTTGGGAATATGTACTTCCCAAATTTAAAATTTCAGGCTTTGTGACTCTAGGAGTCTTGATTCCTAGAAGTGGAACATTTCTGACAGTGGCATTCCCTTTAAGTCTTAAGTCTCGTAATTTAGAACCCCTTGTGCTAAGAGTCCAGCAGCAAGGAGAGGGATTATAGCATCCTGGAAGGGCAATTTACTTGATCATTAAGATGAAGTTGGCTTTTGGTTACATAGGGCAGGAATGGAAGAACATGTTTGGCCCCCAGATGAACCAATAATATTTCTCTTGTTACTCCTCAGATAATTATGGCAGTCAATAGAATAGTGTGGCAGTCATAACCTGAGAAGTGCACGATGCCCAGGGTCTCAGAATATACAAGGATGAGAATCTAGGTCATTCCTCCTGGGAAGGAACCAAGATCGATAAACGTTCTAGCCAAGGGACAGGGTAATCTCAGAGAGGAAACACCAATTATGTCCTTAAGACAAGCTCCAGAAGCAGAGGTGAGAGTTCATCCCACTAACCTTCCTCTCATAAGCTTCCACAAGATGGAGACCATCCGGAATGTTGGAACCGATGATTCCACAGACAGTGACCTCACTGTATGAAGCTAATGCATCTAAGCAGCACTTGTGGTGGTCGATGATGTTGCCTTGCCTAGATATCCCTTTCTTCTCCTACCTGTTGGGAGTGTTGGCTGCTGGTGAGCTGATTCCATCTCCCGGTATTTCCATCAGCTGAAGGAATCTTCCTCACCTAAGGGTGCTCTCCAGTGATCAGCCATCCAATGATTACCTTCATCCAGTGACTGGACGGTGTGTGGGAATCCAAAATTCCAGTCTATATATCAATAGGGATAACTCTGAATGTCCATCCCAGCTCTAGAACTTCCTGTATAATAATTTATAATTCAAGTTCTCCCTCAGCTCAGCATTTGCAGAGGTAGTTTGTGGACTATTTTCCTATAATCTTTCTTCACATAAATCTCAGAGGGGAATATTCTGTTTTCTGGGGAACTTCACCTACGACAGACCTTAAAATACACCCAACTGTTTATTTTATTTTATTTTGGCAACATATGATGAAGTACATTTTTTACCAAAAAATCTGATTTTTTTAATATATATTTTTAAAATTTGATGATAATACACACAAGTGAGGATGGCACAAGACTGAGCAATGTTTTGCTCCGTTATACATAAGGACGCCGCGAGTCAGAGCCAACTCGATGGCAACTTTCAGCAATAAACAAGTGTTAAAATATATAACCACCTTTTTATGACTGATTTCAATTGAAAAAAGCCCCAGTGATTCAGTGGTTAAATATTCGACCGCTAACTGAAAGGTTTGCAGTTTGCACCCACCAGCCACTCTGCAAGGAGAACGATATGGCAGCCTGTTTCCATAAAGATTAAAACAAAAAAAAAACAACCTGTTGCCGTTGAGTCGATCCAAACTTACAGTGACCCTATAGGACAGGGTAGAACTGCTCTATAGGGTTTCCAAGGAGGGTTAGTGGATTCAAACTGACCACCTTTTGGTTAGCAGCCATAGCTCTTAACCGCTGTGCCACCAGGGATCCTCATAAAGATTATAGCCTTGGAAATCCTAGGGGGCAGTTCCACTCTGTCCTATAGGATCATTATGAGTTGGAATTGACTCAACAGCAATAGATTTTTTTTTTTTTTCCAACTGATAAGTAACTTAGCCGCTACTGACTTAATGACACTGTAATATCCTGGAAATGAAATAACTAAAACTTAGGGTGATTATGAATAATAACTTCATGGGATCAAGTAATCAGATACCTGGTGTAAACCTTCACTACATAAATTTATCATACATGGAAATACAATGCAGCTGGTTAAATTGTCCACTGATAGAGACAGCATTTTTAACTCACAACACAAAATATCATTTTTTTGTATAACTTAACACTATGTGAAGTTTTCATTAGAATTGTCAATGTTTACATAAAAAGAAATGTCCCTATGTCATGGATTGAATTATGTCCCTCCAAAAATGTGTGTATCAATTTGGATGGTCCATGATTCCCCGAATTGTGTGGTTGGTCTCCATTTTGTGATTGTAATTTTATGTTAAAGAGGATTAGGGTGGGATTGTAACACCACCCTTACCCAGGTCACATCCCTGATCCAATGTAAAGGGAGTTTCCCTAGGGAGAGGCCTGCACCACCTTTTACCTTACAAGAGATAAAAGGAAAGGGAAGCAAGCAGAGAAATGGGGACCTCATACCATCAACAAAGCAGTGCCGGGAGCAGAGCGTGTCCTTTGGACCGGGGTCCCTGCGCAGTGAAGCTCCTAGTCCGGGGGAAACATGGAAGAGAAGAAGGCGACAGAGAGAAAAAGCCTTCCCCTGGAGCTGATGCCCTGAATTTGGACTTTTAGCCTACTTTAACTGTGAGGAAATAAACTTCTCTTCGTTAAAACCATCCACCTGCGGTATTTCTGTTGTAGCAGCACTGGATGACCAAGACATCCTAGGTGACTCAAAACATTTGAGCTCAACTACAAAACTCAAGGTTGGCAATTAGAACCCACCCAGCCAGCGGTACCATTGTAACACCTGGATGAGGTCGCCATGAGTGGGAATCAACTTGACAGCAAGTAACAACAAGAAAGTAAAAGAACATATGTCCAGAAGAAAGTAAAACACAAGAATTCATTATGATTCATAATCGAAAAAATGTTTTTCAGTAAGAACTATAAAAAAATTATATGTGTATATATATATTCTTAAAAATATTTTGCATAACATCCATTTTCTATGGTACCCTAATTTTCTATTAGTGCTAAATAATGCAATACACAATTATAGTTATAAGCCTGCTATAATCTCCCGATGCTGAGTTTATTTTGCAATAGAAGAGTAATTGAATGACTTAAAAATGCAGATTAAAATAAGATAGTCCTTTTCATCACAGGTGTTTTCTAAATCTTTCTCAATTGACTGAATAAATCAATATCTACCTAAAATGGTTAACCCTGGTTTGTATTTTTGTAAAAGAAAAAGAAATGGATTTTAATCATAAAATGTTAGTAAAAAATAATTTTTTAATGATAAAAATTCCTAATTTTTTTAAAACTTATTTTTTCCAGGAACTTCAATGTTTGTGTCAAACAATTATCATTGAGTTATGTTAAGTATTTGCCATTTATAATACTTGTAGGTTTAGAATTTAAATGCACACCAGAACAAACCCACTGCCTCCAAGTCGACCCTACAGGGTTTCCAAGGCTTAAATCTTTTCTGAACCAGATTACCACATCTTTCTCCCACGGAGCGGCTGGTGGATTCAAACTACTGACCTTTTGGTTAGCAGCCAAGTGCTTAACCACAGCGCCACCAAGGCTTCTTCTTAAATGCAGAGTGTTATTAAAAAACTTATACATAAATTTATCTGGATTCTTAACGTACAAAGATAATTTATATTCTCTTATAACATAAGAAATTTAAATTGCAACTATATATTTTAAACATTTCTATGTTCATACTTTATTCAAAATTCAATCCTTTATCACACAATCAATATGATGTTAACCTTCCCTCCCACTCCCAGTTATCTTACGGGATGGAACTTAGGTAAACTCAAAGGAGTTCATTTAAGAATGACAACAGATCTGGTGATCTCTACTGTTTCCCAATGTGTTCTTCAAGCGAAAGACATCTACTATAGAGGGTCAGGTATATCTCAGTCTTAGTTGATATACTAGACCCTATTCTATGGGCTCAAGTATAACAATGATTATGAGGATGACGCAGGACTGGGCAGTGTTTCGTTTTGTTGTACATGGGGTCGCTGTGAGTGGGAACTGACTCGACAGCACCTGACAATCTAACAATAACATTCTAGACTTATTATAAGATAGACTTCAATTAACCTTGGCCCACATACAGAAACTCTACTCTGTAATAGTACTAAATAGCTTAAAAGAGGCAAGGTACTTGGATCGAAGTCCTACTTTATCTTACACCTGACGCATAAGCTTTAGAAAAATTACATAAGGTCTGCAATCTTTGATTTTTTTTCTTCTGTAAAATGAATGAGAACTAATATTTAACTCACGAGATCATTATAATATTTAAATGAATAGTGTCATGGTTTGAATTATGTCCCCCCAAAAATGTGGGTATCAATTTGGCTAGGCCATGATTCCTGGTACTGTGTGATTTTCCTGTATGTTGTAAACCTGCCTCTATGATGTTAATGAGGAAGGATGGGTGGCAGTTGTGCTACTAAGGCAGGACTGGATCTACAAGACTGGATTGTGCCCTGAGGCAATCTCTTGAGATATAAAAGACAGAAGCTAGCAGTGAGACAGGGGGACCTCATACCATCAAGAAAGCAGTGCCGGGAGCAGAGCGTGTCCTTTGGACCGGGGTCCCTGCGCAGAGAAGCTCCTAGTCTGGGGGAACACTGAAGAGAAGAAGGCCGATGGAGAGACAAAGCCTTCCCTTGGAGCTGATGCCCTGAATTTGGACTTCTAGCCTACCTGACTGTGAGGAAATAAACTTCTCTTCGTTAAAACCATCCACTTGTGGTATTTCTGTTATAGCAGCACTAGATGACCAAGACAGATAATATGTGAAAAACATATATTGAAATATCTGGCATGCTATTGATGCTAAGGAAATGTTTGTAATTATGTTTAAGATTTAAAGTATTTTTTTAGTCTTGGATAAATGAAACTCCCACTTTCGTTTCCTCTTTCCTGGCACTTTAGTTCTCTTTTGCTTTCTTCCTGATCCTCTCTAACTCAGTGTAAGCTGAAGCAGATCCTGTGTTTCCTTCCTAATCAACCAAACACAATTGGGATATTAGCAGATAAATAAAATAACTCATAAGGACTTAAGATACAGTTTCTCCTGGTATCACTTTTATATTATCAGGAGAAAAGACAAATGATCCTAAAAGTATTTGTTTGGATCAATTGCTTGGCAGTTATAGAGTGCAGCATCCCATCTCCTGTCAAGCATCTTCCCAGAATCACTGCTGATTTTATGGATTTTATGGGTGCTTCATTAACTCTGAGAACTTGCTTCACTCAAGCTCTTATGCAGTCCCTGTGGGCCTCAATTGTATTTTGCACTTACCTAGGTCCACCAAAACATTTCTTCATCAAGAAGAATCTTTTTGCTTTCTATTTGTTGTTTCGTGCCCAGTGTATCTCGTTTAACTTCTGTATAACATTTTTCTGAATAGTGATATTTTATTTTTTCATGTCTCCTTGATTTGACTATTATCTCCTAGAAG
The DNA here is from genome assembly GCF_000243295.1 of Trichechus manatus latirostris. Taxonomy (NCBI): domain Eukaryota; kingdom Metazoa; phylum Chordata; class Mammalia; order Sirenia; family Trichechidae; genus Trichechus; species Trichechus manatus. The sequence goes on along the minus strand of NW_004443948.1, from coordinate 25,110,351 downwards.
ACAAAACCCTAACCTAATCACCTTGTTTTTCTTAGCACAGTGTCTGAAGCATAATAGGTGCTCTAGGAATGTTTAAATAGCTGAATTTGTTTCAGACTATTTCTTCCTTGTAGAACATCTTATAACATATTCTTCATTTACATAGAAAAAACTTTACTAATCTTTATTTTTACTTTGTTATATACGGCAAAAGCAATACTTTTGTAAGGCTGAAAAGATACACAAAATATTTTCTTTTCTATTAAGATAAAAAGTTTATCAAAAATTAAAAGCTAATTTTCTGTTTATCATCACACATTTCAAAGTAGGTTAGAGTTTGTATATTACCTTTAGTATATGCATCAACTGTTCCAGCCAAGTGATTAGAATAATTTCTACTCACTGTTTACAGACTTATATAACAATGCACAAAAGCATCCCATGTTCGAGGATAGTAATTTGCAGCCTAATTACTTGATATTATCTACTTTTCCAACAAATATATTTCCACTAGCATGTCCTCAAATGACATTTGTAAAAACAGAAACTTGGCCGTAATGAAATCACCCTCATGTGACTACCAGTGTGACCGTAATACTCCCCAGCATATTTTCTCCTTTTCAAAATGGGCAATTGAGAGCTTGAGGTAAAACCGTGATGAAACTATAAGTTTCTGTTTTTTTTTCTTTGCCTTCTCTCTTTTCACATCCCTTTGTTAATGGCTTTGTTTTGCGCATACCTTTGTTAATGACTCTGTTTTATGACTTAGGATTCCCCACAGGAAGATTAGAGCCCAGATGTCAGAGACTGATATCTTTAGCCTGATAAGGAAAAGTTGGGTTCCCTATCTCTTTAGTATGATAAAGAGTCTCTTGTAATTATCTTGAAATAACTAACAACACTTCTAACCTTTGTAACAATCATACATAAGCTCTAATGTAAAAATGCCTTTTGGGACTCCCTAAGGACAGCTTGCATTGCTGTTGGGTCCCTGGTGGTATACACTTTCTGAATTAAAACTTTCTCTGTCTTTCTGACTTGGAATATGTTTCTTTGGCTCAACTGCTCCGGGGCAAGGACCCTATTCAGGTAACACCAGTGAGTCACAGTCTTGTCTAACCCATTCTGCTTCTGTGTGGGTGAAACTTGAGACTTGATTCTAACCAACAGCAAACTAATACAGATGTTGATACAAGGGAGCAGAATACTGATACAACAAATATTTAAAATTTTGGCAAGATTGGAACAATTTTGAGGAGCATGACAAAGAAATTCTAAATCACCATGAAGAGATAGTTTGAAGACATTTGGAAGTTCAAGACTCTGCTGTGAGGGCTCAAAAGGAAGTGAAGAGCGTATTACTAGATACTACAGGAAGAAAAGTCCTTCTTATGTAGTGGCAGGAAACTTAGTAAAATTGTTGTCATGAGCTTATGTGGAAAGCAGAGCTTGTAAATGATGGGAGTGGCTACATAGGTTAGGAAATTCCAAAGCAAGGTATTGAAGGTGCAGTTTGATTTCCTCTTGTGAGAAGAGAGAAATAAATTCAAAGAAGAACTGTTAAACAAAAAGGAACCAAGACTGAGATATTTTGAAAATTCTCAGCTTTTCCAGACAACAAATGATTGTAAAATTTAAGAGAATCACTGCCAGGAAACCATGCTCCATAGAAAAGACAGAGGGTATGACTATATGAATGTACGACCTTTTGCTAAAGCATCAAAATAAAAGGTCAGAGTATTTGTCCACACAGTGGACCCCTTAAGACATTAAGAGGGTGATTCACAGATCTTCTCAATCAAACCAGAAGGTCTGTCAGATGCTTAAGACCCTTGTCTTTGAACCGTCTCAGCAAGAGGTCAAGCTAGAGAAGGGATTATTTCAGAATGATCTTTAATCATGGCTGTTGTCTAATGGACTGAATGCTGGTGAAATACATGGAAAGTCCACAAAATTCTTGAGAAAATTACTTCAGCAGAAAAATTGCCAATTGGACTAAAAGGAGCAGAAAGCATACAAAATTAACGAAACTTTTCACATCGCAAGATTTTAGTGGTGGGTAACTTGCTGATAAAACTCCAATACCACAAACATGTGCTAACTTTAATGGAAAAACAACCCGTTGCCGTCGAGTCAGTTCTGACTCATAGAGACCCCATAGGGCAGAGTAGAACTGCCCCATAGGATTTCCAAGGAGCAGCTGGTGAATTCCAACTGCTGACCTTTTGGTTAGCAGCTGAGCTCTTAACCACTATGCCACCAGGGCTTCTTAATGAAACAGGAATACTCAATTAATGGAACCAGGAACTCAGAGAGCATTAACTGAAAAGCAAGGACCAGTTTTCCCTGAGATTAAAATCTCATTAAGGAACTCCAGCTGGAACTAGCCCAGCTGTATTTCAGGACTTTATGGTCCAGTGACTCCTTCTTTACCTTTCATTTCTTCCTTTTCTGAACTGGAATACCTATGGCTATTATCCTATGCCAATCCCACTGTTGTATGTTGTATGTGTTTAAGGCAGATGATCTGTCTGCTTAGTTTCACAGGTCCACAGATGGAGAGAAATTGTGCCCCAGGAGTTGTATTTAATAGATTACAGTAAGCAGCCTCACTCATACCTGCAACAGATTTAGATGATAAAATTTTGGACTTTGAGCTGATGCTGTAATAAGATAAGACTCTATGAGTCAGGATTGACTCAACAGCAACAGGTCCGGTATTTTTTTAAGGGGGATGGGAGTATATTGCATCTGGATTGAAACATTCGGCACCAGAGGTCAGAATGTCACCTAAGGTGACCCCCAGTGAGTTACATGCTTGTGTAATCCCCTCCTATTTAGTGCAGGCAGAACCTGTGACTTATTTCTAAGCAATATAGAACACATTCAATGATTTCTCCAAATCTTCATAATTCTCTGAAATTATTCTACTGTGTAGAATCCACAGTCTGGCTCTGCAGAGCTATTATGAATGGACAGGGACCATTTTAAGCAGATAAAATAATGGGTGCATTAGTCAGTAATGTAAAAGTATCTCATCTATTCTAGAAACTAAATTAGTTAAGTCTAGCTGAACCAGGTGTTGCATGGAATGAAGGCAGGAGAAGATATGAGGTAAGTGAACAAGCAAAGGCCAACATTGATTTTAATTTTATTTCATATTGAAGAATCCGATTTTATACTGAGAGTAGTAGAAGACTCATGAGCATAGATGTAAATAATGAAATTATCTGCTCTATAAATGTGTCATCCAATATATTAGCCACTAGCCACATAAGGCTATTTAAATTTACACTGATTAAAATTAACATTTAGATCCTCAGTTGCACTAATTACATTTCAAGTGCTCAGCAGTCATATGTGGCTAGTATCAACTATATTGGACAGTGTATCTATAGAACATTTCCATCATAACAGAAATTCTATTAGCAAGCACCTGTCTAAAAAGAAAACTTTAGCTGTAAGCTTGAGTATGGATTGGAGAGGGTAAAAAGGAGCCAGTGAAAGGAATGTAGGAAAGGACACAACCTAGTGGAAAGATTGCGGTAACAAGAGTAGGATTGGAAAGAAGAAATCACTTAATAGAACACAGATGTAGAGAATGGAGGAGAAAAAACAGTTAAAAACTGTTGGTAAATCTAATATAATGTGAGAGTTGTCTATACCTTAAAATTTATTTTTATACATTTAAATGGTGATATGAAATCAGAATGTAAGTCTCTTTCTTAATATACTTCTGCTACTGCACCAGAATTCTTCACTGAGTTCATTATAATACTTTCTGTTCTGTGAGATCTTCAGGAACTGATCTGTCTTTGCCACTCCACTGCCTAATTCCTGCCTCGTGAAGGACTCTCCATGGATATTTGTGGCATAAATAGATACATAAATTAAATGTATAATTTATGAATAAAATTTCAATGATCGAAGCAGATAAATAATTTTGTTGAGACTTTTATAGCTATATTTTTATTATTTGAATTGTCCTGACATATAAAATTTTAATCAATAGCCTCTGAACAGATTCATAATTTATTGTATTACTATGTGAAGTTCTATATAGGAACTATTTAATTCTTATGTAATTAATACATCCCATCATATACCACTTAAAAGAAGTCTGCTACTTTGCTGATGACCCAAAATAGACAAATACATCAAGTTTTTTTTTTGCTTTTTATCCCTTATTATATTTGTATTATTTTGTATTATATTTGTATTATTATTACATAAGAGGGAAAAAATTGAATCTCGACAAATTAGGAATCTATGCAATAATACAGAAGTTCATATACTATATATCCAAGAGTAAACTGATGTTTTTTGTTTTCTTTTCTTATTGTTTATCTATTTTTAAAATCAAAAACAAAACAAATCAAAACCCATTGCCAATTCCAACTCATAGCAACCCTATAAGACAGAGTAGAACTGCCTCGTAGGGTTTCCAAGAAGCGGCTGATGGATTCAATCCACCGACCTTTTGGTTGGCAGCTGAGCTCTTAACCACTGCTGAATGACATCACTAATCACCTACAAGAAGAGAGAAACCACTTTGAGTTTTCTTTGATGCACTGTGTGTTAAAGATAGCTTGTTTACACCAGGGGGTAGAATTGGAAAGAGATATCCTCCAGGCAACATGTTTACTGGTTTTATTAAAAGAGAGAGGAGAAATATCTTCTTAGCATTACTTGTTGAGACACATCACTATATGGAGAATATAAACAGCTCAATATCTCTTACAGAATGTTACCTAATCCCTAAAGAAATATGTGAGTCTGAAGTTAGACTATTTTATTTAAATAGCAGCATTGTAAGGAAAATAGAACATTTTTGCCATCATCGTTATCATATTTAGGGCTTAATTGTGCCCAAGGTTTTTCATGTGTCTCTCTACAAGTATGTCTTCAAGAGAATTTGGGGGAGGGGGAAGGGATGGAAGTATTCTGTTGTTTTTTTCATTCTAGGTGAAAGTCTTTTCTCCAAAATGTGCTTACTTCAAAATCACATTATTTCCTGCTTCCAAATCATTTCTAATAGAATAAGCCCAAAGAGGCATGTTTTATGCAGGTTCTGAATGAATTCTTATTACTGACATCTTAAATTAACTATCTTACAGATACAAACTAATCATAATATCATCCAAGTTCTCATATAATTACTGAAAAAACAGTGAGGATATTGACTCCCTGAATATATTTCATATGTAAAAAAAAAATCCCAAAATATCAGTTGAAATTTAGACTTTTTAATGTATTTCAGACTAACCACGGCTGATTTTAAAAACCTGTGGGGAATAAAAGTGAATTGTTTTCTCTGGCAGATACAATTTGATTTCCTTATAATTTTTTTCCCATGTTTGGTAACCAATATTATTATGTCTTTATTTGGTCATAGAAATCTTAACGTTCTTCTCTGAAACAAATCTATAATCTAGGCTTCTGTAAAATCTTTAATTATTTTAAAAACATTATTTTCGAGTTTTCATCCATACATTTATTTTCTGTCTGAAATGCTCTTAAAACTTGAGGTATTGCATGCACCCCTTTTAAAGAACTGACACACAATTTGATCTAAACCGTATCAGAATATATAGTATAGAGAAGTTATTTTTAAAGTTTTTTGTAATTATAATCCAAGTTATTTTAATGAAAGAATGATGATGGTTAAAATTATTACTAGAAATTCAAAATGAAAACATGCTATAGGTTTGCCAACTCTCAGAATGGAGGACCTCTCTTCATAAATTTTCCTGCTTCTAATTTCTGTGTTCACATAGTCAGTAAATAAAAGTAGCAGAAAAACACAACAAAAACAGAATTAATAGTGTCTCTCCAATAGGATCACTATGAGTCAGAATTGACTCAATGGCAATGGATTTGGTTTGATTTGGTATCCAATAGCTAAGAGCTATGGCTGCTAACCAAAAGGTCGGTGGTTCGAATCCAGCAGCTGCTGCTTGGAAACTCTACAGGGCAGTTCTACTCTGTCCTATAGGGTCGCTATGAGTAGGAATTGACTCGATGGCAATTTTGTTTTTTTAATCCAGTATGTATAGGTAGCATTTCCTTACTCTCTCTTTTTCTTTGATTTTCTCTCAGTCTTTATTTTTTTCCATTTTTACTACTAGTCTTTCATTGCACAGGCCCATTAATTTTTTTAATCTCATCATATCATGCAACTGAATAAAATTATTATTTTTGTGTTTGAGAGATTTAATTTACCATCCCAGATCCTTTTTCTTTAAACTAAGTTCAACATTTTATATTTTTTCTCAAAAAAATTACAAAATTGTAATTTGATGAACTAGAATAGAAATTCTAGAGTTAGAAGTGCGTGTCTTGAATCATGATCTTAACATGATATTCAGTAATTTTATCTACAATATGTGAAGGATAATTCAACTACTAACTCACAGGATTACTGTGATCATAAAATATCTGTATTAAAAAGTCTTGCAAAACAGAAGCTGTAATTGTATTGCTGTCTTAGTTTGCTGGTGATGCCTTAACAAAAATATTACAAGTGGGTGGTTTTAGAAAACAAAAATTTATTTTTCACAGTTCTGGAGGCTAGAAGTTCAAATCAGGGCATCGGCTCTAGGGGTGGATCCTTCTTTACCAGTCCCTCTGGGCAGTTCTTGGGGTTACTTGGCTCACAAGCAAAGTCCAAATGGTCTCTTCCTCCTGTGTGTGTATATCTGTGTCTCTGCTCCCTCTATAAGACCTTACTCTGAAGGGTTTAGGTTTATAACCCACCCTACTCAGTTATGACTTCATTAACATAACAAAAGTAAAATACTATTTCCAAACAGGGTAACAGTTGCAGTTATACTGATGAGGCCATCAATATATCTTTTTGTGGGACACAGTTCAATCCATAATAATTACATATTTATTTTTCTTCTGAAGGTCAGTGATCATTCAGTGAAAGGAGAAGTTTCTTTTTCTACTTTGATATACTAAATTAAAAAACAGCTTTCTTCAAAAATAAATCTTTTGTTTTTATTTGCAACTCCCTAATGGCTAATGAAAGAAGCCCTGGAGGCAGTGGCACAGTGGTTAATGGCTCAGCTGCTAACCAAAGGTTGGCAATTCAAACCCACCAGCCTCTCTGCAAGAGAACAATGTGGCAGTCAGCTTCCACAGCTTTGGAAACCCCAAGGGGCAGTTCGTCTCTGTCCTATAGGGTCACTATGAGTTGGAATTGACTCTATAGCAATGGGCTTGCTTTAGTTTAATGGCCAATGATGTTGAACATCTTTTCATATGTTTGTTGGCTATTTGTATATCCTTTGGTGAAATGTCTATTTAGGTCTTTTACCCAGTTTTTGATTGGGTTGTTTGTCTTTTTGTGTTGTTGTTATTAAATTTTAGGAGCTAAGCCTTTGGCTGTTAACGAAAATATCTGAAGTTCGAATCCTTGAAAAAGTTATGGGGCAATTCTTCTCTGCCCTGTAGTGTAAACTAAGAGTTGACTCGATGGTAAAGGGCTTGTTTGGGTTTTTTTTTTTTTTTTTTTTGGTTATATATTCTTGATATTTGTCAAATATTGTATACTCCAAATTTTTACAACAATATAGAAAAATGAATACATGGGATCTCACTGTAAACTTAGAAAGGAATGAACATCTCTTCCAGAATTAGATATTTCAGGTTATTTTGTACATAGTTGAGATGTGGAGAGATTATGGAGGTAAGAAAGAGTTGCCTGTATATATTCCTTTCCTCCCTTCTACCTCATACATGGAAGAAATTTAAGATTCAGTCTAAGACAATATTTTAAGTGAATTATTTTTTTCTCTCTCACGTTCCCTTTACTTACCTCTCTTGTATACTGTTTGCTCTCACTGACGTCCTTTCGTTCCTCTACTCTCATGGACTGTAGACATGTAAGATGTTCTATACAAGATACAATCTCCTCTAATACAAAACATTCTCATTCATTGTACATCCCTATCTTATTGAAGGATTCTATGGGGAAAATATTAAATGACTCAGAAAACATCAAAAAAGATGGAAGGATTATACAGAGTCACTATACCAAAAAGAATTGTTGATGTTCCACCATTTCAGGAGGTACCATATGAGCAGGAACCAATGGTACTGAAGGAAGAAGTCCAAGCTGCACTGAAGGCATTGGTGAAAAACAAGACTCCAGGAATTGACGGAATACCAATTGAGATGTTTCAACAAATGGATGCAGTGCTGGAAGTACTCACTTGTCTATGCCAAGAAATTTGGAAGACAGCTATTTGGCCAACCAACTGGAAGGCCTATTCCCAAGACAGGTGGTCCTATCTATTTCAGAAATTCTCGAACAATATCATTAATATCATGCGCAAGTAAAATTTTGCTGAAGATCATTCAAAAGCAGCTGCAGCAGTATATTGACAGGGAACTGTCAGAAATCCAAGCTGTATTCAGAAAAGGACGTGGAACCAGAAATAGCATTGCTGATGTCAGATGGATCCTGGCTGAAAGCAGAGAATAGCAGAAAGATGTTTACCTGCGTGTTATTGACTATGCAAAAGCATTTGACTGTGTGGATCATAACAAATTATGGATAACATGCAAAGAATGGGAATTCCAGAACACATAATTGTGCTCATGAGGAACCTGTACATAGATCAAGAGGCAGTTGTTCAAACAGAGCAAGGGGATGCTGTGTGGTTTAAAGTCAGGAAAGGTATCCGTCAGAGTTGTATCCTTTCACCACACTTATTCAATCTGTATGCTGAGCAAATAATCCAACACCACAATTCAAAGGCGTCAATTCTTCAGCCTTCCTTATTCATCGACCAGCTTTCATATGCATAGGAGGGGATAAAAACACCATGGCTTGGGTCAGGCGCACCTTAGTCCTTAAAGTGACATCTTTGCTTTTTAACACTTTAAAGAAGTCTTTTGTAACAGATTTGCCCAGTGCAATGCATCTTTTGATTTCCTGCCTGCTGCTTCCATGGGTGTTGATTGTGGATCCGAGGAACATGAAATCCTTGACAACTTCAATCTTTTCTCCATTTATTATGATGTTGCTTACTGGTCCACTTGCAAGGATTTTGGTTTTCTTTATGTTGAGGTGTAATCCATATTGAAGGCTGTAGTCTTTGATCTTCATCACTAAGTTCTTCAAGTCCTCTTCACTTTCAGCAAGCAAGGTTATGTCATCTGCATAACACAGGTTGTTAATAAGTATTCCTCTAATCTAGACGCTGCATTCTCCTTCATATAGTACAGCTTCTCTGATTATTTGCTCAGCATACAGATTGAATAAGTATGATTAAAGCATACAACCCTGACGCACGCCTTTTCTGACTTGAAACCACACAGTATCCCCTTGCTCTGTTTGAACCACTGCTCTTCATCTACGTACAGGTTCCTCATGAGTACAGTGAAGTGTCCTGAAATTCCCATTATTCACATGTTATCCATAATATGTTATGATCCACACAGTCAAATGCCTTTGCATAGTAATATAGCAATCGAGCCGTCCAAACAGCCCAGCCTCACCGTTCTAATCCTCATTCTTACTAATGTCTCAATACCCATTTGTTCAATCAGTCTTCCTTAATATCCATCTGAGAGTTCCTGTTCATTTTTACTGGTTATCAGTTATGGTCTCAGGATCTGGGGTTTGTCCCATTAACCATCCTTGTGTAAATTTTCCAGAATTTATAATCAAATTGGATCTCAGTGAAACTGATCCTAGAAGAGTTAAACCAAATGCATGAAGGAATCCAATCTGTGTGGTCCAAGGTGTGGACAGTATTAGGTAAAATCACCAACCAGGACTCTCTTTACTAATTTTCATACCCATTCCTTAATCTCTATGATTGCTGGGTAATGACAATTTGAAGCTGCCCCCTTCTCCATAAAATTTCTATAATGCTTTCCTCCATAGTGCAATATGCAGTCCAGAGCTTCCCTGAAGTATCAGCCTGAAAGCTGTCTCCAGCTTAGATGACCTTCTTGCTGAGATTAGTTTCCCTACCCTTATTCTGAGAGAACCCCCCTAAAAACTCCTGGGATCAGATACTAGGGAATCTTACCTAAAAAAAACTTACCAACGTTGTCTATGGATGCAGGATATCCTTGAGACAAAATTCTGACAGATACTATATAAAAAGAATATTATGGGTGAACTTCACTCAAGAATATAAAATATCCTAAACAAAAACCAATCTAATATACTTAGATGTAAAAAAAAAAAAAATCCCAGACAAACTGAGTTTACTCTAAGAATTTAAGTATTATTTAACATTCAAAAACAATAAATACATATCACTACCATAACAGAACAAAAGGAAAAAAAAATCAACTCAATAGAAAAAAATTTAAAATCTGATTTAAAACACCTTAAGTAAACATATCTTAAATATTCAAAAGCAGTATTTTTCCTCCTGAGATTTGAAGTAAAACAAGTTTACAAGTAAAACACTACTTGTTTTCAGTAACTTCTAATACTTCTAGCCAGTTCAGTAAGAAAAGGAAAATAGTAATGTTTGTAAATGGAGAAATAAAATTGTGGTAATTAACATACAACAATGTGTACATCAAAAAATCAAAAGGATCTACAGAAAATTGAGAAAATTAATAAGTGAATTTAGCATTTTCTATGCATATGTATCACATATATATATATGTGTATATATATATACATATATATATAAAGATTTGTCTCCATATAATGGCAGGAATCAAATAAATTTTAAAACTCTCTAGACATAATATCATCAAAAAATTCCAACTACCTAGGAATAAATCTGATGAAAAATGTATAAGTTTTTGCACTAAATATAAACATATTCTGAGAGAAATTAAAGGAAACAAATAAATTGAAATAAATACCTTGTTCATGGATTCAAAGATTTAACATTTTAAAAATGTCTATTTTTGATAAATTGATCTATAGCTTTAATGCAATCTCAGTCTAAATATAAATCTCATTCTAAATCTCAGTGGGGGTGTGTGTGTGTGTGTGTAAAATCACAAGTTGCTTCTAAATCTTGCATGGGAAGGCAAAGGTCCAAGAAGTATCAATGTATTTTTAAGAAGAACAAAGATAGAGTTCCTATATCATGCATCATATTTTATTGTAAAGCTGCAAAAATTAAGTCAGTGTGATGCAGACAAATATATCAGTGAAACTAGTTAGTTTTGAGGAAGACTCACTCATTCGTAGCTATATGACTGATAAATAAGTCCTACTGTACTAGTGGAAAGTATTTTTAGAATGAATGGAAAAAAAATAAATCTTGACTCTTACCTCACATCATACAAAAAAGTCACTTTCAAATGTATTTAAGGTACATTTGTACATAGAAACTTACAAGTATCTAGAGTATTACAAAAACAAATATCTTCGTAAAACTCTAGTTGGCTAAAAGCTACTTAGGCTGAACACAAAAGCACTGAATTTAAAGACTTGTAATTTGAAATATATCAAAATTATGAATTTCTATTATTAAAATAAAGCATATTGGCATTGAAAAAATCATCCTTAGTAGTGTAGAATAACATTCTTTCATTGTATAAAACCCATTGCAGTTGAATCTATTCCAACTCAAAGTGACTCTATAGGACGGAGTAGAACTGCCCCACAGGGTTCCCAAAGCAGTAAATCCTTATGGGAGCAGGCTGCCATATCTTTCTCTTGCAAAGCAGCTGGTGGATTTGAATGCTGACCTTTCGGTTAGCAGCTGAGCGCTTAACCTCTGCACCACCAGCTCTCTTTCTTCATTATATAAGGCTCATATAAATTGTTCCTATAAATAATGGAGAAAAATTTAGAAAACCCATTAGAAAAATGGACAAAATATTTGAATGGACTCTTCAAAAAAGATACTATTTGAATGATGCAAAAATGTTAAGTATTCTTGAACACCAGGAAAATGTGAACTTAAACCACTTTGATATACCTTAAGATACTTACCAGGATGGCTGAAATTTAAAAAAAAAGAAAAAAAGAAAAAAAAATGAATAGATCATATATAGGCAAGGATCCAGAGAAACTGGAACATTTATACGCTACTGTTGGAGTATAAAATTTTACAACATCTTTAAAAATGGCATTGTTTATTTAACGTGACCAGTTTCATTCCCTATGGTTCAGTGATTTTACTCATTGGTATATACCAAACAGAAATGGATACCTGGGTGTATCATACAAACAAACAAACAAAAAACAAACCCTTTGCCCTTGAGTTGATTTGATTCAGATTCACAGCAACCGCATGTGACAGCATAGAACTGCTCCACTGAGTCTTCTTAGCTGCAATCTTTACGGAAGCAGATCACCAGGACTTTCTTCTGAGGCACTGATGGTTGGTTTCAAACCACCAACTTCTGGGTTAGTAGTTGAGCTCAAACTGTTTACACCACCTAGGTACCTGGGTGTATCATACACATGTGTAATAATATTCAAACAGCGTTGATAGTAATAGTTAATACCAGAAAACAACATAAATGCCCATTAAAAAAAAAAAAACAAAAAACCATTGCTGTAGAGTCAATTCTGAACCATAGCGACCCTAGAGGGCAGAGTAGTACTACTCCATAGGATTTCCAAAGAGCAGCTGGTGCATTTGAACTGCTGACCTTTTGGTTAGCAGCAGTATCACTTAACCATTGTGCCATCACGACTCCTCAATGCTCATTAACTGTATTATATTCATAAAAATGGAATGCTATATAGTAATGAAAACAACCTCATTAAGGTCATACATAACAACACTGAAACATTGATAAAACTAATATAAATTTTATCACTGAAAGTCAGATACAAAAAGAGTACAATTATACATTCCCAATTATATAAATTCAAACACAGGAAAAGGAATTAATTGTGATAGGAGTCAGAGTAGTAGTTAATTTTGGGCTAGGGTTATGGCTAGAAGTCGATGAAGGAGGCTTTTGTGATACTAGTAAAACATTTAGTGAACTTTTGACTTTGCTCCTTTATGCACATAATTTATACTTCCATAATGTAAGTTTAGACTTACAAATACGAAATTCTAGGGTATGTTCCTTAACCACAGTGAAATTAAATTGGAAAGAAAATACACACACTCATGCTTTACTTACACTTAAATATCATAAAAACCTGAAAAAATGCAATAGTATACATTTTAAGCTGAATGATATTCATATACTAAATATCAACATCTAAGGAAGCTCGAGCCAAACTCCAAGGAAATTTGGAGCCCTAAAAGGACATGTTTGAAAAGCAGAAAGTCTGAAAATAGTTGATGTAAGATTCTTCTCAAAAAGATAGTGAGTCAATAGCAAATAAAGCCTAAGTAAAATGAAGGGAGAAATATAGAAGGGACAATTAGGTTTATGAAGACATCATTTTAAGATACGTAAGGCCTGAAAACATGTCAGAATAAATGAAATATATCCCTTTCAGTCATTACTGAAAAGATATTACCACCTACACATTCCAGAGCCAAAACAAAAAAATACCCATTGCCATCGAGTCTGACTCATAGAGATCCTATAAGACACAGTAGAGCTGCCCCATAGGGTTTCCGAGGAGCAGCTGGTGGATTTGAACTGCTGACCTTTTGGTTCCCAACCGAGTTCTTAATCACTGCACCACCAGAGCTCCAGAGCATGCCAGAGCAGACACCTTAAAATGCTGAGAAAATGGAAGTTATACAAGAAAATTCATATCAATAGTCAAGAGTTAGAAATGGGGTTAATGTTGTATAAACAAGGCTGCTTTTTCCCAGATAAGTAGATAACTAATGTTATCATGGAAGTAGACATGATGGATTTAAAATATATCATGTCAGCTTGTCTATTTCTGTGAACATAATGGGAAAATAAGCTAGTCTTAAATGTTAGTGCATATTCAGGGTAGGCATTCAATATAAATCATATAAGATTCAATGTGACTATTAGACTTACAGGAAGGAAGTACTTAACATATGGATAAATGCCCTATGATATTGGAAACCCTGGTTTTGGAGTGGTTAAGGGCTATGGCTGCTAACCAATAGGTCGGCAGTTGAAATCCAGCAGGCACTCCTTGGAAATCCTGTGGGGCAGTTCTACTCTGTCCTATAGGGTTGCTGTGAGTGAATTGACTTGGTGATAACGAGTTTGTTTTTTTGATATATTGTGTGGCACTCTATTTGATATTTGCTGTAAAAAAAAAATTAAATGTTTATTTGTTATTAAATAAATTAATTCCCATCTTCAGAACTGATTTTTTAAATTTTTTTCCTATTATTCCTCAGAGTACTTACAGACATTATAATAAATTTCAGTAAAGGCATTTATTTCTATTTTATAATTCTTACTAGGTTAAAATTTACATACGATTCTTACCATAGAAGTGTTTCAGCTTTGTCCAACAATACACATAACTATTTTTTATGAAACTATGTTTTAAATAAATATTACTTTTTCCTACTGTGGGTGGATTCAATTGTAAAGTTTTAAAGGCATTAATAGTTGTTTCATGGACTTTGCAAAAGCAGTCATACAACAATCTGTGCTAACATTGATGGGTATAGTGATTCTTACTAATGAAGACGTGGGATTGTATAAACAAGAAGTATGTTATCAGAAAATTGATTTATATGTGTGGGTGGATGAATAAAAATAAAATAAAAATAAAGTCAATGTCTGCTGACTTTTTATGAATAATTTATCATGCACTAAGTAAGCATAAGAATATTATTAATCATTCTTATCTTTCATAGTTATCATGTATTTAATAATATTATAAAATACGCTACAAATTGAGAGTGTTGTATGATAATACACTTACCCATAAATCTGTTCATACTTGGATGGATTTTTTTCAGAGTCTTTGGCAAGTGCTTGCTTTCTGCAGTAAACTTGCTGACTGATTTTAGTGGTCTTTTGAGTATAGATCCCATCTCGTTTTATTGCTGTGATAAAATGTCAGCAAAAGTGTATGCATTCTTTAACGGCCTCTGGAAAAGACTGAAACTAAATCAGAAAGGACAACCATGATGAAGAACAGTGTATGTTTTGGTATTTGGGGTGTAATTGTTTGTATTTGCTGAGAAGACATTTTGTATTAGAAATTCTAATGTTTACGCATAGGCTATTATATCTCCAGGTAAATATTTAGAATGACGTACACAAGTCTATTGAATGAACTATTATATCATCTGCTGCCACCAATGGGTATTATCTTTACAGCTATTTGATATGCCACAGGACATTTTATTCTGTGATTTATAGCAATAATTTAGATGCTATTACTAGTACAAATAAAAATATACATCCTTAGCTTCTTGCTTTAGACAGTGTGTGTGCAAAGTCGTGCATAATCAAACCCAGATCCAGTTGCCTTTGAGCCTTTTCCGACTCATGGTGACCCCGTGTGTGTCAGAGTAGAACTGTGTTCCCTAGGACTGAATTTTTAGAAGCATGTCACCAGGACTTTCTTCCAAGGCACCTCTGGAAGGACTCCAACCTCTAATTTTTTTTTTCTTTTAGTTTTTACTCAGCATGTTAAGTTGCCATTTAACAATTTCCATGAAAATTGTTGTTACATCGGTTACATTTTTCACAATGTGTCAACATTTTCTTTAGCTGTGCTCTAGTTGTTCCTTTTTTTAATTATTATTATTTTTATTTTGTTTATTGTCGTCATTTAAGGGAAAGTTTACATTTCAAATTAGTCTCCTATACAAAAATTTATACATATATTGTATGTAACCCTAGATGTTCTCCCTGTACTGTGACAGCACACTCCTCCTTTCCACCCCTGATTTCCCATGTCCATTCAACCAGCTCCTGACCCTCTCTGCCTTCTCATCTCACCTCTGGACAGAAGCTGCCCTTTTAGTCTCATGTATCTACTTGAGCTAAGAAGCACACTCTTCATGAGCACCATTTTATTGTTCCGCCGTCCAGACCAATCTTTGTCTGAAGAGTTGGCCTCGGAAATTGTTTTAGTTCTGGACTGATAGAGAATCTGGGGCCCTTGCTTTCCAGGATTCCTCCAGTCTCAGTCAGACCATTAAGTCTGGTCTTTTTACTAGAATTTGAGTTCTGCACCCC
>NW_004443948.1:25070754-25094225 GCF_000243295.1 Trichechus manatus latirostris | reverse complement strand
TGATGCATCTTAGATGGCTGCTTGCAAGCTTTTAAGACCCCAAACACCACTCAGCAAAGTAGGATGCAGAACATTTTCTTAATAAACTTTGTTACGCCAATTGACCTAGATGTCCCCTGAAAACATGGTCCCCAGACCCCTACCCCTGCTTCTCTGTCTCTTGAAGTGTTTGATTGTATTCATGAAACTTCTTAGCTTTGGTTTAGTCCAGTTGTGCTGACTTCCCCTGTACTGTGTGTCGTCCTTCCCTTCACCTAAGATAATTCTTATCTACTATCTAATTAATAAGTAACCCTCACCTTCCCTCCCCGCTCTTGTAACCATCAAAGAATGTTTTCTTCTGTGTTTAAACCTTTTCTTGAGTTCTTGTAATAGTGGTCTTATACAATATTTGTCCTTCTATGACTGACTAAATTCACACAGCATAATGCCCTCCAAATTCCTCCATGTTATGTTTCACGGCTTCATCATTGTTCATCATTGCGTAGTATTCCATTGTGTGGATATACAATAATTTGTTTATCCATTTGTTCGTTGATGGGAACCTAGTTTGTTTCCATCTTTTTACTATTGTGAACAGTGCTGCAATGAACATGGGTGTTCATATAGCTATTCGTGTGAAGGCTCTTATTTCTCAAGGGTATATTTCAAGGAGCAGGATTGCTGGATCGTACGGTACTTGTATTTCTACCTTTTTAAGGAAGTGCCAAATCGATTTCCCCAAAGTGGTTGTACCATTTTACATTCCCACCAATGGTGTATAAGTGTTCCAGTTTCTCCACAACCTCTGCAGCATTTATTTTGTGTTTTTCGGATTAATGCTAGCCTTGTTGGGGTGAGATGATATCCCACTGTAGTTTTGATCTGTTTTTCTCTAATGGCTAATGATTGTGAGCATTTCTTCATGTATCTGTTAGCTTCCTGAATGTCTTGTTTGGTGAAGTGCCTATTCATATTCTTTGCCCATTTTTGAATTGGGTTATTTGTCTTTTTGTTGTTGAGGTTTTGCAGTATCTGTAGATTTTAGATATTAGATGCTGATCGGATTTGTCGTAGCCAAAATTTTTCCCAGTCTGTAGTTTGTCTCTTGACTCTTTTGGTAAAGTCTTTTGATGAGCAAAAGTGTTTGATTTTTAGGAGCTCCCAGTTATCTAGTTTCTCTTCTGGTGCTTGTGCATTGTTACTTATGTTCATATTCTGTTTATGCCATGTATTAGGGCTCCTAGCATTGTCCCTATTTTTTCTTCCATAATCTTTATATTTTTGATTTTATATTTAGATCTTTGATCCATTTTGAGTTAGTTTTTGTGCATGGCGTGACCTATAGGTCTTGTTTCAGTTTTTTGCAGATGGATATCCAGTTATGCCAGCATCATTTGTTAAGAAGACTATCTTTTCCCCAATTATGGTTGTTCCATTTGAACCTCCAATCTTTATGCTAACAGTCAAATGCCTTAACATTTTGTACCACCCAAGGTTCTGCATTGGCAAAAATATCCCATTAAGGAAATAAACAACTCCTAAAAGATGATTTGAAAAACCCCTGAGTTTATTGATGTGAGAACTAAAACCTGAAGGATATTTCAAAAACAATATACATTTTGTTAGCACAATGCTAATTAATGAATCCTCCAGTGAAAGTTAGGATGCTGATATATAAGCATCTGATATTCACCCTTAAAATATGAATTTCCAATTAGAGTGATTGGAGTCCTACAACTAAACAAACATACACAGTGTGTATTTTTATTTGCCTCTAATATGAGGACTTAAGTATTTTACACAAACCATATTCTTCATGTACATAATGAAATAGTTTGTTAAGATTTTTGAAGTCTCATATGATAAATTAATTAATTTCGAAAAGAATCATCAAAGCAGAGATAAAAAAAACCATTGGCTTTGATGAAAAGGATTTAAAAAGAAAGAACAGTTGTGTTTAGTGGAAATGTATACTGGAGAGGGCAAGAGCATAGTGTCTTCATAAATTTTCAAGAAGACTTTGCATGAACAAAAGCGAAACAGAGAAATGACAACAAAACTTGGTGACTAAAATATGGTTTCCAAAAATAAATAAATAAACTTAAAAATAAATTTGAGGATATAAATCAATATATAAAGAGAAAATATGAAAGGAGACACAGATCATTAATTCAGAAAGCTTCTAGAACTGAAGAGTGAATTTAAATGATTTCTATATTGTTATCCCTCAAAAATGTTTGAATTTTCTAAAATAAAATTGGGCATAGTTTATCAACTATTTGTATTTTAGCACTTTCTTTTTCAAATATTGTTTAACTCTAGCTCATGTTTTAGGGGAAATTTTAGAGAAATTATGCTGTTTTAAGGTAATGTGTTAAAGTGTAGTCTTTCTAAATGTTTTGTTGAAAACTTTATCTGTTAGCTCTTGTTGTGTAACAGTTCACTCCAAGTTTAGTGGCTTAAAACAAAATCCGTTTATTTTGCTCATGGTTATACCAGTTGTCAATTAAGGTTGAACATCGGTGGGTATTTCTTCGAGCCTCAGCAGAACTGCATATGGCTGACACCATCTGCAGTTAGGCTAAGTGGCTCTGCATTGGAAGGTTGGCTGAGACACGTTAGTTCTCCACATGGTTTCTCATCCTCCAGCCAGATCGGGAGATGTGTTTACATGCTGATGCAACATTCCAAGCAAGACTGAAAAAATGCTGCATTCTATTGGCTGAAGCCAGTCACAAGACCAACTTTTATTAAAGGAGTGGAGAAAAAGATTAAGTTCTGATGGAAGGAGAGTAACATTCACCTTTCAAATGGTAAGTCTGGAAGGAAGAGTGAAGAATTGAAGCTAATTTTGCAATACATCCCCCCAGTTAAGATCTTATTTTTATTTTGTCACTGTATTTTAAGAAATTTAAAATGTAGCCTTATAAAAATGTGAAATGGTCAACATATTTGATTTTTTTTTTTCTGCTTTGAAAAATACCCACTTCAAACTGAATTTAATATTACCTGATTTTCTTTCCCAACTGCATAGGCTTGGTGTATATGTTTTTATGTCTATGTAAGTGAGTGTTTCATATCCAGATTATTTCATAATTATAATTATTAGAAAAGTGATGCAGAGAGACAAAGCCACTTATTCCCTTGAATCTGGGACCCAATATTCTTTATAAATCTCTGTCTTTTTTGCATTGTTTGACATTACATTTCCAAGTGAACATCACCTTGGTTGATGTTTTTAAGAACTTAATCTTTATTCATTGTTTTTATGGGAAAATGCCATTTAGTTCATTTAATTTTTAAATTTAAAAATTTCAAATGACAAAAATAAAAAGTAATCTTTAAAATTAATATTAAATTTATTTTTCACAAGATATAAGACTAGTTGTTTCTATCCAAAGCCCAGATGGGGATGTCTCAGGCAGCACAGATTAATTAAAAGTTCAACCCACATTCAGAAAGAGGAGTTCAATTATTAAATTGATTTTCATGGCTCATAAAAAATGGCATTGTTTTTCAATTCCCTGTCAACATGTAAAATCACAATAAAAAAATAAATAAAAAAACACAAATTTTGACAAACACAGTTTTAGTTCATTCAGTTTGCCTGAATGAACCAGTTCTTACATACACATGGCCTACATTCATACAAATATTATTTTTCCCCCTTTTTATTAAGAAGCATATCATGATGAGAGACGTTTTTCACTTTATAGGGATAAAATAAATAGGAAGAACAATGTTAAATTTAATCTGATTACATTTAAATTAAATAATTAGTAGTATGCCTTCCAAATGTACACTTCACATACATACACTCAAAAGCAAAATACATGAAACTTCTAGATTAAAAAAAAAAAATCTAATCTAAGTAATGCAAGAACACTAACTCTTAAATTTTAATTGGGTTATAAAAGTAATCATCCCACTCCATAAAGCTGTTACCCTATTACAAGTATACATTACTATCCCATGTATGGTTATTTCCGTCCAATCTCTTTTAGCACTATAATTTTGGAAATGAAATGCAAATTGAGAAAAATGCATTAGGCATGTAAGATTACATAGTTTGCATTTTCTGTTTTATTTAATCACCAACAACATGCATCTAATAAAATTTATTTGCTCTACATTGCTGACAAATGTCATAAATAATTCTTCTAACTGCTGAACCAAGATGTTCACTTACAGTACTAAATTAAGAAATGCTTTAAAAGAAAACATTAGGAAATTATGATACTATAATAAGTGAAGAGGCTTATGATTTTAACTGTTTTGCAATTAATTGTAAATCTATACCCTAAGCCTCAGAACCCCATTGCTATATAGTGAATCTGGTTTATTTCCTTCCTACAAGCCACTGTATTTGCCTTTCAATAATCCCATAATTATACTGTGATCAAAAATGCGTGCATATCAACCTTGTTGTTGTGTGCGGTCAAGTTGATTCCAACTCATAGAGACCCTATATGACAGAGTAGAACTGCTCAGTAAGGTTTCATAGTTTGTAATCCTTACGGGAGCAGATTGCCAGGTTTGTTCTCCTGCAGAGTGGCTGGTGGGTTCAAATCACCGACTTTTTGTCAGCTGCAGCCGAATATTTAACCACTGCACCACCAAGTCTTCTTAGGCATAGTTAATAAACCTCTGTAGATTAATATGTTTATAGCATTTTTGTTCATTTAATTCTTACGGTATGTGTGGAAATACGAACACTCTAACCTACTTGAGACTTTACTCCCTGAGAGTTCCTTTCTACCATTTCCATTATTGTGGCTTTGAGGAATTGTACCCAGGTATTGATCTTCCCTACTTAAAAGTGCACAGCATTATTTATTTGGCTATTACAAGTTATGGGCTCTCCATCTCAAGGAGAATGTGCCTTTTTTTTTTTTTTTTTTTTGATGGAAATGTGATAAATGTGATGGGAAGCTAGGAAAAATTCTGAAGAGGCTATTGGTAACCATTCTAATCAGGATTTTGCCTTTTTTTTTTTTTTTCCATTGATTTTCTCTATTTGCCTGTTTTTGATTTCACTAGTTTCTTCTCCGATGTTTATTATTCCCTTTTCATGCTTTCTCTGTATTTGTTTCCTATCCTTATTCTAGTTTCTTAGGGCAGGAATTCATATGATTGATTTGTCTGTTTTTTAATGTACGCATTTAGTACTAAAAAGCTTCCTCTTAGCACTGCTTTAGGTGCATCTCACTTTTTTTGATATTTTGTGTTTTCATTTATATATGTATATATATATATACATATCTCCATATATATCTCCATATATAAATATATATATATATAAATATATATATAATGTCCTATAAGAGTTCCTCTTTGGCCTATGATTATATAGGAATATTTCATTTAATTTCCAAGTGTTTGGAGATTTTCCTGGTGTTTTTCTGTTATTGATTAGTTTAATTTCATCATAATCAGAGAATATATAGTCTGTAAGAGTTAATTTTTTAAGAATATGTTGAGGCAATGTTTCCTTCTGTTGTACTTAGGGTTGCAATGAGTAGGAACCAACTCGTCGGCACCTAAGGACAACAACAATGCTGAGATTTGTTTTATAGACCAAGATATGGTTTATCTTGGTGAATGTTCCATGGATTGGAAAAAAACAAAAGTGAATTTTGCTGTTGTCAGGTGGAGTATTCTATAAATTCAATTAGATTATATTTGATTATGTTGTTCATTTCTTCTATATCTTTGGTTACTTTCTGTCTCATAGTTCCATCAATTGCCGAGAGTGCAGTCTTGACACACCCTGTAATTGTAGATTTGTTTATTTCTTCTTTCAGTTCTATCAGTTTTTGCTTAATATATTTTGAAATTTGATCTTTGGTGCTTACACATTTTAGTGTTGTTGTCTTTCTGGTGGATTTTTCATTTTATCATTATGTAATGTGGCCTCTTTGTCTCTTGTAACTTTATTTTCTCTGAAATAAACTTTATCTGATATCTATATAGCCATTCCTTCTTTTTTTTATTCCTGTTTACATGGTGTTATAGATTCAATTGTGTCCCCCCAAAATATGTGTCAGCTTGGCTAGTCCATGATTCCCAGTATTGTGCCATTGTCCACCATTTTATCATTTGATGTGATTTTCCTGTGTTGAAAATCTTAACTCTATGATGTTAATGAGGTAGGATTAACAGCAGTTATGTTAATGAGGCAGGACACAATCTACAATATTAGGTTGTGTTTTAAACCAATCTCTTTTGAGATATAAAAGAAGCGAGCAGAGAGACATGGGAACCTCATACCACCAAGAAACAAGAGTCAGAAGAATAGCGATTCCTTCAGACCTGGGGTCCTGTGCTGAGAAGCTCCTTGACCGAGAAGGAGTGTTGACAAGGACCCTCCCCCAGAGCAAACAGACAGAGAAAGCCTTCCCCTGTAGGTGGCGCCCTGAATTCGGGCTTCTTGCTTACTAGGCCAAGAGAGAATAAATTCCTCTTTGTTAAAGTCATCCACTTGTGATATTTCTGTTATAACAGCACTAGATAACTAAGACACAAGGTATATTAATTTCTGTGCTTTTACTTTCAACCTACCTATGTTATTGTGTTTTGAGTTGAGTTTCCTGTAAAAGAATATAGTCAGAATAAGTTTTTTCTTTTTAATAACTTTTTCTCTTCTTCACTCTTTTTGGCTTCTCCTGAGATTATTTATTTATTTAGGATCCCATTTTAATGTGTACATTTTATATGGATATTCTGGATAGTGTGTCTATTATATTAGGAGATTTTGGATCTTATTAAAATCTTTTATTTTAGAAAGGAACTACCTGTGAAGATTCAGCAGGCAGCTCCTGACCTATACTTGTGGGATGTGGCTCCAATGACAGTTTAGTTTTCAGAGCCTTTGAGGTATTGCTTTGGTCTACTTGGTTCATCTTGTGCCACTGGGACTCCTAATGATCCAATCTGGTGTCACCTAAAGGGGCAGAAGGAGAATTCAGACCAGTCCCATATGTCTCTCCATAGGGGAGAGAAGCTTCAGTCCTATGGGGATGAAAAGTCTTTGCTAAATGGTGCTTGTTGTGGCAGCATCCCCACCAGTCTATGATGGATGGGAAGTGCCCCCAGGGCAGGTACTCACTGTGCCAAAATCCCCATTACACTTACCCTTCCCAGCCCTGTCATCGCTGGTGTCTCTGAGAAGAAGGAAGAGATTTAGAAATAATAAGAAAGTAATTTTCCTCTGAGAGCTTACTGTTAGAGGGTTTCATGACCCACCCACCTTGTTGGGCTTGCCTGTTGTCAGAGGATTCCACTGGATCTGGGTGAAGAAGGAGCCTACCCAAGCTGTCTTCTGTTGCTGTGTTAGGGTTGGGAAATGCTGGGTGTGGGTCACTTTCTTCTATTGGGTGAGGGAACATAAAATGTCTCCTGCTGTGTTTTATCCTCTAGTCCTGTAGTCCAAAACCAGTTCTCATCTCTTTTATCAACTTTGAGAGTTTGTTTTTCTATCAAATTATTTTAAGGATTGATAGTTGTACTTCATGAGGAGGAGTGGGAAGAAGTGGATCTACAAAATCTTGTCCAGACCTTTTTCTTCATCATTGTCATCTGTTTTGAGAATTTTCTTTAACCACTCTTAAAAATTATGTTTACTAGCAAGAACTTCTCTTAGTTTTCCTTCATCTCAGAAAGTACTTATTTCCCTTTAATTCCTGAATGATAGTTTCATTGGATATAGAATTCACAGCTGACAGTACTTTTCTTCTAGCACTTTAATAACATTGTTCTACTTTCTTCTGGCCTCCAGGATTTCAGCTGAGAAATGCACTTTCATTTGAGTTGGTGTTTCCCATTAAGTAATGCATCATTTATCTCTAGATGCTTTCAAGATTTTTTATTTGTCTTTAGTTTTCAGGATTTTACTTATGATACATCTTGGTGTGGATTTCTTTGGGGATCTTATTTGAAGTATGCTAAATCTCTTAAACCTGTAGGCTTCTGTCTTTTAACAACTTTGGAAAGTTTTCAGTCACTGTTATTTGAATACTTTTTTGAACTCCATTTACACCTTTTCTTCTATGATATGAATGTTAGTTATTTTGTCATTGTCCCATGGGTCCTTGAGACTGTACATTTTATTTAGCCTACTTTCTCTCTGTTGTTCAGATTGGGTAAATTCTATCGATCAAGTTCATTGCACTGGTTCTATTCTCTGTCATCTCCACTCTACGACTGAGCTTATCCAGTGAGTTTTTGTTGGTGTTGTTGCTATTGTAGTTTTTTTAATTCTATAATTTCCAGTAGATATTTTTACAACATCTATTTCTTTACTGATTTTTTTTCATTTATTTCAAGACTTGTATAATTAAATATTGAAATATTTTTATAACAGCAGCTTAAAACACTTGTCAGATAATTCCAACATATCATTCATCTTCCCACTGGAGTCTGTTCATTGAATTTTGTCATTTAACTTGTGACTTTTCTGTTTCTTTTTACGATGAGAGGTTTTTAACTGTATTTTGTATATTTTAGATATTATATTATGAAACTGTTTGCCTTATTTTATTTTTTTTAAGTAGGTAGTCCTCTGTGCGGGCATGTATGTTAGACTTCCCACTGGGCCCCAACAACACTCTCAGGGAAATAGTGGGGCAGTGATTCACAGAGCCTTGTTGCCTCTCAGTGGATGTGTAAGCTCAGCTCCTTGTCCATCTTATAAACATGATGGAGAAGAGAAGTAGAGGGTTAAGACACACCACCTTGTTACTGCAGATCGGTGGCACGGTCAGCTCCCCCTCAGTTCCCACTGCCACTGGGAGTAGGGAAAACAAAGTGTCAAGTAGTTCTGCCTTGTACCACCTTATTCTGCCTCTTTCATGATGTAGGGGTTGAGACGTAGCTCTCCACTGGACCCTGCCCCTCTAGGGTGGAACGCATTGACATGTCAGTCCAGACTCACAAAGCTTTATTAATTTTATTGCTACCCTGTGGATGTTGAAGTTCGGCAACTCACTGGGCTTCCACAGACTCCAGCAGTGAGGGAAAAATAGAATGATGATAACACAGACTTTCATGGCTTTGCTCAATGTCACTGATGCTGAATGGTTTTGGTGGCTCAGATCCTAGCTAAGCACTTTGGCTATGGTGGGTGGGGTCACTAGCCCCACCTTACACTGTCTTGTTAAGTGTTATTTCTGCCCAGTGGGAGTGGAGGCTCAGCTCATCATTAGATCTCCCTGAATCTACCCTGGCTGAGAAAATAGAGCACCCTCTGCTCCACAATATGGGGGATGGGAGAAAAGCTCCCATCTCAACCTCGCTGACACTACTTAAGCATGGGAATCAGAGCTTCACCTGTCTGTGTTGGACAGGACATGGGAAATCAGCTCACCACTGGGAGCAATCAACACTATACCACCAGGAGAATAGGAAAGCCACCTGCTTCCACCAGGTGGGGGTTGGAATATTCGCTCCATGCTAAGCCCCACCAAAACCACCTAGTGAAGTAATCAGAGTGCCACTGGCTGCTTTTGAAGAGCAATGCATGGGACTGATTGTAAGATCAGCTGCTTTGTTGGCCTGAATGAAACCACTGGGAGAGAGAGGGAGAAGGGTCTGTGTGGTAGGCATAATATCCCCCCCAATATATATATCCGCTAATTCTTGGAATCACTGAATATATTATATTAAATGACAAAAGAGACTTTGAAGCATCATAAAGAATATGGACATTAAGACAGAGAGGTTTTGCTGGATTATCTGGATGTGCACGATATAATCACATGAATCCTTAAAAGTAGAGCATTTTCTCTGGCCAGGGTCCGAGGAACATGGGTAAGACGAAGAAGAGAGATTCTACAGATAGAGATGTCAAGAGATATTCCAGATGTAAGAACCCTGGTGGCATAGTGGTTAAGTGATACAGCTGCTAACCAAAACGCTGGCAGTTCAAATCCACCAGGCACTCTTGGAAACTCCATGGGACAGTTCTACCCTACCCTATAGGGTAGCTATGAGGTGGAATCAACTAGACGGCAATGTTGTTTTTTTTTTTTTTTTTTAACAAGATCTGAGTTGTAGGGGCACATATTTAAGGATAACAGAGAGATGTCTAGAAGCTAAGTAAGGCTTCTAGATTTCAGCTAGTAACGGAAGGAGGACCTTAGAATGACAATTACAAGGAATCAGATTCTCCCAACAACCTGAATGAGCATATTCTTCCTCCATATTCTTCCTGATGTTGCTGTTAGGTGCCTTCCAGTGGGCTCTGACTTGTAGCAACCCCGTGTACAACAGAAGGAAACACGGCTTGGTCCTGCACCATCCTCACAATCGTTGTTATGTTGGGCCTGTTGCAGCCACTGTGTCAATCCATCTCGTTGAGGGTCTCCCTCTTTTTCTCTGACCCTCTTCCCGGAGCCTCCAAATAAGAGCCCATGTAGCAAGCCCTTTCATTCTGGCCTTGTGAAAACTGCAGCAGAGAAAACAGCTGAGTCAACATGGACTTCTGCCCTACAAATCTGTGAGTTAGAAATCATTTTCCAAAGTGGTTGTACCATTTTACATTCCCACCAGCAATGTATGAACATTCCAATTTCTCCTTTCCTGGCCAATTTTTTTTTAATTTTAGCAATCTTGGTGTATAATAAGTAGTATCTCATTGTGAATTCATTTGCATTTCTCTAAAGATTAAGGATGTTTAGCGTGATTCTATGTACTCACCAGCCATTTATATATCTACTTTGGAGAACTGTCTATTCAATTTTTTTTTTCTGATGTGTTTGAGTTGTTTGTATATTGTTGGGTTGTAAACTTCTTTATATATTCTGAATACAAGTCTCTTATCAGATATATGATTTGCAAATATTTCTACAATTCTCGGGTATTTTCTTTTCTTGTTTTTGTTCTTCGAAACAGAAAAAAATATTTTGATAAAGTTTAATTTCTTATATTGCACGTGCTGTTTGTGTCATATGTAAAAATCCAATGTAACCCAAAGTCACAACATTTAATTTGTGTTTTCTTTGAAGAATTTTATATTTGAACCTCTAGCATTTTGGTTTACTATCTGTTTTTAGATGATTTTTGTGTATAAGATAGGGATCTATATTCATTCTTTTGCATGTGTATAACTATTTAGACTATTTGTAGAAAAGGCTACATGAAAATATCTTGTAAATCTTGTAAAAAATCAGTTTAGCACAAATAGAAAGGTTTTTTTCTGATCTCCGAGTTTTATTCCGTTTATCTATTAATCAATCCTGATGCCATTATCACACTGTCTTGACCATCGCAGATTTGCAGTAAACTTTGAATTCAGGAAGTGTGAGTCCCCTACTTGGTTTTTTTCCTTTAAGATTATTTTAGCTATTCACGGTTGTTTCCGATTCCATATGAATTTGAGGATTACCTTTTAAATTTCTGCAAAAAGAGTTTTTTTGGAATTTTGATAGAGAAGGCATGGAATCTGTTCATCAATTTGGAGGAT
This sequence comes from Trichechus manatus latirostris, assembly GCF_000243295.1. Lineage (NCBI taxonomy): Eukaryota > Metazoa > Chordata > Mammalia > Sirenia > Trichechidae > Trichechus > Trichechus manatus. Next base: position 25,082,782 of record NW_004443948.1, on the reverse strand, counting down.
ATTGTTTTCTTTACAATATTAAGTCTTTAGATCCAAGAAGATAGCATGTCTTTAGATTCATTTAAATCTTCCTTAATTTCTTTCACCAAGGTATTGTGATTTTCAGAAGACATATTTTGTACTTAATTTACAGTTTATCATTATTGATTATTTAATTTTTGGTTTTATAATAAATGAAATTATTTATCACTTTTATTCTTCACATTGTCTTTACTATTACACAGAAATGAAATTGGTACTTTTTATATTAACATTGTGTCTTGCATGCTTGCTAAACTTGTTTATTAATTCTAATATTTTTGTGGGTTCCTTACATTTTCTGTATACAAGATTATGCTATTACTAACAAAGATAACTTCTTCCTTTCAAATCTAGATGTCTTTTATGTATTTTTCATGTCTAATTACCCTTTACTAGACCTCCAGTATATTGTTGAGTAGAAGTGCCAAAAACAAACATCCTTGCATTTTTTCTGACCTTAGAAGGAAAACATTCAGTCATTCACTATTATGTATGATGTTAGTTGTGTTTTTTTTCTTTTAAATATCAAGTTGAGGAAGTTCCACTCTATTCATAATAGTTGACTGTTTATATCATGAAAGTATGTTGACTTTTGTCAAATAATTTTCATAATCTGTTGAAATGATCATGTGATATTTGTTCTTTACTCCATTAATAAGATGTTTTACATTGATTATTTTCTGTATGTTAGACCAATTTTTCACTCCTGAGATAAATTCAGCTTTGTCATGGTTGATAATACATTCTATATGTTTCTGGATTTCGTTTACTAGTATTTTTGCTTAGGATTTCTGCGCACGTATTCATAAGATGTATTGGTCTATAGTTTTCTTCTGATGTCTTACTTTGGCTTTGGTATTGGGTAATACTGATCTCATACAATACAGTTCTATTTCAGTAGACCTTGTGACAAATTGTAATAATTCTTTAAAACTTTGGTACTTTTTACCAATGGAGCTATTTGAGCCTGGGCTTTTCTTTGTGGCTAATTTTTTATTACTAATTCAATTTCTTTACTTGTTATAGGTCAATTCGAATATTCTGTTTATTCTTGTGTCAGTTTTGGTGGTTTATGTCCTTTTAAGAATCTATCCATTTCATCAAGGGCATATAATTTGTTGGCTTTTCATTGTTTATAGTATCCCCCTAAATTCGTTCTTGTTTCTGGAAGGTCAGAATGATGTTCGTTGTTTCACTTTGAATTTTAGTAATTTGATTTTCTCCTCTCTCTCTCTGTCTTTTTTTATCTGAAGTTTTGTCAGTGCTGTTGATCTTGTCAAAGAAGAAAGTTCTTTGAATTTCTCTAATCTTTTCCTATTTTTAATTTTAATTATTTAGGCTGTAATCTTCATAATTCTCTTCCTTCTGATGCTTTAGTTTCAGTTTACTCTTTTTACAGTTTTTATGTGGGATGATTATTGATTTGATTATTATTCTGTTTTAATATAGGTGTTTTCAGCTGTGAGTTCCTTCCTAGCACTGCTTTAGCTGACTCTCATAAGCCTTGTTTTATAGAACTCTGTTTTAATTGATTTCAAAGTATTTTGCAATTTCTTTTGCAATTGTGTTTTGTTGATCAGCTGGTTGTAAAGGAATATATTGTTTAATTTCTACATATTTGTTAATTTACCAGATTTTTTTTATTATTGTTTTCTAATTTAATTTCATTCTGGTAGAGAACATACTTTGTACAATTTATATCATTTAAAATTTATCTGTGCTTATTTTATGGCCTAGCATATGTTCTACCCTGAAGCATTTTCAACGTACACTTCAAAAGAGTGCATATTCTGAGGTTCTTGGGTGAAGTGTTGTATATATGTCTGTTAGAACTAGTTACTTCGTAGTGTAGTTTAAGTCTTCTATTTTCTTGTTGATCTTCTGATTAATTTTTCAAACCATTATTGTAAGCGGCTTGGGAAGTCAATGATCATGGTTGAAATGTCTATCCTTTCAGTTCTGCCAGGTTTTCCTTCATGTATTTTAGAGATCTGTTGTTAGGTGCATATATATGTATTTATAATTCTTTTGTCTTCTTGATGGGTTGACCCTTTAACCACTAAAAATAACTATTTTTTTTTGTCTTAGTAACATTTTTTTTTTAGCTTAAAGTCTGTTTTGTCTGGTATTAGTATATCTACTCTAACACTCTAGTTATTTTTTTGATGATATTTTGGTAAGATATCATTCTGTCACTTTCCTTTAATTTGTTAGACACTGTGTCCTTTAGTTCTCTGAACTTATTTATCTTAATTTGTTTAAAATCTTTGTTTAGCTAGTCCAGTATTTATCCTTCCACAGAGACACTTCCTATTGTTTGTTTTGTTTCCTTCTCTTTATAGGACATACAGTCTTGATTCTTTGTGGTTCTCTCTCTCTCTTTTTTTTTTTTCCCATCCTTGTTGATGACCTCAGGTTGGAGACTCTGTCTAGAACATATGGGTGGCAATAGGGACATTCAGAGAAATCACAACTATGTCATTCCTCAAGTTCTCAGTTCCATAGACTGTCTGCCTTATCTTTATAGCTTTTGGAATCTTCTTATTCTTATTTTCTATGTTTTTTCTGGGGTTTTTAGAACTTTAGGAGGAAGGAATTAGAATGAGTAGGCCTACCCAGTCTTGGCCAGTACCAGATGGAATCGATTTATTAATTACTGTATTTATAATATATAAGTTGCATACCAAACAATTCACCTTTCTAAAATATACAATTTAGGGTATTTTAGTATATTCACAAAGTTGTGCAATCATCACCACTATATAATTCCAGAACATTTTCATCACTCTCTCACAAAAATTATACGTATTAGTAGTCACTTCCCATATTCTTTCCCACCACTGCCAATCCAGATCCAGGCAAGTGCTTATCTACTCTGTCCTTATGGATTTGACTATTCTGAACATTATATGCAAATGAAATCATACAAATGTAGCCTTTTGTGTCTGGCTTCTTTCACTTAACATACTCTGTTCAGAGTTTATCCATGTTGCATCATGTATCCGTACTTTATTTTTATGGTTAATAACATTCCAACATATAATATTTCACATTTTGTTTTTCCCTCTAGAAGTTGATAGACATTTGGTTTTTTTTTTTACTTTTTGGCTATTATGAGTAATGCTGCTGTGAACATTTGTGTGCAATCTTTTTGTTTGAATATAAGTTTTCCATTTCCTTGGCTATATACCCAGAGGTAGAATTGTTGAACTGCTCCATAGAGTTTTCAAGCTGTAATTTTTCAGAAGTAGATCACCAGACATGTCTTCCAAGGTGCCTCTGGATGGGTTCCAACCACCAACCTTTAGGCTAGTAGTTAAGGGCTTGACTGTTTGCACCACCCACGGACTCCAATAAATGTTAGCTATTGATATTAGCATACTCGTTAATCCACAATTTTTTTCACTCTAATTTATATTAAATATTTTCATCAATATAGAAATAATGTATATGAATCACAGCCTAATGCCTTCACATCGTAGGTAAAAATACATATATACCTTCTGTGCCTGGATAATAAATGATAATCAATAATAATTATCAACCTCTGAGTAAAGTACAGAAGTGAGGTCTGGTGGGTCTGTTAATTGCAATCATTTCATATTTCATACAGTTACTCTGTCTCTATTTGAGCATGTATAACCATTCCCTCGTACAGAAATTCTTCTGTTAACTTCTACTATATAGTGTTGTTATGGTTAGGTGCCATAGAATCGGTTCTGACTGATAGCAAACCTTTGCACAACAGAATGAAACACTGCCTGGTCCTGCGCCATTCTCACAATCATTGCTATATTTGAGCTCATTGTTGTGGTGACTGTTTCAATCCATCTCGTTGGGGGTCTTCCTCTTTTTCACCGACCCTTTACTTTACCGAGAATGGTCCCTCTTGCTAACATGTTCAAAGTACGTGAGACGAAGTATCACCATCTTCGCTTCTAAGGAGCATTCTGGTTATACTTCTTCCAAGACAGATTTGTTCATTCTTCTGGCAGTCCGTTGTATATTTAGTACTGTTTGCCAACCATAATTCAAGGGCATCAATTCTTCTTCGGTCTTCCTTATTCATTGTCCAGCTTTCACATGTATTTGAGACAATTGAAAACATCATGGCTTGGGCCAGGCACACCTTAGTCCTCAAAGTGAAATCTTTGCTTTTTAACACTTGAAAGAGGTCTTTTGCAGCAAGTTAACCCAATGTAATGTGTTGTTGGATTTCTTGACTGCTGCTTCCATGGGCATTGATTGTGGATCCAAGTAGAATGAAATCCTTGACAATTTCAATGTTTTCTCCATTTATCATATTGCCTATTGGTCGAGTTATAGATATAGAAATATCTATATTGGAAAGAAAAGAGATCAACTATATTTGGCTAATTTCCAATAATATGTAAGGGTCATCTTGTTTAAAAATGCTTGAGGTATACTCCAAGTATATTTTCTATCATTTACCACACCACAAGAAGATCCTTATTTACAAATATCTAGCCGAGTGCAGTGCAAGTAATATGATCATGCTTGAGCAATAATCTCTCAGGGAGTTATAATTTTTGAAAGCTATGTTGAGCTATCCAAACCACTAGGGTATCATTTAATGCAACGAGTGCTAATTTTCTAAGTGGTATCCTAGTGACCTAAAATAGTTTGCACAACCTACAAAAATGCTCCTTAGTCCCCGTGGTGTAGTTTACACAGTAGGAAAATATGGTTCATTATTTCACAAACACAAATTACAGGCAAAGAGCTTAATAGCCATAATGACATTTTTGCTCAATTTAAACAGAATAACTCTAAAAGTATGTTTCTAAAAATAAAATGAAATCTACTTGCAGAAAATCAAATATAATAGACCACTTATTTTCCCTTTTTTACTGAATTTTACCCCCAAAATATATTCACCTATAAACCTATTTTAAGACTACTTTTAAGCTGTAAATGAGTATCCGGAGGGAGGGGCCATCTCAGGGCTAATTTCTTTAGTGCACGCGGAATACTGATTTTCCTCTTCTATTGCTCTCTGAGGCCCTTTTCTTGTTCTGCAAACTGATGTTTTGCTGTTTTCAAGCTTGAATGGCAATCGGAACGTATTTTTCAGTTCAATGAATTTGTATCTAGGCAAGTTCCTAAGTGCTTTACATAAACAGCTTCTTCAACTTTTCTATAGAAAATATTCTTATACAAATCACTGTCTTTACAATGAATAAAATTTAGATTTCTCTAAATGATAGAAAAAAAGAGTAACAATGAGTAACATATTGTGCACAAAATGTTCCTATAATATTGCACACGTCATCCTTGATTTTCCCTTGGGCATCATAGTTGTGCATCCTCAACTTAGAGGAAAAACTCTTATTTCTCTTTCCAGTTTCTAATCCGAGGTAATAAATCCTTTCTCAGAGTTGTGATCTAGGCTTCTTGAAGGCATGTCCAGAAACGAATGAAAGATAATTGTTATCTCTGGCACTTGTAGTTAATGTGTAGTATATTTCAAACCCACCCTCAGTCGGAACCAGCATACTCAAAACCAAAAACCAAACTCGTTGCCATCGAGTCAATTCTGATACATAGCAACCCTATAGGACAGCGTAGAACTGTCCCGTAAGGTTCCCAAGGCTGTAAATCTTCACAGAAGAAGACTGCTACGTCTTTCTCCCACGGAGTGGCTGGTGGGTTCCAACCACCAACCTTTTGGTTAGCAGCTGAGCACTTTAACAGCTGCACCACCAGGGCTCCCTGAACCAGTATACATACCCTATTAAACAATTCCTCTGAAGAATTTGCTGACCTCATGGAAAAACATTCCCTCATCACCTCCCTCACCCAAATCTGGTTCTGTCTGATGTTGCTTACTACTCTGTAAAAGAGAAGCTCTTTTCTCTCTGATTTTTGAGACATTTGTATATCTCATGGACAGGGTATTCTCACTGTTGCAGTGGTTCCCCTACCTTGATTACAATAGCCCCCCGTCCCCCTGCAAAGATTCTTTCAAATAAAGTAACTCCTTACCTAAATTCAAATTTGTTTTCAACAATTGCAAATTGACCAATCCTTTTCAAGATCTTGTCACTTTCTTGTAAGACATTGCTAAATGTAGCCATAACCGTATCAGTACATACTAGTTTTCATCTAGTCAGTTCCAACTCACTGCTGCCTCATGTGTATTAAAATAGAACTGTGCTTCGTAGGGTTTTCAGTGGCTGGTTTTTCAGAACTAGGTCACCAGCCCTGTTTTGCGAGGTATCTCTAGACGGACTCAAACTTCCAACATTTTGTTAGCAGCCAAGAGCGTTAGCTGTTTACCACACTCAGGAAAACCCAGACCATAGGTATACTCACACACTGTTAACATTTGCTTTCTTACTTTTCTTCCCCCTGGAGCTACAAGTTCAGTAGGCATAGGATTGGCTTTCCAGGGGATTTCAGGCAACAATTTCCCAAGTGTTTTGCTACTGCTGGAGACCCTGAGTGCTGCAAATGGTTAATGTGCTTGGTTGTTAATCAAAAGGTTAGAGGTTTGACTCCACCCAGAGGTGACTCAGAAGAAAGGCCTGACAATTTACTTCTAAAAATCAGCCGTTGAAAACCCTAAGGAGCACAGTTCTACTCTGAAACACATGGGGTTGTCTTGAGTCACAATCAACTCAGAGCAACTGATTAACTGGTTGCTAATGTTAGTAATGTTAGTATGGATCTCCGCCTCTTTAGGTCTGGGTATCAATTTCCTTGACTTCGTCCATTCAGTCACTAAGCCAATAGTATGTCATTACTTTGTGTTTATTTGTTTACACATTTATTCAGCAGCATTCCACTCAGGGTTCAATTTATATATTAGTCAAGATAATGGTAAGCATGCTACAGAAACAATACCCAACAGAAATTTAAAATAAAATATTTTAGTTATAGTTAGTTCAAAGTCTACTGACAGCATTTAATCTGACCCATCTTCAAACTGAGCATCTGAATAAATAGTCCCCAAGTCTCTTAACTGTCCTCTGAGTTGAGGACCATTTTATTATGCCTCCTGTTTTATAAGTAATTTTCAAACAAAGTATCTATCTTATTCTACCTTGCAAGATGCTGGGCACAAAGAAAGTCCAGCTGAAGGTAAGGTGACTACAATTCAAGAAGAATGAGAATACTGGTATATAGTACCATTTTAGTAGAAATGGTAACAAGCAGTTAACCAACAATTAATGTCTTCCAATTAAAATAAACATGGCAAACTTGAAATGATGAAACCTGATAAAGTTTAAGTAAATATAGATTATTCTCACTCAAAGAGTATGTTAGTACCATTCATCTGGAATATTCAAGTATTAGATGTGTGAGAAAAGGCAGGGTGAATCACCTTGGGGCTTTAAAAATATATACATTCCTAGGCCCCAGTTCACACTTACGAAGTCAAAATATTGGAAGTACAGCAGCTTTGGTTAGTATATTTCAACAGTTCAGCTGGTGGCAATGATGACCTATCAGAGCTGGGAACTACTCAATGTCCTTGATAATTTTCCTGTAATTATTAGGTTCTGTTATTCTAAATTCTCCCTGATCATTCTCCTTCTATTTTCTCCAATAGCCTAAACCCAAAATAAAATCCACTGCCATTGAGTTGATTCCGACTCATAGCAACCCTATAGGACAGAGTAGAACCACATGGTAGGGTTTCCAAACTTGTAAATCTTTAAGGAAGAGACTGCTACGTCTTTCTCATGGCCAATAGCCTCTACTGGGAATAAAATAACCTTTCTCCATTGGCAATAACCCTTGGCTACGGGTACACCTGTGGCTGCAGGGGCTAATGCATTCCTCATGTTCTCTATTTTCCAGCGTGGGTCTGCAGCTGTATTCACAAAGCCTGGTATTAAAGTATTTGCTCCAAGAGTCGCTTTCATTGAGCCACAAACCAGGTCTGTGCACCTTTCTGGAAGGCTTAGACGTGCTGCCTTGTTCTATGTTGTATTTCAGGATGTCATTGGAAAATGTTTGCGATCATTGAGCGTTCGGCTTTCCACTTGACTTCATTGTGTAACACCTGCTTTCTGTCAAATTGTACATTAGTGAGTGGTATTTGATATTGGCAGATCGATTCCAGTCTATCTGGGTTGCTAATCTCACAGTATCCTTAATTACAAATATCATGTATGGATGATAACATTTATGATGAAGTCACACCAAAATAGCCAGCTTTAGAGCCATTGAAATAAAACTGGATATTTCATTAATGTAACAACTTGACTTAAATGAAATTCAATAGTATATGTGAACCACATTATATTCATCTCTCAAAATATTTTCTGGCTTTTGGCTTTAATCTGCATCTTTGGGAGTTAAATCTGTAAGCAAAAAATGGGGCAAAGAATTCAGTGATTATTTTCAGATCTTTATTACCTGTGAAAATTACAGGCCTAATGGTCTGTTTCTCTCTCGCTGGCTGGCAGGTGATATCAGACTCATTTAAGTTGGTCACCCATCCAAAACATAGTGCTGATTCTGCAAATGAAGTAAACACTATTGGAACATCCTAATCTGCAGATGCCTTATTTGTTATGTACAGTAAACAATACAGGAGGAACAAACTCTTTTTGGACAACTATTTTGACATACAGTGAACCAAATGGTACATATACAATTATATCTATTCTTTGAGACTCGAGAAAATCAAGGCACATCATGATATGATAAAATTTTTGAAAGGCAGGGCTGTTTTGAAATAAGGCAGAAGAGAAACAGTGACAAAAGGCAGAAAGTACTAAGGAGCCCTAAATTATCAGATCCTTAATTCCTTGTTAACTTCAGATATACAATCCTTCCTGGTTACATGTCATCTGGCTGAAGCTACTGAGTGAGAGGAGTCCCTGGGTGGTACAAAACATTAACACACTCACTTGCTAACCTAAAGGTTAGAGGTTCAAATCCACTCAGAGATGCCTCAGAAGAAAGACCTGGTGATCTACTTCCAAAAAATCAGCCATTGAAAACTTGTGGAGCACAGTTATACTGTGACACAAATGAGGTCACCAAGAATGGAAATCAACTTGATGGCAGCTGGATTAGTAGTATGTGCAGACACTGTTCTACATACATCCCATGAATCAACTCGTTGATCCTTACAACAAGCCTATAAGGAAGGTGTTGTTAATATACCCACTTTACAGATGAGTAAAAGTAGGCACAAAAAGTGTAACTTGCCCAAGGTCACACAGCTACTAAATGACCTTGAGATAAAGGCATTATAGAACTTACGTGCAATATGTGTTTTGGAGATCTGATATACACACTTTTATTATAATACCCCTGATTGCAGTTACATGCATGGTGTCCCATGGAGGTTCAGATGGGCTGCCATCTTTCCTCCTCTTCCTTTAAGCAAAGGAGGGTCACCACAGGGGCTGGTCTTCTGAAGGAGTAGCTAGTGATATTAATTTTTAAGTACCATATCCCCAAAATCTATATAATGCTTGTATGATATGTAAAATAATATGTATGTATATTCAATACATATGATGGATACACAATTAATATAATGAATATATATGTAAATGTTTTCTTCAGGATTCACCCACATTCTTGAAGCTGAATCATAATTTTTCCTACAGTCTGTGAACAAAGCTGTGAGGGAGGCCTACATATACAAGTAGTCCCCAACTTGCGATGGGGTTCTTTTTGGATGACTCCATCTTAAGTCGGTTCTGAAGTAAGTCGAATGCCTCGTATATATATGTATATATTTTTAGTTTTCATTATTATTGGCTTTCATTATCAGTATCTTTATAAATCTGATATTTATTTGTCTTTGAGAGTTGGGAACATTACATATAAACTTACAGATATGTTTTAATACATCAAAAAAATAAATTACCATCGAATAGATTCTGACTCATAGTGACCCTACAGGACAGGATAGAACTGTCACGTAGGGTTTCCAAGGCTGTAATCTTCATTAAAACAGACTGTCACATCTTTCTCCCACGGAGCAGCTAGTGGGTTCAAACTGGTGACCTTTTGGTTAGTAGCCAAGTGCTGAAACACTGTGTCACCAGGGTTCCCTATTACATATACATATGTAAATAAAAAATACACAAATCATTAATATTTACTCTGATGATGAAGAGTTGGACGATGTTGGCATTTTCATCAGTTGTGGTAACAACTCCACTTGTGGAAGGTTCTGGGTCATCTAGATTATCCCTGGGAATAAGGACGGCGTTTTTAGTCAGAAAATCAGTGAGAGTTGTCTGTATGGTCCCTTTCTTTTTTTCCTCATATATTTTGCAGTAACATCTCACTGTATCTCAAATCTGCCTATAAAGTGGCAAAGCGATCAGTGTTTGGGTCCATGTTTTCAAGCAAATGAAGCCCCTGACTTAGTTTAGAAAACTAAATCTGTATGCCAGTGTTTTCAGCAGTAAATCATAAAAATGAAAATCTGTAAGTGAACATCTGAGAATGAAAACATTAGCAAATTACGTACTGCAACATTGTACATAGTACATATTACTAATGATAAGATGTACAAAAAAAACAGACGGTTGTAAATGCGATTTGTCATAACTCAAATACGTCATAAGCAGGGGACTACCTGCAAAAATCTCTAAGTGGTCCTGCTTGTTGTGAGGACAAAATGGTGGGCAGTCACCTCTGCCCAGACTCTCCTGGCAGTAGATCCCTTCACCGGGGACCCACTATGCACCAGGCAGCTCACAAACATTATTTTTGGGAATTGCATCCTGTGTTCTTTTGAGGAACATCAAGTGTGTTATCTGGATTAGAATCACCCCTTTTCTACATGACTCTACCTCCCTGACTTGGTTTGGACCAAGTTTAGCCCTTGTCCCATGCTGGAGCGTGCAGATAATTGCACTTCCCTGGCCACAGTGTCTGGGGTCGGGTGCGTGACTTAAACCACAGACCAGTCTGAGTCCTTTCATGGAGTTATTTAAACTGGAGTGCAGAGGAGGTTACCCCTTCGCCTCAGATGGAGAAGATGGAAAATCTGAGTCTGGGAGCTGCTAGTGACACATTTCTCTCCGTGGAGGAAAATAACCAGCAGAAATAGACCAGGATGTGACATACAGAGAGGAATAGTGGCAAAAAAGAAAACAACAAAGGTGGCTGGTTGCTGTTCTTTGATATACACCTCCCAAACGTTCCCAATTACGTGATTACAAGAGGCAAGTCTGGGAAAATATTCGATTTTTTTGTTGGTTTTTTGCCAATCATTCACTGTTTTGTTGTATAAATTTCTTAAACTGTTTGAACCTAAATTCTCATCAGTAAAATTGGTATTATTGCAAGTTACCTTTTAGGATTATGGAAAGGTCAAGGTTAATGTTTGTAAAGTTCCTAGAGCATAGTACACATAGAATTAAATGAGTTTGTTTTTCATATTACATTAATCAATGTCTAAACAAAAATAATAATTACATTAATAATTGTGTTGCACCTTAGGGAGAAAGGTTTAAAATCTTGACCTTATTGTTCCACTATCACCTCAGGCAAAATAAACTCCTCACCATTACCTTGTCTGTCTGCCCCGTGTAGGTTCTATTTAATGAATGTAGTTTTGATTTTGTCTAAGCGGCTCCCTGCCCCCACCTAAGACCCTCTGCTTCAACCTTCAGTGCCTCTCATTCATCTAACGTCCTGCTGTTTGAATTCTTTCTTACAGTACCCTGCCTTAGTTATTTTTTTGTGATAAACATCATAGTAGGCTATAAGGAGCAACATCAAAATATAGTCACTGGCTTGTAAGCACTCCACAAAAATCACCCGAACTGAAATCTTAATTTTAGTTTATTTTTTTTCTGGCTCGGCTATTGCACGAGCATATTCGTTGTGTGGTAAGAGGGGGAAAATGGGATGGCAGTAGGATAGCAGCTAATTTACTTATGTTCCATAAAAAACAGCTGTTTGAGACTCCGGCAAGATGGCGGTCTAGGCAGAAGCACCACGCCGTCCCTCCACAACAAAGATCCGAAAAACTAAGCCAAACAGAGAATCAACAATC
>NW_004443948.1:25042948-25062600 GCF_000243295.1 Trichechus manatus latirostris | reverse complement strand
GTGTTACTGTTACATGAGAAACTATCTGTTCTGTAAGCCTTCACCTGAAGTACAATAAAATATTTTAAAAAAAAAACAAAAAAAAAACAGCTGTTTGAGTTCAATTACAGAAATAGATAATAATAAAAAAAGATTTTATTGATAACAGACCACCCTAAATTGTCCTAGAATCTGTTTTTTTACTATTCTGCTACCTTATCTTTAAAATAGTATTCCTGTAATAAAACTGCTTAAAGTTTTTTTTAAAGTAACTCTATGTTCAATTTCTAAACATGAGGTCATTTTGCCTTGTATGCATGTCCTATTTCATATCTCATTTCACCTGAACTAAACCTATGGTTGTTTACACGTTACCGCTTCTCGGCCGTAATGAGAGTCCACAAGACATAGATATTTGCTTGAGAAGGTGATAAAAATAAATCATTAAGTGAAATGGAAGTATACGCTTAAGATTGGAAAAAATAAGCAAAATAAGCACACTAGTGATTTCTAAAGGACAAATTTGGTATTTTTACATTTTTAAAAGACATTTCTAACATCAACTTTCAGTAGGAGTGATTTTATTAACGTTTACTAGATCAAAGTAAGCTTTAACAAGTTGCAAAAGGATGTATTTCAAATTAATGTTCACAAACTTTAAATTGGCAAAATGTCATAAAATTAAACTTATTTTGAAAATTTTTAGATGATGTATAAAGTAAGTTGATTATTTTTAAAGTTTATCAGTGTTGACATAGATTGATATTTACAGATACATCTTCAATATCATTTTTCCCCCGAGTATCTATTTAGTTATTAATTATCCAACAAACATTATTCTGTGCTAATATAGTACAGAAATACGACAATGAATACTATGCATTCAGAACATAGTCAAGATAAGCATTCCTTTACGATGTAGAATTAAGGCCTAATTTGTATGCTGTGGCAGCTAAACCAAAAACTCACACCCAATGAGTTGATTCAGACTCACAGCGACCCTGTAGGACAGAGTAGAACTGTTTCATAAGATTTCCAAGGCTGAAAGTCTTTACAGAAGCAGACTGCCACCTCTCTCCTGCGGAGTGGCTGGTGGATTCAAACCGCTGACCTTTCAGTTAGCAGCCCAGCGCTTTAACCACTGCACCACCAGGGCTCCTCATGATAACAGCATACAGCAAATATGGCTAATTGAGTCTTTAGGGATGTCACACATTTTCTGCTCTAGGAGAGGCCCCAAATTTGCAACTTATAAATCTCTAAAACACATGCATGCAAACATACTCATACACACAAGGAGTTCAAAACAAAGAGTTCAAATTTACATAAAAAATAAGGTCAATCCTCGTGTTAGAAAAGTAGGTAATCAAAAGTAGGAGTCAAAGCTTTGCACAGGATATGCGTAGAAATTAAATAAAACTAGGTTGGAATAAATGATTAGAGTCCTCATTTTCTTATCTCCCAGGTCAATGGGAAAATGTGTTGAATTCTGTTCCAGTACACAATGAACGCACACATACACACACACATACATACACACAAGCAGGGATACACTGCTTTAGATCTCCCTGTGCTTTTTCCTTTTTCATTCTGAAGCATGTACAAATGACAAAAAATTTCAGAGCCTTAAAAAAAGAAAGATATTCATTCATCCTTTAGTATCAATCTAACATCCTTTGATTATAGATACCCATACTAACCAATCAGAGGTCTAGAATTGTCCTACATATCAGGGCTAGCGCTTAAGTGATCCCCCCCAAAAAAAATCAAAATGACAAACCTATAAACAAGATGGCCCAAGGTAGGAGACACAGATGGAAAGATACAGAGCTTGGTCAAGGAAAAGTACAGAGGAAGAAAATACTGTGAAGCATTTACCAGTTAATTCATGATTATATCAATGAGCAGAGAAAGTTCAAGTCATACTTTTAATGTTCCTGAAAGCAGGGTGAATCTGTGGGTCAAATGACTTAAAGAATTATGGGCAACATGAGTAGGCTCAGATACTGCGAAGTGACCTGCCCCAAATCACACAGCAGTGAGGCGGTGGAGCCAGGTTATGAAGCCGGTAAATGAAGCCACTGCACACACGGCTCTCGTTTCCCAATACTTCAGGCTTCCTGGCACCTGGGCCTCGGTGTGAGTTGTTGAGTTTGCCTGGAATGCCCTTCTGGGTAGGACACGCCTTTCATCCCGGTGCCCCTCCCCTGGGCAGCAAAGACTTCTTCAGGCACAGGCTCAGTCCAGTTTGTCTCTAGATCCCAGGACCCAGCCCCAGGCAGGGCACCAAGAAGCAACCCTCTTTTATCCAGGCTATGACCACCAGAAGCTGACTGAGAAGCTCAAGTCGAGAGCCTGTACATAGTACCAATACTTAACCGGGATGAACAGGATCTCTCCATTAAACAGGATGCAGGTATTAGAGACTATGTGCTGGTAAAAATCAAACCATCCTACTAACAAAGAAGTCCCGATTCAAATGTGGTATGAAATATGTATAGTTTGTGGCATGTAAAAACAAGAACTGAGAAGATTGAAATTAGCTGATGATGACTTTAACCAACTATTACAAATGATTGAAGAAGGTAGCGGAAAAGACCGACATAATAACAGAAATTAAGGGGAACCTCAGAAGAGGAATGGAAACTATAAATGAGGACAAAATGGGAATTGTAAAACTGGAAAGGACAATTTGTCAAATAAAAAACTTTGCTAGATAGGTGTGGAAAGCAGAATAATGACCTTCAAAGACGTCCACATCCTTATCCCCAGAACCTGTGAATATGTTAGATTTTGTGGCAAAGAGGAATTAAAGTTGAAGATGGAATCAAAGTTACCAGTCAGCTGACCATAAAATAGAGAGATTATCCCGATTATGCAGGTGGGCCCAATGTAATCACAAAGATCCTTCAAAGTGGAAGAGGTAGGCAGAAGAGGAGTTTGGAGTGATGGGACTTGAGAAAGACTCATAACACTTTTTCTGGCTTTGAAATTGGGGGACAAACATCACAAGCCAAGGAATGCAGCCAGCCTTTAGAAGCTGGAAAGGTAAGGAAAGGAATTCTCCACTAGCACCTCCAAAAAGGAATGCTACTCTGAATAGACCTTGATTTTAATCCAGTGAGACCCAAGTCTGACTCCTTACCTATAGAATTGTAAGATAAATAAAATTATGTTGTTTTAAGATGTTAAATTTGTCATAATTTGTTACAGTAATAATAAAGATAATATAAAAACAGGAATTAAGAAAATTGAAATCAGTGGGTGAGAACTTACCACAACCATTACTAATGTTTTAAGGATTTAGAGTAAAAGACAAACATAATAATAGAAAATATGGGGGATGTAAACAGAAGAATGGAAACCATAAATGAGAACCAAATTGGAATTCTAGAACTGAAAAGGATAATATCTGAAATGAAAATTTAACTGGATGGGCTGTGCAACAAAGTGGATATAGCTGATGGAAGGATCATTGATTTAATTACAGGTTTAAAGGGTCTTTCACTGAAGGAGTGAAGAAATGCTGGGTGTGATAAATATGTGGTGAAAGTAAAAGTTTTTTGTGGTATGAAGTCTCCATGGACGATTTCACTCAAATCCTTCCCTCCTTATATGTGTGTTCAACTCTCTATTGAGAGAGTGAGTTTATTAAAAGATAACAAAAGTGACAAGCTGCATGGAAAGGACACGTGTTTCACTCAAGTAAAGGCCACATGCGAGCTTCCAGCCAAGAGCAGCACTAACTGCCAGCCATGTAGTAATCCATTTTGATTATTTAACTCTGGACTATTCCGGATAACTACAGCTCCAGCTGACATCACGTTCTGTAAAACGGTGCACCTGAGCCCAACCAAACCACCCCTATTTGTGCAATCCTCTTGAGCCAAAGTTTACCGTGTCAGATTATCCCAGCACTGTGCCCTAAATTCCATTAATTATTTAAAACAGCTCCTTACTCTCTCAGTCATCTAAATGTCACAGAGTTTAAGCTTTCAGCACTGGGCACCCAGCCTCGTGAGCTGACTGCTTCCCAGGCTGTTGAAAGATGCAAATCGGCACATCATTTATCCCTGAACTTTGCGTTTCCTTCCATCATGTCTGGTGGCACTCTGTACTAGTTGCTGTCAAGATGATTCCGACTCCTGGGCTATATGTGTCAGAGTAGAACTGTGCTCCATAGGGTTTTCAATGGCTGATTTTTCAGGAGACACCAGGCCTTTCTTCCAAGGCAGCTCTGGTTGGTCTCAAACCTTCAGCTTTTCCATTAGCAGTCAAGTGCATTAACTGCTCACATCACCCAAGGACTCAACAACATCCTATAGGGGTATGTTATTCAAATGAAGTTGAAGGAACTTCATATAGATGTCAAAATCCAGTATTTCTTGCATGCAGTTCAAGACAGCCCCGTCTTAAATGACATTTGTTTCAAAGAAATTCCTTGATGACCTTGTAGACTCACTATCCTTTCTTCTGCAGATGCTCTTCTATCAAGACATTCCATCCATAGGTTAATAGGGAGCATAGTCAGTTCACTCTCTATTTTCAAGGTTGGTAGTTGAACAAAACAAAAACTTTTTCTTGAAAATTACCTGACATGAGAAACACATTAACTACAAAGACAATCTATCCTTCGAGCTTGGAAAGTTCAGATATCTCCAAAGAGAGTAGGGAAAAAAAAATTAATCATCTTAACTCTATGTGTTGAAGTCTTTTCCAGGACATTCTTTACCAAAAACAAAAAACAAAAAAGAAAAACCCAGTGGTTACGGTGGTCATATCCTGTCTGTGTAGAAACTACAAATCAGAGCCAGTGTCTTGCTTCTCTACTCGTTTGTTTCATTTTTTTCTATGTCCAGGGTGCCAGGGGGATGGGGGATGGGGGCGGACATGGACTGACTTCGCGTAAGTAATAAGGCAAAAAATTTAAAAAAAGTAAGAATTCATAGAAGCTCACTGTATCCTAGGATACTTAGATATCTGACTAGTTATGTCAACCAGGATGGAGATGGGGAAAACTCCAAAGTTACGTACTGTTGTTTAGTGAATAAATTACAATGATCTGTCTAGATATTATTTTGAAAAAAATATATGGGGCCTTAAATATATTCAAAAAATTCCCAAGGAAGTAACTAGATGAGTACGTAATTTTGTCTGCTAATAGACTGTTACATTTTATGAGTGTAAAAAATTGAAAAAACAAAAATTTAACATTTCCAAAATAGAAGAATGGTTATCTTCTCCAACAATAAAAAGCACTTTTAAACCCTGTTTTAAACTTATTTACAGTGATCTGAGCATACATTCACATATAATATTAACTTGAAACAACACTTAAGAAAGGCCTTAACTTGCCTTTTCCTCAATATCCTCCTCTGTAATAAAAGAATAATATTAATACCATCTAATATTATCATAGTGATGATTAAATGAGAAGCAGAAGAGAGCCTATTGTATAGTAATTGCTATATGACTAGCACATCTCAAGCCTATTTCTATAAAAGTTGTTTATAACTTCTTAGTACTTTGTCAAACTTTTTGACCTGACCTGATTATAAGTAATGCATTTTACACTGTGATCCAGTACATAAACACACCCCCAGTCCTGATACCCCGTTCTTCATATAGTCCAGCTTCTCAGATTATTTGCTCAACATACATATTGAATAAGTATGGTGAAAGGATACAACCCTGATGCACACCTTTCCTGACTCTAAAGCACACGGTATCACCTTGTTCCGTCCGATTGACTGCGTCTTGGTCTATGTACAGGTTCCTCATGAGCACAATTAAGTGTTTTGAAATTCCCATTCTTCACAATGTTATCCATAATTTGTTATGATCCACACAGTCAAATGCCTTTGCATAGTCCATAAAACACAGGTAAACATCTTTCATGTAATTTTCTGCTTTCAGCCAATATCTATCCGACATCAGCAATGATACCCCTTGTTCTATGTTGTCTTCTGAATCAGCTTGACTTTCTGGCAGTTCCCTGTTGATGTCTGCTGCAGCCACTCTTGAATGATCTTCAGCAAAATTTCACTTGTATGTGATATTAATGAAATCATTCGATAATTTCTGCATTCTGTTGAACAGCCTTTCCTTGGAATAGGCACGAATATGGATCGCTTCCAGTCAGTTGGCCAGGTAGCTGTCTTCCAAATTTCTTAGCATAGACAAGTGAGCACCTCCAGCACTGCATCTATTTGTTGAAACATCTCAGTTGGTAGTGCATGAATTCCTGGAGCCTTGTTTTTTGCCAATTCCTTCAGTATAGCTTGTACTTCTTCCACCAAACTGCTGAGTCTAAAATTGAATTTTATTATGGATTTAATGTCCATTTATCTGATATTTATGGGCTTGGACTTCTTTTCCTATGTTTATAGCTAGTGTACATTTCTTGCTCTGTAAAATACCTGTTGATATTTTTCAAACATTTTTCTATTTGGTTGTTGTCTTTATTGATTTAACCAGTTGCTGTCCAGTCAATTTGACTCATGGAAATGTTATTCACGTCAGAGAATTTTTATTGGCTGATTTTTTGCAAGTAGTTCTCCTGCTCTTTCTTCAGATGCACATCTAAGTGAACTAGAACCTCTAACCTTTTGATCAGCAGCTGAGCACTTGAACTATTTGCACCAGCCAGGGTCCCCTATGGATTTACAGATGCTGTTTGTTACGATGAATAAAAATTCTTCATGATTATGGGCATTATCTTGTCACGTGTGGCTTACGTTTTCACTCTAGTTATTCCAAGGAGCCGCTGGTGGATTTAAACTGTGTCAACCTCTGGTTAACAGCCATAGCTCTTAACCACTACACCACCGGGACTCCTTTAATAAACTACATTTTATACTGAGTATAATTAATGTTAATTATTTTCCTATGGTTTGTACTTTGTCTTGTGTAAGACATTCTTTCCTACCCTAAATAATGAAATATTCTCCAATATTGCCTACTAAAGATTTATAATTTTGGCATTCATATTTTCTGCTCTGTTCAACAGTAATTTTTTTCATGTTGTTAGAAGAGACGACATTTTGTTTTCTTTCCCAAATGAAAAACTGTCGCAGGAACAATTGTTGAATAACTCTTGTTATTATTGTAGAATTAATACCACACAGTCTTAATCTGTAAAATTTAGCACTACTACCTGATATCTGATGGAGCATGTCCTCCCACTTTTTTTCATCAAGGAAATATTGGCTCTTCTAATTCGTTTCGCTTATCAATGGTTCTCAGCTGAAAGTGATTTTGCTCCTTATGGGACATTTTCAATGTTGTCGGGAGGGATCAGTCCTTGGAAAAGGACATCACGCTTGGTAAAGTAGAAGGTCAGCACAGAAGAGGAAGACCCTCAACGAGATGGATTGACACAGTGGCTGCAACAATGGGCTGAAGCATAACAACGATTGTAAGGATAGCGCAGGACTAGGCAGTGTTTCCTTCTGTTGTCCATAGGGTCGCTATGAGTCAGAACCGACTCTACAGCACCTAACAACAACACCAACAACAATGGGATATTTGGAAGTCTGGACACCTTTTGATTGTCATGACTGGCATCTTGTGGATAGAAAGAAAGAAGGACCAGTTGCTTTTAAGCTGACTCTGACTCACGGCAACCCCGTAGGTGTCAGGGAAGACCTGTGCTGCATAGGGTTTAAAATGGCTGATTTTTCAGAAATAGATCATCAGGTCTTTGTTCCAAGGCACCTCTGGGTGAACTCTAACCTGCAACCTTTACGTTGGCAGCCGATTGCATTAACCATTTGCAACACTCAGGGACTCCAGGCTGCTAAATATCCTACAATACAAAGGAAAGATCCCACAAAAAAGACTTAACTGCCACAAAATATCAATAACACAAGTTGAGAACCTTGTTCTATAAGGATATTACAATTAGCATCAAAATAGTATAGAAAATATTTGGAACTTTTATTTGAATGTTATTGAATCTATAGATCTATTTGGAGATATTTTCCATATCCATGATGTTGAATATTCCACAGTCTAGTATTTGTATGTAGATATTTTTTAATATATTTCAGCAGTTAAAAAAAGCTCCAATAATAGGTGAACAATTTTATTATTATTTTTTTATGGACTTATATTCAATGAAAGTAATCAATTTAAAGCTACGTTTCCTGACTTATTATTACTGTTTTATGGAAATACATTTGAATTTCATATTGATATTTAGACACCAAACTTTATACACAACTTAATAAATGCTAATAATTTGTTTATTCTATTGAATTTTCTGCAAGTTTTTTTTCCTTACCAAATCTGTACCTTTAACTTATTTTTATTAACTTTCAGTTGTTTACAGTCTCTTTCAATATGTAATATAGCTCCTAATAGCTGGAATCCTTAAATTTTTCCTGATTCTAGAGAGTATGCTTTCACCAATTCACCATTAAGCATACTGTTTATATGTTTGTATCTATTTATTATAATATTTAAGAGTTGCCTACTATTTTTAGACAGGTTTTTTTAAATTAAATAATGTTGAAATTTATTTTACATGTTTTATACGTTTATTGAAATAATGTTTCTGTTCATGTGTTAATGTGGGAAATTACATGTTCAATTTGCTGATAGTAACCATTCAGTTTATTTATGGAATAAATGAAATTTTTCATATGCATTAATTTTCACAAAATTATACATTATTCTCCTCAATGGGGCAGTTCTACTCTGTCCTATACGACTGTTCTGAGCTGGAATCGACTTGACAACAACAGGTTTGGTACTCAATAATTAAGTTACAACACTTGCATCTATATTTTCAGTGAAATTAATGTGCATTTATTCTTTATTTTTAATCCATTTCTTTGGTTTTCTTATCAAGGTTTTGCTTACCTTATAAAATAACTTAGTGTATATCCAGTTTTTTTTTTAAATATTCAGAAAGCATTACTGCAACATTAGAATTAAAAACATGGTAGAATTAACCTGTAAAGCATTTTGTGCAATGTGTTATGTTATAGAAAGAGTTTCTTTAATTTCTAATTAGATTGCATTAATGGAATTTGGACCATTCAACTACTCCATTTCTTCCTGAGTCAGCTTTAATAAGTTCTATTTATTTTTAGGAATATATAATATCATCTATGCTTTTATATTTTGACATCAATATAATTATAATAATCATTTAAATTTAACATAACTATATGATAGATTCAAATTTATGTATTTAAATCTATCCTGTAATTATAAATGTTGGCTTGTGAATGCGCAAGTGTGTGTGTCTTTTGTCTTCTACTTAGTGTCATCTTCAGGTAATTTTCTTTGTTGTCCCTTTTTGAATAGACAGGTTTATTTTTCATTCATATACCCCAGTATGATTGTGATCCTCTGGAGTCAATGCTATATTTGAGATGCCATTACATTCCAAATTTTGTTAGCCATTGGACTTCTTTTCTGTCTTGTATGCTCTGGGCAGCTATCAATTCAGAATCTTCAATTTTACAGTAGTTGGCAGAAGCCCTCAGTGTGAAAGTAGGCTTTATTGTACATTTTGCAGTCATGGTTTTTACTTTAACTTTTTGGGGGGACCCTATAATAACCTTTGGAGACTTGGTGGCACAATGGTTAAGAGCTACGGCTGCTAACCAAAAGGTTGGCAGTTCCAATCCCCCAGCCGCTCCTTGGAAACCCTATGGGGCAGTTCTACTCTGTCCTATAGGGTCTCTATGAGTCAAAATTGACTCAATGGCAATGGGTATACTAACCTTTTGCTAGTTCAGTGTTAAATTTGTTTGTCTGTTTTATATTATCCAGGATTTTTGTAATTCTAGAAATACTATTGTCAAGCACTCTATCTTCTAAGTACCTGTTACCCCCATATATCATTCCTCAAATGATCTCTGATAGCCATCTCATTTTTTCTTACTCTCTCCAGTTTTCATTAAGAATAATTCATACAGTATTAACTGTGTGGTGGAGAGTATCCAGGATATTGGTTACATTGTAGTCGTTAGGTGATGTAGAGGCAGTTCCAACATGTAGCGACCCTGTGTAAAACAGAAAGAAACACTGTCAGGTACTGTGCCATCCTCTCAATCATGGCTATGTTTGATCCCATTGTTACAACCACTGTGTCAATTCATCTCTTTGAGTGGCTTCCTCTTTTTCGATGACCCTCTACTTTACCATGCATGATGTCCTTCTTCAGCGACTGTTCCCTCCTGATGTCATATCCAAAGTACATGAGACAAAGTCTTCTAAGGAGCATTCTGGATGTACTTTTTCCAAGACATAATTGTTCATTCTTCTGACAGTCCATGGTATATTCAATATTCTTTGCCAGCACCATAATTCAAATGTGTCAATTGTTCTTCGGTCTTCCTTGTTCATTGTCCAGCTTTTGCGTGCGTATGACATGATTGCAAATACCATGATTAGGGTTTGGCACACTTTAGACCTCAAAGTGATATCTTTGCTTTTCAGATTTTAAAGCGGCCTTTTACAGCACATTTGCCCAATGCAATACCTTATTTGATTTCTTGATTGTTGTTTCCATGGGCGTTGATTGTGGATCCAAATAAAATGAAATCCTTGACAACTTCAATATTTTTTCCATTTATCATGATGTTGCTTATTGGTCCAGTTGTGAGGATTTTTTGTTTTATGTTTAGGTGTAATCCGTACTGAAGGCTGTAGTTTTTGATTTGATTAGTAAGTGCTTCAGGTCCTTTTCACTTTCAGCAAGCAAGGTTGTGTCATCTGCCTAATGCAGCTTGTTCATAAATCTTCCTCCTATTCTGATGCTGCGTTCTTCTCCATATGGTCCAGCTTCTTGGATCATTTTCTTATCATATAGGTTGAATAAGTACGGCGAAAAGATAAAACCCTGACACACACTGTTTCTGATTTTAAACCAGACTTTGACTGGTTTAAATATATAAAGTTTGTCTAGCAAAAATATTTTTGTGATCATTCAATTATTCTTTCTTGCCAGGCACCATGCTTTTCTTTCACTCTCGCTTGTAAACAATATTATTGATGCATCACTCAGCAGTAAAATAATAATTGCAGAAACATAAACTATAAAAGCACGCATTTGCAGTAAATTGGGTATTTAGATCTTCGAGCTTTGCACTATTCTAATAAATTCAATAAGCCATTTGTTGTCACAGACACAGCTTTATCGTTAATTTCAGAGTCTTAAATTATTACATATTGACAGAACATTTCTCCTAGTTTCGGCAAATGCAATGTTCCCCGAGGAAATGCTGGATGCTAATTTGGAATTATATTGGATCAAGAGATTTACTTGAGGTGGAACATAATTCTGAATGTTTAAAGAAATTTAGACAATTCAGTTGGATCATCTTCTTAGGACTTAATCTTTCAAAAGGAACCAAATTATATGGGTAAAAGAGCAGAGAATTTTGGATCAGAACAAGTAGAATATAAAATTTTACTCTATTTCAAAATATGAATTAACATTACAGAGTTATTTACTCATTCTGAAGCTATTTTCCTTCATATGTAAAATGGGAAAACACTATTTGACCAACTTAGCTCATGGGATCAGTTAAGAAAATGCAATTAACGGTGCAACTTAAAAGAATATACAGATGTAACTTCAGTGCCTGAAAAGTACTGAGTGTTTCAGAAAATATGAAAGTGGTGTCAGTTTACACCTCATGACTGGGTGCAACGAAAGAAATGAAACAAGGAGGAAATAAAATTATCAACAGTATTGCCAAGAGCAATTGGAGTTCAGATAGGGAAAAATAGTATAAATTTGAGATGTCAGTCAATGGCATTTCTCTAGGGTGACTCTTGACATTGAGAGATTGGCAGTGTTGAGATATGTTCATTTTGAGCACATCTAACATGAGATCAGTGCTCAGAAAGGGAGCCCTAGTGGCGCACTGATTAAGAGCTGCAGTGCGCTAGGCTGTTCACCAAAATGTTGGCAGTTTGAATCCACCAGCTGCTCGTTGTAAACCTTATGGGGCAGTTCTACTCCATCCTATAGGGTCTCTATGAGTCGGCATGGAGTTGATGGCAATGGGTAATTGCTTTCAGGAAAATGAAATGTTTTTATCAGATGTGTGTTGATGTGATTGTGTTCTCTCTTTATGAGAGAAAATAAGAAAACTACCCTCATTGTTGCAAGAACTGTATTAGGGAATGATGGAGACAAAATGAGAATTAAATTGGATGCAATTCACCTTGCCATTTAGGCTGAGGTCTTGGAGCTGAATTCCATTTTGTTAGGTTTCTTTGATTTCTGATTCCCAGACATGAACTTCTCTTTCTCCACTCTCAGTTGGAAATCTAAGCACTAAATATCTGTCCTGATCTAACGAGGTGTTATTGTAGAATAACCCTGTTTTGATTTAGGAGAGACTGCATTGCTAACCACATTGTTTTCTTGCTTTTTTTCCTCGGAGAAAAAAGGAGTCCTGGGGGTGCAGGTTTGGACAGTGAAAACGTAGAACAGTATATCTGGATTTATTTTGTATTTTTGGAGTGAATTTTATGGACTTTGAACATCTATAATCAAAAAGCCAGGAATTACATTGGTCATTTGCAGTAAACATAAGTGGCTGCTAAAAGAATATTTTAATATGCAGCCACAAGGATTGGCCAAAACAATTTATTCCCTCCAGGTAAATAGAAAGCGCACCATAAGAATCAAAGAAGGCTTAACCTTAACATAAAAATTAAATCCTTCAAATGCGCTGATATTCCAAATCTGGAAGACTTAGCTGTGGAATACAGGATTGAGAGTGAAAAGTAAAGTGGGCGTAATGGCTGTTTGCTTGATCGTTCTCATTTAAACATCTTTGTTTCCTTCCTGTTTTTATTCTCTTAATCAATGTAAAGAAATCCTTAGAGATTATCAAGTTTCTTTAAGAGAGATTGTGTTCATTTTTTTTTTCCTCATTAGGAAATTGGATTTAATAAAGCTTACCTTAGAGGAAGTTGTGAGGTTTATATGTGAACATTTAATGCATCTGATATATAGTGAGTAATCAGTACATATTAATTGTATCTTTCTTTTGCTTTTCAGTTACCTGGATAAGCTTCAAAATTATTCATATTATTTCAGATGCTCTTTAATTTTAATATATCAACCTTTTGTTTAAACTTTCTATGGAAAACAAAATTACAGTTATTTTCCTTAAAAATGGTAAACATTGAAACTCTGTAAATTGTAATCTCTAATAGCCATAAAAGGCATAACAGTATATGCAAATTAAACATACAGAAATGAATAAATAAGCTTTTGCCTGAGTAAAATATATATGCAAAACTAATTTAAATATATACATAGACATCCCCAGTTTATGAATGCTAATTCATATGATAAGGCATAATTACACAATCAAAGAGTCATATTTGACTGTATATAAAGTAAATAGCCTGCCCCTGGAAATAGAAAATAATTAACCTAAGAGGATGATTCACTAGTGCTGACATCACCTATTTGATTTAAAATGTTTCATTCCATTTAAGTGCCCATTATTTTCAAAATATTTTGTATAATGAAATGCATTGGCATATAAAACCTCTGTGTCAATAAATTGTCTAAATATGGATAATATGCTTGATTTTTGGTGATGGCACCATATTTCTGTCCTTAAGTACTGACATAACGCTATTTACCAGATGATGTAAGCGGGAGAAACAAATACATCATAATTATTTTCTTGAATAAAGACATTTTGTAGTTTTATTGTACATATAGTGCAATCTTCCAAAAGTGTGTGTTAAATGAGATCAATTACTACTGAAATATTTCAATAAATGGTGCCAGAGTTGTTTTATTAGGAACACAAACCAAACCTTGCACTCTTTTGTTATAGGCTATGTCTATACGATAGAGGGGGAACCCTGGTGTCACCACAGTTAAGAACATGGCTGCTAACTGAAAAGCTGTGATAAGAACCCACCCAGTGGGTTGGCTGGAGAAAGATTTGGCAATCTGTTTCCCTAAAACAGTATAGACAAGAAAACCCTATTAGGCAGTTCTACTGTGTCACAGGTGGTCTTTATGAATTAGAATCAACTCAATGGCACACAACACCAATATGACAGGACAAGAAAAACAAAAACCTAATTAAATGGCTCGTAATTCAATCAATATGCATCATAAAATAAATAATTTGATGCATTTTATTTTCTGCTGAACTGATGATTTACCATTGGAAAGATACACACTTAGAGTACATGTAGCTTCATTCTTCTTCTAACTTCTGTTTAACCTAATTTACAGTCCTAGAAAGTAGCTGAGGCATTGTCCCAGGTAGGTGGACCCAAGCCCCACCACACAAGAACTTACAGAAAGGATATTTGATTGTGACACACAAGATACCTAGATTTGGGTTAGAAAAAGGAGCTATGCAGATCCAGAAGGCATGTACAATCAGTGAATTGTTGGTTGTTTATTTTGGCCCTGTTTTATTACAAGAAGATAAATCTCACTACAGACGTATGGCTAAATAGAACAAAGCGTTTGTCAATGTTCTCGCCATTGGGGGAGCAATTGCCTTGGGCCCTCAAGTCCCATGAAGGTGTTCTGTTGTCAGCTGGTGTTGCCAAAACATAGGAGGATACTGTTAGGGCTTTAAGACACTTTCCTTATAATTCTCATGGAAGGAAGGCCAGTGATAACTTCTTCAACCATCTCACCTTTTCTGGAAACTCTAGAGCTACGACTTTCTCTCCACCATGTCCAAATAACGTATAACAACTCAGCACATCCTGTGTGTGTTCTGTTAAGTTGGGCCAAATTGAAGATCAGTCACCTAGGATCAAATAAAGTTGCAAATCATGTTTTATTGTAACTCAGCCATGCCCACTCATTTAGGCATTGTCTATGACTACTTTTGGGCTACAATAGTGAGTGTTGAGAATTGCTGTAGAGATTGTATGACCCACAAAGCCTACAATGTTAACTATCTAGAGATTTACATAGAAAGTATTGCTCATCCTTGCTCTCATAAACTAAAGAAAAAGAATATATTGTCCCTGGTTTATTACTAAATTTGTAACAGTATGGTTGATTAGGAGTAAAGAAGGATATTTCTATGCCGTAGATTAAGGAAATGATGCAAAGAGGTACTATTGTAAGCGACAAACCCGAAACCACATTTCAAGATAGTGGGGATTTGTATGACTTTTATATTATTTTTCCTCAATCCAATCATTCTTCTCACCATATTGCATAAATTCAAGAAACATAATCTTAACAATATTTAGGTTATTAGGGACTACATGGGCAAACTACAATTTTTTTTGGAAAATAAAATTAAAAAGGGTCCCCAGAAAAAGGCAGTAAAGATATTTTTTACTTTCTATGAAAACACACAGTTGCAATCATCCACAGATGAGTGCTTCTTTTTAATTTTTAAAAATATTAAAATTACTTAATAACCTTTATGCTGCTAACATCAACAATGTTAGAAGTATAGAGCTCATACAAATAAAAGAAAATAAAATGTTCTGCTATTTAACTGTCATCATTCATCACTTTTCCTCCTCTACAATTAAAATATAAAAATAAAATTCCATACATTTGTAAATTAGACATTTACACTTACTCTAAAACTTCCTATTATAATTTATTATGATTATTTCTCAGGATTTTCATACTTAAAAATTCTCCTAAAATATAACCATTCCAATAATTTATTTAAAAGTATTGTGTATATATAGTTCACTGAAATCCTGTCTAATTCATAAAGAAAAATTATCTGAATACATAATGTAGTACTCTTGCATTTAGCCATCTGTGCTCAGTATGAAACATTTATTTTAATAACTTCAAAAGGATTTTATAAACCACAGATTATATTTATCATTCTGTCTTCAATAAATAGCTATATGAGCAACGAATGGCCCCGGCAATTAGTGTGGTTATTCATGTAAAATCTTTCAAGTATTATTTCAATATCTTACTATTATGAATTTCCTTTATTCTACTGCTATTTTTATAACAGAAATTTTTCAATTCATATATTATGAATGTAAACCTCAAAAATGTTCTATAGGTATTATAAGCTACATACAAAGAAGCAATTGCCTCATTTCTAACAAGATTCCTAAATTATAAAGATAAATTGAAATTATGTTTCAAACATAATTTTCTTATGTTAACTAATCAAGTAAAAAGAATTTTTAAAGCACATTTCATTCTTATCCTTCTCATTTATAACCCAACCTTAAATTTTTTTTAGGTTTCTACTCTTCCAGTCTTTGTAAAAAATCATTACGAAGGCAAATAAAAAACTCAGATTTTTAAGGATATCAGAAAATGGTAATAGAAAACCAGATGTTTACAATTAAGGATTAATCAGTGGGTCCAAAGTAATCCCTACCAAAAATTCATCTGATAACTATATAGAAAAAATACACACTATGTCATAAAATATCCATTATTTAAAGGGTTAAAACTTCTTAGATTGGTTTAAAAATGCATAAACAAAAATTCACCGCTATATATCTGAAATGTTTGTACTTAAATATTTTAGTCTTCATAAAGTAAATACTATTCCAATAAAAGAAAATTGAGTGATGAGTTCATTTATATGACAAGAAAATAATAAAAAATAATTTTAACAAGACGGATTGTTGTAAAAATGCATAATTTTTATATTAATTATCTCTCCAGAATCAGAAGTATCAAGTCGAAGGAAAAGAGACTAAACTTTAAGTCAAAAGACCGAAGTCCCTGTTTTGCTTCTGTCGCTTAGTCGGTGATTTTGGGCAGATCACTTAAAATCTGAATTTCAGGTTTTTACTTCCATAAAACGGGAACTATTAGGCTTTTCTTAGTATTGTTGTGAAGAGTTGAATTAAAGTACATGTGATATTGCTTTAAGCTCCTCTAGCCTATTAAACAACATCATTTAAGTGCCGTAAACACTCTTCTTACGGTGTTTCTAATAGACTGTTACAAATATAAAAGAACTGTCTCATTTATTACTAGATTTTTTTAAATCTTAGATGGTTCAAATAATAGTAAAATATATAAGAAATATACATAATGGTAAAAAGTGACATATATACAATGAATATTAGCACCAATAGGCTTAAAATCCCCTTTATCGATGAAAAGACTTGAGCCACCTATCTGAACATTCAGTAGATAAGACCCTACTCATAGATTTCTTTGCTTCTCCTTTAGGTCTAAACTGACACATTTAATCAAAGTAGAAAACTCTCTGGTTTAAAATGGCCACCCGTATGTTCATCTTCTTCTGATGTATTTAACAATCCTATTAAAAAAAAAAAAGATGCTGGTAGTAGTTATTGTGCAGTGTCAGACGAGAAAGATAACTTCCTAATCTTGTAGGCTTCCAGCTTTAGTTACTCCACTCTCAGATTTCTGCCCCTGGTGATATTGTGTGAGACCTGGTGGCTCCATGGTTAAGAGTTATGGCTGCTAGCCAAAAGGTCAGCAGTTTGAACCCACCAGCCCCTCTTTGGAAATGCCATGGAGCAATTCTACTCTGTTCTGTAGGGTTGCCATGAGTCCCAATCCACTTGACGGCAATGTGCTTTCTTTTTCTTTTCTTTTTTTTTTTTTTTTTACGGGTAATACCCTACTGTGTTAGAAGACAAGTCCAATTGCACTGCTCACAACTGAGCATGCGAAGTCTTTTCCAAGTGAATCCACACATAGTTGGTGTTTCCTTATGAATTTGAGTGAACAGTTTTTGTCTTTTGGAGCAAAGAATAGACTACAATACAAAGATACAAATAAAATAATAAGAAAACGGTCACCCTGATCTAAATTAAAAAAAAAAAATCAAAACAAAGAAAAATAAAACAAATAAACAGAAAACTTTCTCCATAAAATAAGAAAACAAAACTGAAAAATAAAGTAAAATAAACTTCTGTATCATAGTCAGTGAAAGAAACAGCTGCAGCAAACATGGTAGCAAGAAACACAGTTGAAACAGATGTTCTAAAATGTGTAATTTTAAATGGTATGTAAACATTGACGTAAAGTGAATTTTAAATAAAACGGGATAGATTGGAAGCATAATTAAAACCAAAAAGAAACAAAAATAATCCCAATGAAAACTAAATTAGAATGATAGAGGATAATTGGCTTTGCCTAGACAGCGAAAGATTAGATAATGGAGGGTGAGGGGACTTATTCTCGATTTTAACTTCAGTGCTATTTACACAAATATGCATGTAACAAGAGCACACTAAACATTTTAAATGATGATAAATTTCAGAGAAAATTTAACTTTAAAAAAATGTTTCTTCTCAGCATCTTAAGCTAAAGCCCATAATCTCCTTCAATTCAAGTATCTGATGAGTTTTCCAAAAACTTCAGTTTAAACCAACTGAAAAAGACAAACTTTTAAATGTATTGCATGTGCCTGTAGGATTTTGTAGATACTTTCCATCAGTTGAAGAAACTTTTTTTTTAATTTCCATTTTGCCCAAGAGTTTTACTTGCTTGTTTGCTTTTTAATCAAAGGTGATTGATGATGAATTTTATCAACTGTATTTTTGCATCTATTAATATAATCATATGATTTTATTTATGTATTAGTATAACAATAGTATTTGATTTTTGAATGTTGAACTAATCTTGAATTATTGGGGACAATCTGAATTCATGATGGTGTATTATCCTTTTTGTATGTTGCTGAATCCAATTTGCTAGTATTTTTTCAGAATTTCAAATGCACAGGAGAAATATTGTTCAATGGTTTTCCTTACTGGCAACATTTTTGTCTATTTTTGATATCAGTAGAATGAATGCTCCTTAAAACAAGTTTGGAAGTCTACTCTTTTTTTCTTTTTAAATCTGGACAAAATTGTGTAGATCCATCAGAATTGTTTAGTACAATTCACCAGTGAAGCCACTTGAGCCTAGAGGGCTCTTTGTTTGGTGTTCTTAAGAGTCAGCTTTAATTTTCCTGATCTTTTTTCTATTGTATTTTTGCTTTATTATAAATTAGTTTTTTACTACTTTTATTTCCTTTCTTTACCTTGTTTTGGCTTTACAGGTAGTCTTTGACTTAAGATATAGTCAAATTATGACCAACTGCCCTTAATATTGTCTTTTTTATTTTTATTTTTGGTACATCTTATCATTGGTAATTTGTACTACATACAATATTGCAGCATGTAATTTGTTGATTTTATCATTCTCAGATATTCATTTGCAAATTTTCAAAGATAGAATTTGTAAAAATACTGATAATAAAAGGCGATGATAATGAAAACTAAATAAAGAAAAAAAGAGAGGTATTCAACTTACATCAGAACCAACTCACTCCGAAGTCGTCAAAACCAAACCCCATCTAAGTCAGGGGCTACCTGTATTTAGTTTCTTAGTGTATAAGCTTAGATCGTTGTTTTGGACTTTTTCTTTTTCCTTATAATCATATAATGCTATGTATTTCCAATTAAGGATCACTTTAACTTCATCCCACACATTTTCATGCACTGTTTTGATTTTCATTCAAAATGTTTTCTAATGTATCTTCTGGTGTCTTATGGGATCCATATGTTAAAGTATGTTGTTTATGTTCCAAATATGCTGGGATTATCCAGATATCTTTCTCTCATTGTTCTCTAATTTATCTCTGATACATTGAGAACATATTGTGTATGTTTCCAATTCTTTTTTTTTTTTTTAATATTTTATTGTACTTCAGGTGAAGGCTTACAGAACA
>NW_004443948.1:24992466-25034930 GCF_000243295.1 Trichechus manatus latirostris | reverse complement strand
CTCTCTGTTCTCTTTCAGTATTCTTACTCCGCTTGGTGTTCCGCTGAGTTCTTTATCCCTTCATTTGATGTTCTAGGGTTTCAGGATTGTTGATTCTCTGTTTGGCTTAGTTTTTCGGATCTTTGTTGTGGAGAGATGGCGTGGTGCTTCTGCCTAGAGCGCCATCTTGCCGGAGTCTCCTCCAATTCTTGTAATTTAATCAAGCCATGATGTGTTACTGTTGCTGTTGTTGTTGATATTGGCTCATAATGTGATGTATTTATGATTACGTATTCCAGCGTTGTTTCTTGAAGTTTTTATAAGGGTGTATTATGGGCAAGTGGTTTATAATGTAGTTCTGTTTTTTCTCTATTTTCTATCTATTTATTCTATTAAAGGGAGTTCTGCCAGTGTAGTGGTTAAGAGCAGAGCTGCTAACCAAAAGATTAACAGTTTGAATCCACCAGCTGCTCCTTGGAAACCTTATGGGGCTGTTCTACTCTGTCCTACAGGGTCCGTGTTAGTCAGAATTGACTCAATGGCAATGGGCTTGGTGTTCTATTAAATATTGAGAGGTATAGAATATTTTAACTTTATGGATTTGTATTTTCATCTTTTCAGTTCTATCAATTTAAGTATTATGTATTTTGAAGGTCTATTGATAGGTGCAAATACATTTTGGGTTGTAATATTTAGTTCATAAAGAACCCAGTTAGCCATTATGAGTTATAACTATTTAGCCCTGGTAGCATTCCATGCTTTGAAATAAACTTTGTATGACATTAGCCATTTAAACTTTCTTTCCCTTGAATTAATCCTTGTTTTATCACCTTCTATTTTTTGGCCATATATATACTTAATTATTAATTTTAGAATCAAGGCAATTTGTCATATTTTTAAATGCATATTTGATGATAATAAGTTCACTTGGGAGTGTTTTATTGTAGTTTTATTCTGCATCACTATTGGTTTCTTGGAGGAGAATATTCTCCTAGTAAACTGTTTAGATTCTCATTTTCTGTTTTATTTTTGTGATAGGGAGTGAATCTGTGAATATATCAGTCAGGATTCAACTTGGGAAACAGTGCTGTTGGGAGGTATTATATAGGATATATTACAGAGACTAGGCTAATGCAAATATAAGAGCTGGCTAAACACTCCCTGCATATCTAATGCCAGAGCCCAGAGTCCACAGCACAGATAGTCAGGAAAAGAAGATCAGGAATACTCTGGAAATTCATGAGCATGAGGTAGAACCTCACAAGGATGAACTGGAACCTATTTCAGTCATTGTACCCTCTGAGCTTGATGACAAGGCTATCCTGAAGAATCCTACACTTTTTCACCCAGAATTAAAAACACACAAAAATCCCATGAGTCAGAAACACTGGAGGAAATTCAGAGAGAAAGAGAACAATTGCAGACACAGGGACTGTTTCATGACAGTGAGATGAATCAAGATCTCAGCAATACGTAAGTGCTGCAAAAATAATACCGTCTCCCCTCTGCCCCTTCCCCCAGCCCACTCTCCAAAGAAAATCTCTCTTGCAGTGTACTAACAGAAAAGGTACAAGAGAAAGAAATTCTGGGACACATAGGTCAGCTGTGTATTTGGCACATGGGAAAGTCATCATACTAAAGATAATTTATTACTTGGTTTTTCGTTGGCATAGCTCAAAAACTACTAAAAATTATTGGTTAAAAATCAAATCAGCAAGAAAGATAAAATTAAATTGTTTACTTTTTTTATTATTAAAGAAAGGTTAAAATCTGTACTCATTTTGAGACTTGGGAGTGGAATATTTGTTTTTGTTGTTAAATGCCATGGAGTGGGCTCCAACTCATAGAAACCTTATGTATAACAGAACCAAATATTGCCATGTTCATTGTCATTTGTATGTTTCAGTCTATGGTTTTGACTATTGTGTCATTACTCTATCTTTATATATTGACTGAATTTTAAAACAACAGTATATAAAACAAGCAATTATGTAAGATAATTAAATCAAGTATAATTTGATTCCACTAGAAATACATTTAAAATTATTACGGTAATACGTAGGTATGTTAAATGTATGTTAAGTTACCAAATATTTCAAATAAGAAGCTCCATTTTTAGGCATATGGCTTGATTATGCAATCACATTAAACTGGAATTAAAAGACAAAACAAAATTCTTTCTTTTAACTTATTTAATTCTCAGTTGTCCTGGCATTCTAACCCTTCTTTCTTGCTAGATGACATTGAGCCAAACAAACAGCCAATTTTGAAAGTGATCTGTAAACTTTCAATAGTATTCAAATTTAGTTAATTTTTTTCCTATTTCATATAGAGTTTGAAATAGAAATTTATTTTCTACCCTCTTCTTCCTCAAGACTTTAAATGTCCTCAAGTTAGCAATATACTTTAAAATACATTTTATTTAACATAGATCAATTAAGAAGACATAGTTAGTTATTTTTACTATCATTAATATAAAGTATAAAGGTAGTGTATTCACCTCTCCATCAATTGATTAGTTTTTGTTGTTTTTAAGTATCTAAACTAGATAATATATTGTTTTCAGTCACCTCATATGTGTGTAAAAGCTGGACGATGAATAAGGAAGACCAAAGAGGAACTGATGCCTTTGAATTGTGGTGTTGGCAAAGAATATTGACTATACCGTGGACTGTCAAAAGAATAAACAAGTCTGTCTTGGAAGAAGTACAACTGGAATGCTCCTTAGAAGCCAGGCAAGACTACATCTCTCATACTTTGGACATGTTATCAGGTGGGATTAGTCCCTGGAGAAGGACATCATGTTTGGTAAAAGTGGAGTGTCAGCGAAAAAGAGGAAGACCCTCAAGGAAATGGATTGACACAGTGGCTGCCACAATAGGCTCAAGCATAGCAAAGATTGTGAGGATGGCACAGGACCAGGCAATGTTTCGTTCTGTTGTACATAAGGACACTGAGTTGGAATCGACTCAATGACACCTAACAACAACAAAGTTGTCATAGATATCAACAGGAAAAAAGACTAGTCCAGTAAGTATACTTAGTCAGGGAAAAATGTGATAGTGATCATATTGCCTGTCTAAAATAGGGACCAATTTCTGGAGGACATGCTGCTTGGGAAGGTAGAGGATCTGCAAAAAAAGAGGAAGACCTTTGATAAGATGGATTGATACAGTGGCTGCAACAATG
This sequence comes from Trichechus manatus latirostris, assembly GCF_000243295.1. NCBI lineage: Eukaryota > Metazoa > Chordata > Mammalia > Sirenia > Trichechidae > Trichechus > Trichechus manatus. The sequence continues at coordinate 25,031,762 of NW_004443948.1, read as the reverse complement.
GGCTCAAACATAGAAATGATTGTGAGAGTGGCACAAGACTGGGCAGTGTTTAGTTCTGTGGCACATGTGGTTGCTGTGAGTTGGAATGGACTTGATGGCACCTAACAGCAACACACACACACAAACACACACACACGCACACATATATACATATATATAAAACCCAAACCTCTTTCTGATGAGCTGATTTTCACTGATGAAGACCCCATATGTTACAGAGTAGAATTGCTGTGTTAGGTTTTCTTGCTTGTAATCTTTATGGAAGCAGATCGTGAGGTCTTTCTTCTGTGGCTCCACTGATGGGTTCAAACCACCAACCATTTGGTTGTTAGCTGAGTATAAATTGTTTGTGCCATCCAGAGAACATGTGTTTGTGTGTGTGTGTGTGTGTGTGTATCTATATATAGTGATTTGGAGGAGATTGCAGAAGTAGCACAAAAACTGTCGGGAATGCATATGGCAGAATTCTTCTTTTTTTTATTGTGGTCATCTGTTAATGTAATGAGCACTTACAACACTTACAACCAGTAGGCCTAAGGGACAACTGTATCAGAAATCATCTCTCAGGTGATGTTAAAATTCAGATTTCCCAAATCAAAATTTCTGGATGTGAGGATAGAAATCTGCATTCTGAACTCCTCCAGATTAGGCAAATGCTAGTTAAAATTTAAGAATGTCTAGTCAATCATATGCTAAGGTTTTTAAGTGTGAAAATTAATTTTAACATCATCACACCTGATAACTGTTAGCCTCCTTGTATCACACTGTTTTCTCTAAGAATTAACAACATTTTCTCAAGGAAATTCTACGTCCTGTCTATTAAAATATAATTTTCCCATGGCAGGAAAAAGAGAGTCATATAAAATGGAAATTACCTAAAACTGAATATATGTGCAATAGAAGGATCTTCTGCCATCTAAATTCTTCCATAGAAGAAAGAAAAAGTGCAAGGTAGTAAACTAAAAGAAAAGAAAAAAAAAACCCTACCATATTTATGCTTTTCATAATAAGCTTAGATTATCAGTGAAGATCTCTTTGTTCTGTTGCTGGTAGCAAGATTCTGTACCTATTGCTTTGCAATCTAACTCCAATTCTCAGGGAGAAGTGAGAAAAACATTCACCTTGACTTTGATCTGTTTCTCATCAGATTCAGCTGCAGGAAATGTCAGACCTAAAATTGTTTCATTTTGCCATAATGCTTCAGGGAAGGACCTTTTTTCTTTCACACTGTATAATTCACTTTGTAATACAATAAAGCATAGCCAAATGCTCCTTAGAAGCAAGGATGGTGAGACTTTGTCTCATGTACTTTAAATATGTTATCAAGAGGGACCTATCCCTAGAAAGGGACATCATACTTGGTAAAGTAGAGGGCCAGCAAAGAAGAAGACTCTTGACGAGATGGATTAACACAGTGGCTGCAACAATGTATTCAAAGATAGCAACCATTGTGAGGATGGTGCAGGACTGGGCAGTGTTTTGTTCTGTTGTACGTAGGGTCACTATGAGTTGGAACTGACTCGATGGCACCTAGTAATAACAGCAATGATACTGGGAAATACGGGTTTCAGGAAACTAAACTGCAGTGAGGGAAAAAGAATCATATTCCTTTTACTTTATTCTCTTTCTCTCTCTCTGGCTTTATTTTTTTATATTTTTACTTATTGTAACAGTAACTCCAATATCAGATTTCAAGTAACATATAACCCATCAAAGACACTCAAATGAGATCCCAAGACCCATCTCTGATTAAGTCTCAGGGAATATTAATGCTGACTTGCAAGTTTCCCCTGGTAAGTTTCTTGGCATCTGCTGGACTGTAGCATATGGACTTTCCTGCTATTTCTCTGATTGAGCAAGAGGCTTTACAGAGCTTAGGTATGGTGTCTCTCTATGCTTCTACCCCTCACAGCTTAGCCTTTAACTTTTGTTGCAAAGGACATTATTATTTGATACTTACCTTGTTGATTAAATTTCAAGAAAAAGAATCTGTTGCCTTTGAATTGATTCCAACTCATAGTCACCCTATAGGACAGAGTAGAACTGCCCCATAGGACTGCCCCAAGGAGCGGCTGGTGGATTCAAACTGCCAACCACTTGGTCAATAGCCTGAACTCTTAACCACTGGGCCACCAGGCCTCCAAGAGCATCAGAAAATTATGGCTACTGAAATAACAAGGAAGTGAACTTTTTTTTTTTCCACCTCTTGTATATGAGTTTGCTTAGTCCTATTAGAGGAACAAGTGTCCACTGTATCTTCAAGAGAAACCCTAGAGAGACCTCTAACCTCTTTAGAAGCACTTGGAATCTTATCAAACTATAACTTGTCCTGTAGTCCTTCGATATGGGGACAGTGGTGGTTCGGTGGTAGAATTCTCACCTTCCATAAGGGAGACAGGTTCAATTCCTGGCCAGTGCACCTCAAACTCAGTCACTACCCTTCTCTCCATGGTAGGCTTGCATATTGCTTTGATACTGAATGGGTTTCAGGGGAGCTTCAAGACTATGACAGACTAGGAAGAAAGACCTGGTTATCTGCTTCCAAAATATCAGCCAACGAAAACTTTATAGATCATAATGATCTGATCTCATTGTTCATAGGGCCACCTTGAGTAGGGAGCCAACTCAACAGCAGCTAACAACAGACCTTTGATAATATATCTTAATCTCTCCATTATACCCCCTTTTTAATCATATATGTATATTCAAGTTTTCTTCTATAATTAGCATATGTCTGATATTCTCATTGCTGATTGCTGAGTCATACCATTATGTTTTTATAAGTTCCACGTAGCATAGGAAACATTAACATATTCCACCTAAAGCTTAATTGGAGAAATCTTATACAAGCAAATGGGATATCTGGTAGTGATTCAGGATTTGGCATTTTCAAGCTAAACATATTTGCCCGAATTTATACAATAGCTTAGAGATTTTTAATAGCTTCACCTAGTGGCTTTATCCAATTAGCAGTTTAGCTGGAAAAAAAGAAAGATGCTGTTTTCTAGGTTTAGACTTTTCCCATTCCAGTCCATTTTGTTCATTTAACTATTTAATTACCTCCCTGGTATAACATCAGATTCACTCAAAATCACAGAACTAATTTATGTCACAAGTGGGGGGAAAAAAAAAAAAAACCATAGAAACACCTAGCATCTTAGCCACATCTTTTCCCATTGTATTGAATTAATATTAAAACTTGTTTTTAGACAAAAAACTCCCTAATTTTGGATTATGTTTTACAGATGATGAAATGAAAATGTTTAAGTGTGGTATTACCTTATTGGGAGCCCTTGTAGTGCAGTGGTTAAGAGCTCGGCTGTTAACCAAGAAGTCACCAGTTCAAATCCACCAGCCGCTCCTTGGAAACCCTATGGGGCATTTCTCCTCTGTCCTAAAGAGTTACTATGAATCAGAATTAACTTGAAGGCAATGGGATTTTTGGTTTATTACCTTACTGAGGCTAAAAATAAAAACAAGCTAAAATGTTATTAGATACCATATTGATAATTGCCTCCATATTTCAAATATGGAAATTTAAAAGTAGTAAAACATTAGATAGGAAGAGTATAAACCAACAAAAACACACGTTAGCCATTTCAAACATCAACCCCTCTTTTTAACACAAGAAGTAATGTTTTCTGCAGGGCATCTGTGTAAGTTTATTTGTAAGAACCATAATCATTTAGATTCTGATATACTTTTTGAAGTATTTCAAGATTACGAATCTGTTTAAGGTGGTTTTAGTCTGCATTCCAGAAATGATTTTTTAAAGTGTAATTCATTTAGTTGATTCCTTATTCATTTGAAAGATTACATTTGACACAGAAATACGACTAGCTGAAAGAAAGTAAATCTAACTTAAATGTCCTTTAATCACATACTGAGGCAAGGACAAAATTAAACATCTTAATTGTCTTCATGTACAAAGACGTAGATCCTCATTTTTTTTTTTTCCTGGAACCAGTAATTACAGCATTCATTATGGACTCCTTTTGATATTTCCTAAACCAATCATACTTGTAAGGTACATTAATTTTTTTCCTTTCTGAGATGAAACTCAAAACAATTTTCTGCTAAGTAACACGATGGTCATTAACAAAAAAGGCAACAATATAATGTTCTTCTGGGCAAAATGATATTACTAATAAATGACATGTAAAGTCAGTGTCTCTGTAATAGCAAATATATGTGGAATAATTTTTTTTTAACTTTTAGTAACTTTCTCTGGATTCTTGATCAATATTTTCTTAACTAAAATATAAGTGAATAACTGAATGTTATCTTTAGCCAACACTACTGTCAAAGTGAAGCTACAGAGATAAAAGCTTTACAATTAAAGAGCTGGAAAATAAAATAATGATGATAATAATAAATAAACATTAAAAATAAAAAAAGAAACAGAAATGCTAATACAGTTCTTCTCCTAACCAGCTGTGCTAAGTTAAGAAATTGACTTTACATCTCTATTTCAGTCTTTATTACCTTTGAAATCTAAATTTTGACCACATGGTAAGCAAATCACAGTAGTTGTACTACTTCATACCAGGTTATAGCAACCTTCCAGAACTGCCACGCAAATCTCTTACTAAATCATAACTTGTTTGATGTTGCTGTAACTTATTTTAACATTTGAAACTTGGGAGTTCTCTCGGTATAATGAAACACATTTTGTGTTTAAACTGATAGGTCTGATAACTGCCTAATCAAACTCTATAAGCTTAAAAGAGAAACTATAGATTTTAATTATTTAAATTCATTCTTCTTCACTTGAGGGAAATATTTTTTAACCCTGTTGACTGGGGGAAGATATGAAAGGGAAATATAAAAGAGATTAAACAAGCCAGCAGAGCAGAGATGGGAGAAGAGAGATGCCAAACCACAAGCTGGCCCAGGAGCAAAAGCTCAGAAGAGTCAAGGACCTTGCTCCACAGCCGACAGAGAGAGAAAGCCTTCTACTGAAGCTGGCGCCCTGAATTCAAACTTCTAGCCTCCTAAACAACGAGAAAATAAATTTCCGTTTGTTAAAGTCACCCACTTGTGATATTTCTGTTATAGCAGCCTTAGATAATTAAGATGGAGTGGAAAAAGAAAACCTGACAATTTATAAGTGAAGTGATAGATATCTTTGAGCTTAAAAGAATTATTGAAAATAAATGGCATTTAGAAAATTTGCAATAAACTTACGTATATGCCAAATTGTGGAGAAAAACGAATGCAAAATTCATGTTAATTTTAACACCAGCATGTGTTCAAATTAATGTTAGCACAATAATTTTAATAATGCTTAGTATGTACTAATATATTAAATACCATACATATATAGCACTTAATATGTATATGGTGTTTAATATACATATATAGTATTTATACATGTTTATGTATAATTATGGTTTCATTTAATCCTCACAGAAAGCTTCAGATGAGCAATTTGGATAACATAAATAACTATCCAAAAATATGAATAGTTTAAAAAAAATTCTGTAATGATAAAGAGATTACTTGTGTCTTAGAGGGCTGTATTAATAAGGACAAATAAATAAAATTTACTTGTATAAATTTTGCATAAAAAATATGGATAAATAAATTTCTAAATGAACCCCTAACTTGCTCTTGAGAGTTACCCCCATAAAGTCTTCAAACTACCAAGTGACTTATTTTTGTCATAGGGTTTGTTATCACAAAAGCAATTGCTATTATTACCAAAAAGTGTTAAAATAAAAACAGTATAAACATCCCCACAAATCTAATATTCATTAATAATGGACACTTTATGTAAATTATCTATACATTTTTTAGAGTAAGAAACCTGATATATAATAATAGTTGACCCTTGCTAATGTCTTAAGTGAATTGTACCATTTAATCCTCATGAAAACAGTTTTTCAGTAAAAAATAAGAGCTTTAAAGTGTAATTAGTACATCATAACATGTTATAAAAACTGAGATTATGACCAATGTACTCCTATTCAAGAACTTGAGCTCTTAAACATTGTACCTGTCTGTCGGCTCTGAAAATTCAGAAATAAGGAAAGCCCACATGATTCAAAGTCTAACGTTCATTTTGAAGTATTCACAAAATATTTATATGGATTCACCAAGCAACCATACAAATTTATGTCTGGATTCTCAATCCTGTTCCATTGGTCTATGTATCTGTTTGTTGTACCAGTACCAGGCTGTTTTGACTACCGTGGTAGTATAATTGGTTCGAAAATCAGGTAGTGTGAGGCCTCCCACTTTGTTCTTCTTCTTCAGTAATGCTTTACTTATCTTGGGCCTCTTCCTTTTCCATATGAAGTTATTGATTTACTTCTCCATCTCATTAAAAAATGCCATTGGAATTTGGATCAGGATTGCACTGTATCTGTAGATCACTTTGCGTAGAATTGACATTTTCACAATGTTGAGTCTTCCTATCCATGAGCAAAGTATGTTTTTCCACTTATGCAGGTCTCTTTTGGTTTCTTGCAGTAGTGTCTTGCAGTTTCCATTGTATAGGTCTTTTACGTCTCTGGTTAGATTTATTCCTAAGTATTTATCTTCTTGGGGGCTATTGTAAATGTTATTGATTTGAGGATTTCCTCTTCAAAGTTCTCTTTATTGGTGTACAGGAAGCCAAATGATTTTTGTACGTTTATCTTGTATCCTGATGGTTTGCTAAAATCTTCTATTAGTTCCAGTAGTTTTCTTGTGGATTTGAAAGAAAAAAATTAATAGCAGACACCTTACTTTGATATTAAGCTTTTTTTTTCTTAGAAACGAAACCAAAATGTAACCATAAAAAAAGCCTGACCCGAACTGCAATAGCATTGACTTGTTTTTTTCACCAGAAACTACCCTGTGGCATTGTAAATGTGTCTGACTAGACACAGTTATAGAAAAGAGTAGTCAATAACAACCCCATTACCTTGTGATTAAAAAAAAAGCAAAAACTGTGCACTTCCTTAATTTTAACTTCAACGGGTCTTATAGTTACAAATGCGTAAAGGGCCAAATTTTCATGAGTTACTTTCTAATGTTAATTCAGTAATCTTTTAAGTATTTGGTCACCATGGAAACTAGTATTCATTAAGAAAAAATATTTAAGCTTCTGTGACATCTCCAATCCTGGGGAGCCTTCTTCGTCTTCATTTTCTTTCATACAGGGAGACTTGTGCTTCTCCAATTTGCAAATTGTTTATTAAATCATGCAACAATCAAATATCATATTATTGTTTCCAGCTAATTCAAAGACTGATTCCCTAGCAATTGTAACTCGCCTACTTTGAGCCACTTGTTTTCAGAAACAAAGTGGTCTCCCTTCATGCATGTAGAATGACTGCTTGGAATAACCTAACGTTTTAATTTCTTTGGGTTTGGTTATTTTTAACATTGCCGATTGTAAACCACAAAGAGAAAACCACCTTTCAGGCCACCTGACAGTTAAAACCAGAGTTTAGATGTCTTTAGGGGATTCTCATCGAAATTAAGAGGAAACTTCATCTTCACTGGTAAGGTATAACTACTTCAGGGAAAGGTCATTAGGGTATTTTCAGGAGTTGGGGATGAGGTAGGTTGGGATATGCAATAAATTCACTCGGATTTGTGTGGAGAAGAGATAGATAAGAGTTATTCCCTTTCACTCCTCCCCATTACTGGGCCTTTGAACTCTGTGCACAAAACTTTTCCAAAGAACAACTTCATCATTTTAAGCTATTTAGACTGTGCTCGATTTGACAGACCACCATTCTCTCAGCTTATTGTATCCATCCAGACATTCCAGTCCTCTTCCTACTGTCCAGGATTTTGTTGGGCTCTCCCACCCACTGAAGACTCTCATCATCCTTTGATCTACTGAAAAACAAAATACTAGGAAGAATTATGCATTATTCATTGTATTCTTCTTCCACGTTTATCTACTTAGTTATTTTCTGAATAATCCTCTCTTGGCCATAGCAAAGATTATATCATCTTATCTCAGGTTCTTCATCATGGAAAAGGGCAAAATAGAATTGGGCAGTGGAAAACTCTTGTTCCCTCTATCCCCATAACAACGAAATCCTCTTGAGTAGAAGGAGAAGAATATGATTTTATGATTGTGCCTGAGAAATCCATCCTTAAAATGAAATTCAATGAGTATCTTATTTAAGATGAGGATACCAGTATCACTATTTTCTACGCTAAACCAATTTGCATTAATTAATTTTCACTTAAAGTATTATTGACTAAAATACCAGTCTTTAGGATCCTTTGGGCAATGCTGAATTTCAGTGTTTCTGTAAAAACAGTGGGCCTAGAAATAAGTATTATGAGAAATCAGTTCATGCTCACTCTGCACACTTTGCTTTATGCATAGCTGTTGTTCGTCATTGAGTCCATTGGGGCTCATAGTGACCCAATGTACATTATTGTAAAGCTCTGTATGTAACACACTTGCCAATTCAATGTTTTTCATGTGTACAATTTACTGACACTAATTACATTCATCAGGTTGTGCAAACATTACCAATATCTGTTGCCAAACATATTCCTTTTATTTGGTAAGGGCTAATGCTAATGATTACATAATAACAGTTATGGTTAATATAGATATGGTGCTTAATAAAGCAATTTTAAATGGCTCCCACAGAGATCATCATGTAGACTTACATACACAGATTGTACCTGACACTTTCAGCTTATTACAGGACTTGTTTTGAAAGCTATGGATACATATTAGAGACAAGTCATCTATGCAGTAAGAGAGAAACACCATTTTAAAATGGACATATGCAAAGATTTGAGTTAAAATACAGAATTTATGCATAGAACAATTTTTTTAAAAAACTATAATTAATAGTATACTAAAATAATCGTCTACATGTGCACACAAAAATATTACAAAGGAGTAAAACTGTTGTTCAAGTATGACAGAGAGATCTACCATAAACGTTAAAATCAATAAAATAAACGAACTTATGAACAAAATGAGTCCACACTAAGGGGAAAAATAAAATCAATTAAAACAAACATTTATTCTTTGTAAGAAGTTTAGTTTACTATTCGCCTTATATTTATTTCATTTTGTGTTCTATTTTTCTCTGTAGAAATCAATCCTTCTCCCCACCCAGTTAAAAAAACATGTGTAACCAAAAGAGGGTGGTGTGACTTTATTCTTGTGCAGGAAAAAGTAAAAACATGTCCACATATATTTTGAAGTTCCATCTCTTAGAGTGTTGTGAGCTAATGAATATACAAATAAATGCTATGGAAGCATGCTGCTTAATTCAAGTACCTTTATAAAAGTGGGCATTGTTTTTACTTAATCAGTGTTAACATCAGGTAAACTTAGGTTTTTAAATATGGAACTTGCAGAACTAATTTTATACAGTGGTCACAAATTAATTACTGAGCTATTCCACAGAATTCTCAGAGTAAAATCTAGTAAATAATGAAATGCAATTAATCGACATTTTTGCTTATTTAGAGGGTATTTTTAATATAATGTGTTAAGCGAACATTGGGGCTTTGGGACAACTTAATAATTTATTGATTTATGAATTAATTTGAACTCTATATACGAGTGGTTCCTCGGGAGAAAAGACGTGGCAATCTGCTACCGTAAAGATTACAGTCTTGGAAACTTTATGGGGCAATTCTATTTTGTCCTATAGGGTCATTATGAGTTGGAATTGACTTGAGAACACATAATAACAAGAACAACATACCAACACTTAGGATCAAATTGTAGATGTTCGTAATTATCCTTAACATTTTCAGATTGTAGAAAGAAGAGAGTCAAACAACTATTTCATTTTTGAAAACAATATTATCCTTTTCTGAAAAAAAAGCATTCATTCATAAGGAGATGAATTAAAAGCCCCCATTCATGATGAACCACTCTACGTCTAAACCACAATAGGTATATTCAGATATAGTGTTGGAATTGGTAAGAATCTCAGTAAGAATCAGCAAAATAGTCTCATTATTTGGAATGACAGGCTCAGAAGCAAAGTTCTTTTCTTGAATGGAAGCCTACAGGGAGAGAGAAAAAATGATTGGGATTATATGTACCTTTGTGAACCATGAGATGCAGTAGAAGGATATTGAGCGACATTAAACACATACATCCGTGTAAACTCACCCAACATGTAAACCACGTTTTACTACGAAATATGTATATGAACAACAGGCTATATACTATTTATATATTATTTTTAAAATAATGGAATAAATACCAGTGTACTTACTACACAATTTAAGAAATAAAATGTTGCCAATTTCTTTTAAAAATCCCTTGTTTTCCTCCCTCACATGATCACCTTACCCACCTCCTAGAGTCAGCAAATACCCTAAGTTTTGTTAAACAAACTTTTTTTATTCCTTCAAATATGTTTACATCTCTAGCTATATAATTGCTCATTGTGGCTACTACTGAAAATTAGTTCTTTCTTTTTTTTTGTATGTTATACTAATTAGGGAGTCTGGTAGCACAGTAGTTAACAACTTGGCTGCTAACCAAAAGGTTAGCAGTTTGAATCCACCAGCCTCTTCTTGGAAACCCTAAGGGACAGTTCTACTTACTCCTATAGGGTCTCTATGAGTTGGTAATTGACTCGGCAGCAACTGATCTGGTTTGGTTTAGACACTAATTAGACCTTTTAAAAGAATACTTAACAGGAGGGGAGATAGCAGATATATTTGTACTGGATCTAAAAAACTTCTATCAATATTTCATCATTTGCTATAATGTCGTCATTTACCTGATGTAAGGATATCTTCTTTTACCTTAGGATTGTTTTTCTTGAATTATATCTTTGCACGCATATTTTTCTCCATTGGAATATGTGTTTTATTATTTCAATGTGTAGATTCAAATCTTATTTTATTTTAAAATATTTTGATTTATCTTTTCCTAAAACTTTATTATTAAAATTGTCAAACACAAAGCAAAGTTGAGAGAATTTTATAGTGAAAACTCAATATCTGCCACATATATTTTACTCTCAACATTTCACTGTAATTGCTTTATCACATAACTACGTATCTATCCATCCTCATTTTTAAACTAATTCATCTTATTTTTGAAGCTTTTCAAAATAATTTCCCATTATTAGAATGCATCCTTGTAAATATTTCATTACTTAAAACTTTTTATGTAAAATTTCACACATCGTAAAAGACACAAATCTTAAGTATGTACTTGCTAAACTTTGATAAATGCACACACCAGTGTAACCCATGCCCTGAGCAAGATACAGAACATTGCCATAATAGAGAAGTTTCCTTAGATCCTTTCCAGTCAGTCACTTCCTTGACTACATAGAGACAAATTGTGTTCTCTTTCTTTTCCACTATAGATTTTTTTGACTGTTATAAAATTTAAAGATCCAATCATAATCTCAGCAGACTTTGTAGAAATTGAAAAGCTGATTGTATAATTTAATATAAAATGCAGAAGATACAGACTATCCAAAGTATCCCTTAAAAGGGAGAGGGACTGGAGAAGCAATTTTGAAATTAGACTTACCAGGAAGTTACAGTTAAGACACTATGTCATTGGTAAAAGGACTGATACATTGATCAACAGAAAATAAAAGAGTATAGAAATAGACCTACATATATATGGTCAAATCATTTCAATTAGATGTCAAAGTCATTCAATGTGGAAGGAACAGTTGTTTTACAAGACAGTGATGGAAAAACTGAAAATTAAAATAAAACCTCTAAATCATAATACACAAAAAGTTAACAAGGTCATCCAAAGTGCTCTACATAAAAGTTAAAACCATAAAATTCTAGAGGGAAATATAGGATAATATCTTCATGAAATTGTAATGGGCAAAGATTTAATAAATAGAAAACAGAGAGCAGAAATATTTTAAAGGGCTAAAAGTTACTTCATAAAAAATAAAAATTAAGAAAACTGTATATTTTAATTAGGAAACTATTAAGAAAAATTATTTAGGAGAGTTATACTATATACGCAGCCCTGGTGGCACAGTGGTTAAGCTTTTGGCTGCTAACCAAAAGGTCTGCAGTTTGAATCCACCAGCATCAACTTGGAAACCTTGTGTGGCAGCTGTACTCTGTCCTACAGGGTTGCTATGGGTCTGAATCGACTCGACTGCAATGGGTTTGGATTTTGTTTGTTTATACTTATTCTGGCAACTATCCATCTATCTTATTTATGTATATTCTGGTGTACATTTAAACATGAGTTCATACTGATATATCTGACTAATTCTGTACCTCAGGGTTGATTATAATCTCTCCAACTTGGTCATTTGGAAATTATTTCTGTAATAGAAATATGTCTCTCATTATCTAAAATTATTTTATTTGTCCAGCACTTCTAGATATATAAAGCATTTTCAGAATTGTTGACTTGTACACCTATGAAGAAAAAAGACACCAACTGGAGTAAAATGTTTCATGAATAGCTCTTTGTGCATTTACCCTTACATTATGCATTCAAAACAGTGTTTTCCTAAATTACTAAGTTTATGCAAAATAGGTACTTTTACCCAGGCAAGTTTTACTCCTAATAAAACTGGATTGTGTTTTTAAAGAATAATGATAAAAAATTATAGGTAAACAAGTAGTAATTTTATCTAGTACTACTTAGTGAGATTTTATTCCTCTCTGCACACTATTTTCTTTCTGTTAGAATGATTTTGAAGAGTATATTTCTTTCCAAAATCATTTTATAGTGGATAAAAAAAAAATCTGGAAAAAAATATACCTCACTTAGCTATACAAAGTTCAGATTTTTTACTGAACAATCATAAGAGTCAGGATGTTTATACTTATAAAGGTCTTATCACAAATACAGTAAATTTAAAGATAATTATAGAATTTTTCATAGTTGTCTAGTCAATTATTTCTTTAGGACATTGATATTGATAGAAATGTCTCACAACTTTATGATTCTTTATTTTCATATTTTTGGCATGTCTTACTTTATAAAATACGTAAATTTTATTATAAAAAATAAAATATCTACTGAGATAGAGGTAAGACTACTTGAGCAAATATCTGAACTACGAACTACATATTAAAAAGCAGAGAGCAGAGACAGGGAAGTATAGAATAAATCCGACAACTTGCCAACATAATACCAGCCTAAGAATTTTCTCAATGATGGTGTTCCAATTTTTGCTATTTTATTCAGTTATTTCCTCCTTCCCATGAAATATTTTGTAAAATGAATGAATGTTATGTGATGAGATTTCTGTTTCTTCAGTGTATGAGCTGTTAAATGTATATGCCCATATGACAAATAAGGTGTATCAAACTTATCATAACCATATATAAATGGTAGCAATAATTACACAGATATTATGAAATAATAAAAGAAAAAGATTGAGCATGTAACATTTAAAAAATGAGTTTAGGTAAAACAGAATATTACATATAGATAACTTAAGCTAAAATTTTAAGATGACTATTGAGTAAAGAAAAATTAAACAAAAATATTCCAAACTAATTAGCTGACTATCTTTAATAGAGCAGAATCTAGACAAGGAATAGAACCTATAGAAAGTATATAAAGATATTTTAAAAATTTTGTCAAACAATATAGTATTACACAATAGAAAGAAAAGAAAAACTACATTTGAAGATTGAAGTAGCAAAATTTTAGTGGAACTTTATTTTTTATTACATATCAGTGTGATGGCTAATTTTATGGGTCAACTTGAGTAGGCTAGGGTAACCAATTATTTGACCAAACACTAGAGAAGTTGCTATTGTATAGTAGTTACCTATGATTAAATTAGTTGGTGTTAAGTAAAGCAGAATACTTTTCATAAAGTGGGTAGACCTCAGTCAATCAGTTTAAGAATTTAAGAGGAAATAAGGAGTTTCCTTAGGGTGTTTTCTACTTCCAGATCATAAATAAATATTTTGGCAGAATTCTCTCTTCAACCTTCCTATTGCCTGACCTATGGATTTGGACACAAACCTGCAGGAGTGTCTAGCATTTCATGTGACTTTACGTATTTTGAACTTACCAACCCACCACAATCACATGAGCCAATTCCTTAAAGGACATCAATTTCTCCCTCTCTATCTCTCTCCATGTATCACTGGTTCTGTTTCTCTAGAGAAGCCTAAGATATTTGGATTTAGAAGAACCCATTCAAAAAAAAAAAAAAAAAAAATTATCTTAGAAACGTAGAAAAATCACATAGAGTTCAAAACTTTCCAAAAAAAATCTGACTCAAAGCGACCCTGTAGGACACAGAGTAGAACTGTCCCATAGGGTTTCCAAGGCTGTGAATCTTTATGGGAAGCAGACTGCCACACCTTTCTCCTGCTTTAGAGGAACAGAATCTTAAATATGAGTTTTCTGAATTGATTTCTGTGTTTCTGGAATTGGTTTTCAAATCTGGTTAAATTTAAAAACACATGATTCTATTTCCAGTAGTAAAGAGGGTGCTGATAGTTCATGGCATGATGTGGAAATAGAGATGAGCAAAAGTATCACTATTGGCTACTCTTAATCAAATATTTATGAAATACGCTGTTCTGAGTGATCATGTATTTTACACCTTAGAACATTTTGCCAACGGACAAGTATAATGACATTGGTGAGTATAATGACATCCTGTGGTGATTTCCAAAACTCCAGAATGCGTAATTTGAATAGACATACTCAGCAACTGGCAGAATCTTCACATTGGTTCCCTGACCCATGGAGTAAGGGCAATATGGCAAGAAAGGCCAAGTAGAAGCCACAAGAACTGGTTCTATTTTAAAAAAAAAAAGTGGACAAAAAGCAATACCACATTCCTGGAGGGATTGCATAAATTTCCATTCAACTTGCCTATTTGACCTATGCAGAAAACAGATGGATCTTTGAGAATGATGGTGCATTATTGTTAACTTAACTGGGTAGTGACGCCAATTGCAGCTGCTGCTGCAGATGTGATTTCATTGCTTGAGCAAATGAACAAATCTTATGGTACCTGGTGTGCAACTTTTGAGCTGGAAAATGTTTTTTTCTGTATTCCTGTTAGTAAGGATCACTAGAAGCAGTTTGCTTTAAGCTGTCGGGCCAGAAATATACTTTCACTGTCCTAGCACACGGATATATGAATTATATACTACAATGCCATAACTGGAAACTCTGGTGGCGTAGTAGTAAAGGGCTACGGCTGCTAACCAAAAGGTTGACAGTTTGAATTCACCAGGCACTCCTTAGAAACTCTACTGAACAATTCTACTCTGTCCTATAGGGTTTCTACTAGTCGGAATTGACTCAACGGCAATGGGTTTTGTTCTTTTGGTTTTATGCCATAACCATTATATAACACTATACCATAGCCCTGGTGGCTTAATGGTTAAGAGATTAGCTGCTAACCAAAAGGCTGGCAGTTCAAATCCACCATGTGATCCTTGGCAGTTCTACTCTGTCTTACAGGGTCACTATGAGTCAGAACCAACTTGACAGCACCTAACAACAAAAAACAACATGTCATAATTTAGCCTTGAGGGGCCTTGATCACCTTTCCGTTCCATAAGTCATGACATTGGTCCACACTGGTACATTGATAACATCGTGCTGATTGAATCTTGTGAACAAGAAGTAGCAACTACGCTAGACTTATTGTAAGACATTTGTATACCAGAGTGCGGGATATAAATGACAAAAACTTAGGGAACTTTCACATCAGTGAAATTTCTAGGGGTACAATGGCATAGAACATGTCGAGATATTCCTACTAAGGTAAAGAATAAGTTGTTGCATCTGGCCCCTTTTACTTCTAAAAAGGAAGCACCATGCCTAGCTGGTATCTTTGGATTTTGGAGGCAACATATTCCTCGTTTGAGTATGCTACTCTGGCCCATTTACCAAGTGACCTGAAAAGCTGCTAATTTTCAGTGGGGGGCAGAACAAGAGAAAGCTCAGTAACAGGTCCACACTGCCATGCTAGCTGCTGTGCCACTTGGGTAATATGATCTGTCAGATTCAACGTGTTAGAAGCGTCAGAGGCAGATGGAGATGACCCTTAGGATTTTGGAGCAAATCCCTGTTTTCCTCTGCAGATAACTACTTTCCATTTGAAAACAACTTTTGGCTTGCTACTTGACCTTAGTACAGACTGAACATTTAGTCTTGGGCCACCAAGATACCATGTGACCTGAGCTTCCCATCATGAACTGGATGTTATCCAACGCAAAAAAATTATAAAGTTGGACATGCACAACAGCATTCCATCATCAAATGGAAGTTGTATATGTGAAATCATGATCAAGAAAGCACTAAAAGCACAAGTAAGTTTCATGAGAAAGTGGCCCAAATGCCTATGGCCCCCACATGACCATCTATCTGTTAGCCTACACCTATGGCCTCATGAGGAGTTTCATATGATTACTTGAACGAGGAAGATAAAACTCCGAGTTTTTTTTACAGAATATTCTGCATGATATGAGGCACCACTCACAAGTGGACAGCTGAAGTCCTTTTCTGAGAATTTCTCAAAGGATAGTGGTGAAGGAAAATTCTCCTGGTAGACCGAATGTTGAGAAGTATAACAGGTTGATAATTTTGCTTTGAAAAAAATATGAGCAGATGTATGACTGTATATTGATTCATGGGCTGTGGTAAATGGTTTCACTAAATGGCCTGGATCTTGGAAGGAATATGATTGGAAAAGTGGTGACAAGGAGATCTATAGAAGAGGTATGTGGTAGAACTTTCAGAATGGAAAAAAACAGATGATCGTGTGTGTGTCTCATATGAATACTCACCAAAGGGTGACCTCAGCAGAGAAGGATTTTAATAATCAAATGGATGGGATGATCCCTTCTGTGGATACCAGTCATCTTCTTTCTTCAGGAACTCCTGTTCTTGTCCAATAGATTCATGAACATAGTGGCCATGGTGGCAGGAATGGAGGTTATTGCGGACCCAGTAGCATGAACTTCCATTCACCAAGACTGTCTTGGCTATAGCCAGTGCTGAATGCCCTATCTGCCAGTAGCAGAGGCCAACACTGAATCCCTAATCTGGCACCATTCTCCAGTGTGATCAACCAGCAACCTGGTAGCATGTTGATTATATTGGACCACTTCCATCATGGGAAGCATTTTGTTCTTAACTGGATAGAAATTTATTCTGGATACCAATTTGCCTTCCTTGCACTCAAGCTTTTGCCAAAACTACCGTCCATAGACTTACAAAATGTCTTATATACCATCATGGCTTTGAAAACAGCATTGCCTCATGTGTGACTTACTTCACAGCAAGTGAACTGTGGTGATAATCCACTGCTTATGGAATTCACTGGTCTTACAATATTATCCATTATTCTGAATCAGTTGGTTTGATAGAAAAGGAATGGCCTTTTGAAGACTCAATTACAGTGTCAGCTAGATGGCAATACCTTGCAAGGCTGGGCATTGTTCTACAAGAGGTTGTATATACTCTAAGTCAGCATCCAATATATGGTATTGTATCTCCCAAAGCCAGGGTTCACAGGTACAGAAATAAAGGGGTGAAAATAGAGGTGGCACCACTCTTTATTACACCTAGTGATCCACCTGCAAAATTTTTTTGATTTCTGTCATCATGACCCTACGCTCTGTTGGTCTAGAGGTCTTTAGTTCCAAATGAAGTCATGCTCCCACCAGGAGACACAACAATAATTCCATTGAACTGGAAGTTAAGAATGTCACTTGACCACTTTGGGCTCCTCATGCCTCTGAATCAACCGACTCTTTTGATTGATCCTGATTACCAACAGGAAATTGGACTGTATTACACAATGGAGGTTAAGAAGAGCGTGTCTTGAATAGGGCATCTCAGTACCACCATGCTTTGCAACTAAAGTCAATGGAAAACTACAACAATACAATTCAGGCAAGACTACTAATATTCCAGATCCTTCAGGAATGAAAGTTTTTGCTACCCCACCAGGCAAAGAACCATGACAAGATGAGGCACTTGCTTAGTGTGAAGGGAATATGGAATATGTAGTGGAGAAAAGGTAGTTATAAATACCAAGTATAACCATGTGGCCAGTCTGAGAAACAAGCACTATAATTGTATGATTATTGCTTCCTTGTTTTGATATGAATATGTTTGTGTGTATATGTATATTTATACAAACATATAATGTATACATATATATATACATATTTGCTTTTTTCCTGTCTCTTATCTCCTATTTATTATTAAACATGAGCTGTATTAACTTTGCATACTCTCTGGAAAAGGGGTTAGTGCATTTTCAGTTGTAAGCAAGATAGTTGTATCATGTTAGACAGAAGTATGACTTTTTTTTCTTTATTTAAAGGTTACATATAGTTTAAGTAGATGTGTATTGGCTTCAGGTTGACAAGAAGTAGACTGTGAATTTTATATGTCAACTTAGCTAGACTATGATGTCCAGTTGTTTGTCCATTCACAATTTTAGTTGCTGTTACGAAGTAATTACATGTGATTAAATCAGTTGGTCATAAGTAAAGTAGATTACTTTCCATACTGTGAATTGGCCTCAGTCATATGGTTGAAGGTCTTAAGAACTTAAAAAGGAGTTTCTCTAGGGTGTTTTCTGCCTCCAGACTACAAATATATATTTGGCAGAACTCAGCCTTCCAGTCTCCTGACCTACAGAACCTGGGATGCAAGCTTGCAGGAATCTCCAGGCTACCTGTGCAATCAAGTTTGAAACTGTCATCCCCCCAAAATTGCATGAGGAAGTTTCTTCAAGTGAATCTCTGTCTCTTAAATGTATATATACAGGCATATATATAAATATACAGGAAAACTGACAGCACATGGGTTAGGTGCTTGGATGCTAACTGAAAGGTTGGCAGTTCAAATACACTCAGTCACCCATGGGAGAAAGACCTGGCTATCTGCTCCCATAAACATTATGGCCAAGAAAAACCTACAGGGCAGATTCTGACACATAGTTTCTCTATGAGTTGGAAATGTACTAGATGACCCCTAACAAATATATATATACACATACATACATTATATATATGTGTGTGTGTGTGTGTGTGTGTATGTGTGTGTGTGTGTATATGTGTACACCTTCTCCTCACTTATCAACTATCTTGTTATCTGACATTTCACATTTACAACAAAAGTAAAAAACATTCTATTTTGCACATTAACAACATACATCTAACAGTAACAAATGTCAAGATGTGAGGTGAGAGTAAAGCTGGTTTTGATGGTTAAGGTTATTTGTAAAGTCGGCTGGGCCATGATTCTCAGTGGTTTGGCCATTATGTAAGACGTAATTTGACAGTTATGTAATGATGTAATCATCCTCTGATGTGGTCATCTTCCATTTTCGCATAACACTAATTATGCATAACAACCTGGTCTTTGGATCCTAACCATGTTTATAAGTGAGGAGAAAGTACATACAAAAGCAAGTCAAAAAGGGCTGCTACTAGGGTTCCAGTTCATACGTGAACAGGTTTATTCCAAACAAAATGTGTTTAAACTTGTCTCTGAATCAGTGGATGGCTGTAGACATATTCTTTCAGTAATACACTTGTCTTAGTCTCCTTAGGGTGCCTTCAGAAAAAAAAGGATACTTTTTGCACCATGGGAAAAAATGATACTGAGGTCAAGGCTAATATCAAATTTTTAATGAAACTGAAGTGGACAAATCATTGAAGCTTTGCAACAAGTTTATAGGAATACTGTCCCATGAAAAACAACAGTTTTTAGATAGATCTAGTATTTTTAGGAAGGTCGGGAAGACCTCAAATATGAGTCAAGAGAGGGAATACAACTCAGAAGGTTATGGCAACTGTGTTTTTGAGACTCTGAAGGGGGTAATCTTGATAGATTTTCTCGAAAGACACAGAATGATCACACGACTTATTATGCAGAAGTTTTAAGAAAACTGAAAACTGCACTGGTGATAAAAAGGCCAGGAAAGTTGTGCCGAGGAATTTCTTTTGATCGTGACAATGCACCTGCTCATTCTTCGAGGGTAGCAAGGGCTGTCCTATGAGAATTTCATTGGGAAACCTTATCCCATCCACCCAACAGCCCTGATCTTACCCCTTTAGAGCAATTTTTTTCCCCCAAAACTCAAAGAACATTTAAAAGAAACATGATTTGAGTCCCTTGAGGATGTCAAAACTACCATTTTGATGTGATGTAAATTGAAGAGCACGGAATTCTTCAGGGAAGGGTTAGAGAGATGGAAAATTCATCTTCAAAAGCATATAGACCCAGATGGTGGTTATGTTGAGAAACAATGGCTTCACATTTCGATATTTTTGTTTACTAAAGGTTTCTATGATTTTGTCATAACGCTTTTCCACTTACCCTCATGTATGTATGTATATATATCTCAATTACTGGTTCTGTTTCTCTAGAGAATCCTAAGACTATAAATGACTGAAAATAAACCAGCAAACATAAGGCATTTTTGATTAACAATAACAAAGCAAAAATAGTCTCAGCAGTAAATACAATATAATTTGTAATTTCAATACAGTAAATACCAATATTACGGGAAGATATTAATAAGTTCCTTTTTCCCGTTAGCATGATTTTGTTTTGATCGGGATCAAGGATACACATGAATCTAATCTGTAACAAAAATTACAATGAGAGCCGAGACTGGGACAACTATGTTTTGAAGAGGCCCTGTTTAATATCCTCATTTGAATGCCCTAAATATAGTCTTGTAGAAACTTTTTTAAGAAACATTTCATTTAACCTTTGGAAATGAATTCAATCAAAACACACACAAAAAAACTCTTTTGGCTTCAAAGGATGCTACATAAAGTAGTATTCTCTGAAGCTGAATGACCTTTGGGTAGTTGGGATTTTAATTGTTTGAAGCCTGGAACTGTTATAAATAATCTGCTGAGGAGTCAAGTTAATTCTATCAAAATCCTTAATTTTTTTCCTCTTATTTTCCAGAATTACTACGAAGACACAGTAATGCCAAGCTTTAGTACAGAGTAGAAAAGAGACCATTTACTTCTTAATCCATATTTCTTCATCAGAGTAAGTTAGTAACTCTCTTTAATAAAGGTTGAGGAAGTTATATATAACATATTTACCAAATATTTATAATATAAATGAATTTACCAAAACCATTTCATTTGATTGAGCAGATTAAAGAAAAAGAAGAAATCAGAATTGCTGCTAACAGTTGTCAAGAGCCGAGATGAGCTGAGGGCTAGCTGGGGGAGTTGCAGCAACCAATTAAGACAATAAGCTGAGATGAAAGTAAGTCATGAATTTAGTCTCTGAGGTAATATAACCAAGAGACTAAACCAGAGAAAGCACTAGCTCCCCCAGTGTTCCATTTTTCCTCATGGAAAAGGGTGCTGGTGAAGGTCAGATGGACCAGCGCAGATGGGAGGAATGATCTCAGTACCTAGCCAGGGAATCCCAGGAGTGCCAGGGGGAGGTATAGTGGAAACGGGTAAGTAGTGAAAAAGTATTGAGAGCGGAGAAAAGGTGTTGGTAACACCGCCGTTAGGAGGTCTCAAAAGAGGTGTTTGAGGAAGGCCTCAGCCAAAGTCTCCTCTAGCCTCCAATAAGTAAGCCTCTGAAAGGAGATGTTGAACTAGTGATGTAGATACATGTAAGAGCATAACCAGCTGGGGGGGAGGAGAGTCCTTGACAGCAATTTCCTTCAGAGACTGAAATGGTTTGTTTGTGCACCAAGTATGGTGTGGGGAGGGCAATTTTTCCCTGTGAGGCCCCTCAGGTAAAGCCTAAGTTGGGGCCAGAAAGATCCAAGTAGACTTTTAGCTAGGAAACAGACTCTTCAAAAACTAATGAATCTCTCTCTACTCACTCAGATATAGCCAGACCCATCTGCTAGTATAGTGCCAGGAGATTACTTAACAAATCTGAGTTTACATGAGAGTATACACGGAAAGATTATACACTGACCTCCCTTTGCTTCAATTTCTTGGCTAATAAACAACCCTTCAATTATCATTTGCTTTCCCACATAGGTTTTCCTAAGAAAAAATGAATTACATGATTATTCTAGTCTAGTGATGGTTTTGTCTCTTAATATAAGTTAATATATTCAGATTGTTTTATAGGAAACTCTCTTATGTTAGATGAACGTGATGCCAATAAGCACTATGACTTTGGGAAAACATAAACCAGGATTGACAATACTTAATGATAAATCTTAATAAACAGTTGGAATATATTCTGCCACAACTTTTCCTGTGAAAATGATGTCACTCACTCTAAACTACTTTTTAAAAGTTATTTAATATTGAATATTTACATTAAATATCAAATCTTCACTATGACTTTTACTGGTATTGTTCCCAAATAAGATATAATTTTCTCTTTCTGTGATACCTAAAATTAAGTTTATTTCACTTTTTATTTTATGTATCTATATGCCAATCTAGCTATATTTATATATATTCATTTGGTGTTTGTTTGAATCCTGACTAATTCAAAAAACTTTTTAATGTAAGAAAAGTTGGACTAAGTAATTGACATATTTTAAAATCTATTAGATGGCAGAACTTAAGTTTCACTCATTTTGAATTTTGCTCTGAGCCTAAAATTATATCTGCACTTAGTACTACTTATAATAAATTATTGTTAAATGTATGTTTGTATGTACAAATACAAGCATACAAAATGGGTGCAGTTAAATATACTTATCTACAATTTATATGGAGCCCTAGCATCACAGTGGTTAATAGATTGGCTTCTAACCAAAATGTCGGTAGTTCAAATCCACCAGCTGTTCATTAGAAACCCTATGGAGCAGCTCTACTCTGTCCTATAGGGTCGCGATGAGTCAGAATCTACTAGAAGGCAATGGGTTTGTTTTTTTGTTTGGTTTATAATTTGCACATATAGTATTTAAATATACATATGAATAAAAAGTAAAATGTAGAAAATAAGTTTCAGGAAAATTATTATTTTTTTCTGAAATAAATATTTTAGCCTTGATCTGATTTGTTTTGTAGCTTTTCATTAAATATTTGTGATATTTACTCAAGCCGTATATCTTGATGGTGAGACTGTCCACATTTTGAGGACCTCAAGTCTCCAGTTTTTTCCCTCTACTTGCACTTATATTACTTTCAGCAGGGGCCAAGCTTGGTTTCCATTCTTTCCCTGCACCGATAATCATGAACTTGAGTTAATTCACCACTCCCTCCAGGGCTTTTATTTCTGGTCTATTTACTTAGTTGTTTTTATAAAGCCCTCTCTCTCTCCCTGATCTTTGTTTCTTAAGCACCAGCCTGATAAAATTTTACAGCCTAACCCTTTAGCTGTCTATGTTGTACAATTCAGCAAACATGTAATGCATTTTAGGTCTATTAATACCTGATTTATCTTCCATCCTAATACAGCTACCAAGAGTTTTACTGCTTTATCTTTCCCCAGTCTATGGCCTTTAGCCTGAGCCAACCTATGATCCTAAATTGCTCCAAATCAGAAAACATCTGTCAAAATAATTACTAGCTACCATTCTCAACCCACCATTTGAGATAGATTTCCAGTGTACGATTCTAAAGCAAATGATAATCATAGAGTTATGCATAGTCTTTAAATAACTATAAATTCACATATAACCTGTTGCCATAGAGTCAATTCCAACTCATAGCAACCATATAGAACAGAGTATAACTACCCCATAGGGTTTCTAAGGGTCTAGTCTTTATGAAAGCAGACTGCCACATCTTTGTTCTGGGAAGTTGCCAACCTTTTTGTTAGACGCCAAATGCTTCACCAACACACCAACAGGGATAAGACATATAAACCACAGAAACATGAACAAAGATTTATATATAGATATATAGGTAGTCCCCCACTTATGACAGTGTTCCCTTCCAATGACTCCATCAAAAGTCATTCTGACATAAGTTGAATATATGTATATATAGAGAGAGCTTTAAGTGAAAATTTACAGTCCAAGTTAGTTTCTCAAACAAAAATTTATACACAAGTAGTTATGTGACCCTAGTTGCTCTCCCTATAATCTGACAGCACACTCCTCCTTTGCACCCCGGGTTTCCCATGTCCATTCAACCAGCTCCTGTCTCTGTTTGCCTCCTCATCTTGCTTCCGGACAGGAGTAGCCTGTTTAGTTTCATGTATCTACTTGAGCTAAGAAGTACACTCTTCAGGAGTTATCATTTTATGCCCCATAGTCCAGTCTAATCTTTGTCTGAAGAGTTGACTTTGGGAATGGTTTCAGTGCTGGGCTAACAGAGAGTCTAGGGGCCATGCTTTCCTGGGTTCCTCCAGTCTCAGTCAGACCATTAAGTCTGGTCTTTTTACTAGAATTTGAGTTCTGCACCCCACTTTTCTACTACTCCATCAGGTAATCTCTGTTGTATTCCCTGCGAGGGTGGTCATTGGTGGTAGCCAGGTACCATCTAGTTCTTCTGGTCTCAGGCTGATGGAGTCTCTGATTTGCGTGACCCTTTCTGTCTCTTGGGTTAATATTTGCCTTGTATCTTTGGTGTTTTTCCCTCTCCTTTGCTTCAGGTGTATTGGGACCAATTGATGCATCTTAGATGGCCACTCGCTAGCTTTTAAGACCCCAGATGCCACTCGCCAAAGTGAGATGCAGAACATTTTTTTAACTTTGTTATGCCAATTGACCTAGATGTCTCCTGAAACCATGGTCCCCAGACCTCCATCTCTGCTATCTTGTCCCTCAAAGTGTTTGGTTGTATTCAGGAAATTTCTTAGCTTTTGGTTTAGGCCAGTTGTGCTGACTTCCCCTGTATTGTGTGTTGCCCTTTCCTTCACCTAAAATAATTCTTATTTACTATCTAGTTAGTGAATACCACTTTCTCTCCCTCCCCACCCTTGTAACCATCAAACAATGTTTTATTCTGTGTTTAAACCTTTTCTTGAGTTCTTATAATAGTGGTCTTATACAATATTTGTCCTTTTGTGACAGACTAAATTTACTCAGCATAATGTCTTCCAGATTCCTCCATGTTATGTTTCAAGGCTTCATTGCTGTTCTTTATCGTTGTGTATGTAGTATTTTATAGTGTGGATATACCATAATTTGTTTATCCATTTGTCCATTGTTGGGCACCTAGGTTGTTTCCATCTTTTTTGCTATTGTGAACAGTGCTGCAATGAACATGGGTGTACATATATCTATTCGTGTGACGGCTCTTATTTCTCTAGGATATATTCCAAGGAGTGGGATTGCTGGATCGTATGGTACTTCTATTTCTAGCTTTTTAAGGAAGCCCCAAATCGATTTCCAAAGTGGTTATACTATTTTACATTCCCATCAGCAGTGTATAAGTGTTCCAGTCTCTCCACAACGTCTCCAACATTGATTATTTTGTGTTTTTTAGATTAATGTTAGCCTTGTCGGGGTGAAATGGTATCTCATTGTAGTTTTGATTTGCATTTCTCTAATGGCTAATGATCATGAGCATTTCTTCATGTACCTGGTAGCTGCCTGAATGTCTTCTTTGGCGAACTTCCTGTTTATCTGGAAATGCCTTAATTTCACTGTTGTATTTGAGAGACACTTTTGCTGGATATATAATTCTTGGCTGATAATTTTTCTCTTTCAAGGCTTTGCATATGTCATTCCATTGCCTTCTTGCCTGTGTGGTTTCTGCTGAGTAGTCTGAGTTCATTCTTATTGACTCTCCTTTGTAGATGACTTTTGGTTTAACGCTAGCCACTCTTAAAATTCTCATTATCTTTGGTTTTGGCAAGTTTGATTATAATATGTCTTGGTGACTTTCTTTTGGGATCTACCTTGTGTGGGGTTTGATGAGCATCTTGGATAGCTATCTTCTCATCTTTCAAAATATCAGGAAAGTTTTCTGCCAACAAACCTTCAACAGTTCTCTCTGTATTTTCTGTTATCCCCTCCTGTTCTGGTGTTCCAATCACTCGTAGGTTATTCCTCTTGATAGAATCCCATATCATTCTTAGGATTTCTTCACTTTTTAAAATTCTTTTATCTGATTTTTCTTCCAATAAGTTGGTGTCAAGTGCTTTGTCTTCAATCTCACGAATTCTGACTTCAACTGCCTCAGTTCTGCTCTTATGACTTTCTATTGAGTTGTCTATTTCTGAAATTTTATTGTTAATCTTCTGGATTTCCTTTTGCTGTCTCTCTGTGGATTCTTGCAGCCTGTTAAATTTGTTGTTATGCTCTTCTCTAATCTTCTTAAGTTCCTCTGTTGTTTTGTCTGTGTGTTCCTTGGCTTGGTCTACGTTTTGTCTGATCTCCTTCCTGGGGTCTTGAAGAGTTCTATATACTAATCTTTTGTATTCTACCTCTGGAAATTCCAAGAAGTTCTCTTACTCTGGAAGATTTCCTGATAGCAGAAGCCATCATGGTCCACCTTTTTAGGTGATTTGATATTTACTGTTGTCTCTGAGTCATCAATAATTATTATATTTATTTATTTTATGTTTGCTTACTAGCTTCTTGTTTCTTTTGTTTTGATATGCCCAAATAGGCTGGTCTTGTGAGCTAGTTTGATTATTGGGGGCTTTGAAGCGCTACTATCTTGTCTCTAGGTGGTTAGATCTATTACTAGGTATGTGAACCCAGGAGTCCATTTACTTTTCCTGTGTGGATTCAGCTCAGGTTTCTAGGGAGTCAGTCACCAAGTGTGTGGTGCAGTCTCTCACCTACAGTCCTAGACGGGCAAGGATGATTGGAGTAGGCACAGATATCTGGCTGCAATAGGGGGTCACACGCTGAGACAGGCAGGGGACTGATGGCTGCCCCTGAGTGTCTGAGAGGAAAGTGTGTTCCTGTTCCCTAGAGTGCATATGTGGATGGGGTTTTTAGCTGGACTATGCACTCCCCATGTTGTTGGTTGTAAGGATTGGGAGGCACCACTTATTCTTAGACCCCTATCACAGGTGGCTAGGTGGCATGAGTGGAGCCTCCCGTCATCAGGTCCCTGATGTGGGCAGGTGAGGACCCTGCTTAATGGACAGAGTGGCGACAAATGTTACGAACATGCCACTCCACCATATAACTGATACAGTTGAAGTTAGGCTTCAGGTATATACCCTGTTGTATTGTGCTGATAAGGGCCTATGCTGTTCAAATGGTCCCACACACGTCTATGCAGGGCTGAAAGACATTGAAACTCCATGGACCCCTTATGCCTGTGCCTAGGCAAAGGATCTGTGCCGCCCTGAGTTCCCAGTTTAGGGCAGCTGGCAGATTTTTTTTTCCCTATTTGTTAATTTGTTCCCTCTCCAAGGCAGGGAGAATGGCTCAGCGTGCATGATGGGATCTACTACCAGCCCAGGGGATGCAGCTATCTCTGACGCCAGACCAGGACCCAGTGCAGAGCAGGGAGGAGGCAGGTAAATGGAAGACAGGTTCTTCCCAAATGAGGTGTTTTTTGATCCACGTGATGGTTAGACCCACGTACTCATCTTTTGCCAATTGAGGGCCGCTTTTCACTCGTATGGGAGTCTTGAGTAGACTCTCTGCCACTTGGTCTCTCCCGATGTGGCAAACTTGCCTCACCAAGGACACCAGCCAATCTGGCTTGCAGCATGCCAGTTCCCACCAGGTCAGGTCCAGCAACTCGTTGCTGCTTCCGAACCGTCCCACCCTTCTCCTGCGACTCAGTCCGATTTCTCAACTTTGCCTTTGATGTTCACGGCTCCTAGATTGTCATGTATAATCGATTCACTTGTTTTTCGGGTCTTTGTTGTAAGAGATACCACAGGAAGAGTCTGACTACTTTGTCATGTTGTCCCCACATCCCGTTTTTTTTTTTTTTTTAGTTTTCATTGTTATTGTCTTTTGTTATCAGTATCTTTATAAATCTGATCGTTATTTTTGTTTAGGGGTTGGAAAAATTACATATAAGCATCTGTGAATGAACATCTGAGAATGATAACATCAGTAAATTACACACTGCAACATTGTATTTAGTACATATAACTGACAATAAGGTATTCCAAAAAAAAAAGATGGTTGTAAATGTGGTTTGTGGTAACTCAAACACTTTGTAAGTTGAGAATTACCAGTATTATATTTAATTTCCAGAAGTGTAAATCCAAATCTATAAAACAATGCTAAAATCAACTAATCTTGAGGGAAATAAAATTTAAAATGACCGTGAGGTAACATATCCATAGGAGTAATTTAAAGAAAATTAAATAGGTGTAATCCCTTTTGTTATGAAATCTGTGATTAAAGATGTACTATCTGATATTGGAAGAAATCCAAGCTGCACTGAAGGCATGAGCAAAAAACAAGCCTCCAGGGATTGAAGGAATACCAACTGAGATATTTCAACAAATGGATGCAGCACTGGAAGTACTCACTCATCTATGCCAAGAAATTTGGAAAACAGCGACCTGGCCAGCCAACTGGAAGAGATCCATATTTATGCCTATTCCCAAGAAAGGTGATCTAACTCAATGTGGAAATTATCAAACAATATCATTAATATCATACGCAAGTAAAATTTTGCTGAAGATCATTCAAAATTATTGCAGCAGTATACCGCCAGGGAACCGCCAGAAGTTCAAGCCGGATTCAGAAGAGAACTTGGAACCATTGATATCATTACTGAAGTCAGATGGATCCTGGCTGAAACAGAGAATACCAGAAAGATGTTTACCTGTGTTTTCTTGACTACGTAAAGTTATTTGACTGTGTGGATCATAACAAATTATGGATAACATTGGGAAGAATGGGAATTCCAGAACACTTAATTGTGTTCATTAGGAACCTGTACATAGATCAAACAGAACAAGGGGATACTGCATGATTTAAAGTCAGGAAAGGTGTGCATCAGGGTTATATCCTTTCACCATACTTATTCAGTCTGTATGCTGAGATAATAATCCGAGAAGCTGGACTATATGAGGAAGAACACAGCATCAGGATTGGAGGAAGACTCATTAACAACGTGCATTACACACATGTCACAACCTTGCTTGATGAAAGTGAAGAGGACTTGAAGTACTTCCTGATGAAGTTCAAAGACCGCAGGCTTCAGCATGCATTACACCTCAACATAGAGAATTAAAAATCCTCACAACTGGACCAATAAGCAAAATCATGATAAACGAAGAAAAGATTGAAGTTGTCAAGGATTTCATTTTACTTGGATCCGCAATCAACAGCCATGGAAGTAGCAGTCAAGAAATTGAAAGATGCATTGCACTGTGCAAATCTGCCGCAAAAGATCTCTTTCAAGTATTAAAAAACAAAGATATTTCCTTGAGAACTAAGGTGTACCTGACCCAAGCCAAGGTGTTTTCATTTGTCTCATACACACGTGAAAGCTGGATAATGAATAAGGATGACGGAAGAATTGACACCTTTGAATTATGGTGTTGGTGAAGAATACTGAATACACCAGAAGAAAGAATAAACCTGTCTTGGAAGAAGTCCAAGCAGAATGCTCCTTAGAAGCAAGGATGGCAAGACCGCATCTCACATGCTTTGGACACGTTATCAGGAAGAATCAGTCCGTGGATTAGGACATCATGCTTGGTAAAGTAGAGGGTCAGTGAAGAAGAGGAAGACCCTCGGCAAGATGAATTGACACAGTGGCTGCAACAATGGGCTCAAGCATAACAACAATTGTGAGGATGGCACAGGACCTGACAGTGTTCCGTTCTGTTGTACATGGGGTCGCTATGAGTCGGAACCGACTTGATAGCACCTAGCAACAACAACACCTGATATTTGGTGATGGGGTAGTTAAGAACTTGGCTGCTATCAAAATGTCAACAGTTCTAATCCACCAGGCACTCCTTGGAAATCCTATGAGGCAGTTCTACTCTGTCGTTTGGTCGCTATGACTCTGCACGGACTCAATAGCAAGGGGTTTGTTTTTGTTTTTTGATCAGATATTTAAAGGGGCCGTGGTGTGCAGTAGTTAGGCGCTCAGCAGCTAACAGAAAGTTTGGAGGTTTGAACCCAGTAGCTACTCTGTGGGTAAAGATTTACAACTCTGAAAATCCTATGGGGAAGTTATACTCTGTTCCACAGGGTCACTATGAGCCGGAATCGACTAGCCGGCAATGTGTTTTATCTACTGTCTGGTGGAAACGCCAAGTTTACTGCTTTTTGGTACTCAAGTTGGTAATTTCTTCTAAAACACAAAATATAGAAAGACTTTGAACCAGAAATCTCACTTCTTAGAATTTATTTTTAAATATTTGAAAGGTCCAATACATAAAAGTATGTGTTGACTGTAGAAAAATTTGCCATGGCATAAAAGTGACCAACATATTGTATTGTATGCTAACCACAAGAGCGGTAGTTGAATAAATTATGGTCTGTCCGCATAGTGGAATATTATGGAGTCATTGCAAATAATGAATTAGATCAATGTTAATCAAGTTTTAATTGTTTATACAAAGATTTTTAGAGTGAGGATAAGAAAAGGTAATACATTGTATTTTGTAGCTCATTTTTTTAAACAATAGAGAACCAACTGTACTTCTAAGTATGCATATTTATACACGTATCTATATATACTCATATGAAGAAATATGAAACGATAAAAACTAGTTTGTTAACCTAGTATGAATTATAGCAGTTTAGAGATAAAAGTCTTGTATAAATAAAACAGAGGAGTTCAGTCAGATAAAAAGAAAATTAAGACTGCACTATGTTGGTAATCATATTTATATAAAATTACATGTAAATTGTGCGCATTTTTACTCTGAGAAAATTAAGTATATGCAGGTATAAGTGTGTGTAGTTTATGTATATGCATGTACATAATCATATACAGACATATGTATTCCTAATATGTATGTGTCTATAGATATACACATAATTGTATATACTGAAAGCTATAGATTGCATATATTTGTATTTATATGAATCCTGGAGTATAATACTGATAAATATTGCTATCATATTAGACTTTAATTTTTGCTTGACTGACTTTTCAAATCTTCTGTGAACTCACTGACAGCAGCAACAGTCTCTAATCGATCTCAGCGTCCTTACATGTAACATAGTGACTGGCCTACAATAGGCACTGTGTAAACGATGTTTTTTATGGACAAATAAATATGAATAATATATTAGTAATCACTTAGTACATTTGTTATTTACTTATTTGTTTGCTTTATTAATTTTTTGTTTGTTTATCAATAGAGCTCTTTAGTTTTCTACAATTCATATTCAAAATTTCTATCTTGTCTTTTGTGGCTTTTTAAAATCTGACCTCAACATATCCTTCAGCTCTATTATCTTTTCCCACCCCACACGAATGTTAACAACCATTATCCAAATGTACCTTTACCTTACGATGATTTTTTTTTCCCCTCTCCTAATGGAGCATCTAAGTAGTATTGCTGTGTGGTTTAAAGAGCAGACTCAGATGTTAGCCCAAGTTTGAATCTGAGCTCTTCTACTTAGTAGCACTATGACTTAGGGCAGATCGTTTAATCTCTGAATCTCTGGTGTTTTTTGTTTGTTTTGTTATTTTAAAGGAGACAATAATATCATACACCCTTATCAGTGTAGTGAATATAAAGGATGTTAGTAAATGCAAACTTTAATGACTTTCCTTTACATTTCCCTTATGTTGAAATTTGAATTCGCTTTCAGAGACTCTCAGACTAAACAATTTCAGTCTTTTATTGATATTTTTAGAAGTTCTCTTTACTTTTTTAATACCTGTTCCATTAGCTTTTTTTTTTTTTTTTTTACAATTATTTGATACGTATTAGAAACATTCATATGTTAGTCATTTGAAATGTATGTATATATCTCTCGTCTGGCTAAAGTAGTTAAACAACTCCCAGAGTTCCAGAACAGCTCATGTATCCTATACATCATCCAGCCTTTCACGATGCAGAGTTCACTTAGTTTCACTGAGCACTCCGAAAAAATATTGCTTTCATTCTCTAGTAAATCTCCATTGCCTTTAAGAGTTTTCAATAATTTTTCCCTCAAGATATATATTCTTTACTTTGTATTATTATTACTATTACTATCGTGTGTGTGTGTTGTTTTCAACTTTACTTTTTTGTTACCATTGGGTTAATGGTATACCAGCTGCTTTTAATGTCTCTGGACCTCCAAGGTAAGGCATTATTCAGCTTCTAATGCATTTAGGGTCAAGGTGGGTCTCTTTTGAAATGTGCGAAGCTCAGCCGCTAAAGTTGAGCCTCACTGTTGTGTAGGCTGAGCATTCTATTAGGTGATGCTTTCTGGATGTGTTAGTTTGGTAAACTTTGGCTTGGTTTTTCCTTTATTTCCATTATTTCTGTGAGATAAAGCCTGAAAGCATAATTATGGCTTTTCTGTGTGATAGGGAGGCATGATAGCTTTGTTTGGGTTTTTTTGTGTCATATTTGGAAAACCAGAGGTTCCTAATGTAACCTAATAGAAAAAAACAGTTGCCCTCAAGTTGACTCCAACTCATAGGGACCCTATAGGACAGAGCAGAACTGCCCCATAGGGTTTCCAGGGAGTGCCTGGTAGATTTGAACTGCCGACCTTTGGTTAACAGCCGAACTCATAACCAGTATGCCACCAGGGTTTCCAACCTGATAGAAAGGCACTCACAATAAATTATTTCTATAGCTCTCACTGGTTTGTTGTCATACCACAGACTGATGGTGCCACAGTGCCACTTGCCTCATTGGTGGCTTGTATGACCAGATCATATTTCTCAAAATCCACATTACCAACCAAAAATTTAAATACACTCCATTAGTAAGCGTGCATTCCAATACTGAAAACACATGCCATCAAAAATAAAAATAAAACAAATAAGGAGAAAAAATGTATTAACAAAACAGTTACCTTCTAATTACCTTTTTCCTCTGTGGAAAATCTTGTTGATTTACTATATCCATTAGTGAGAAAAATAAATGGTGATGTCTGTTTTTGTGTTCAGTTACCTCATTCATAATGACCTTTAGTACAGGACACACACACACACACAAAAACCCAAGCCCATTGCCATTGAGTCAATTCCCACTCATAGCGACCCTTTAGGATAGGGTAGTACTGCCCCATAGAGTTTCCAAGGAGCAGCTGGTAGATTTGAACAGCTGACCTTCTGGTTAGCAGTCGAGCTCTTAATCACTGTACAACTAGGGCTCCTTAATATAGTACAGAAACTACAAAATAGTTGAACTATTCAGTGCAATTGTTTTTAAGTCATTGATGTTCTATCCTAGAACATATCTGCTAGAGATTGGCAAACAACTTTTCAAAACATATTTTAGAGGTATATAAAGAATTGATATTGATATATATATTTTCCTGCCAAATCTAATATAATGAGAAATTGTATTTGTGAGTTATGGAGTCGTGTAATATTTTTTCCATCTATTGTCTAATGCTAATTTCTATGCTTTGATACAATTTAAGTATTCTGTATGTGATTTTTAAATTTTGTATTACAGCAGAGAGGAATCTATTACTGTACAGGAAGTCCACATTTTTTTCAAAGTATTTCAAAAAGAAATGAGTCATATTTTTAAGGTGAACTAAGTTTTGTTTTAAAATATTGAGATCATTGGATTTGTCCAAAGAAAAACCCAACACTGTCAACAAATTTATTGCATTTCATGTCTATGTGATTTGGAGAAAAAGAAGTAGATAGTTCCGTAACAGCTAAATATAGTTTAAAATGGCTTTTCTGATTTCCTTTGGAGAGGATAAATCATCTTTCATCAACGGAGAATGTCTTTGCAAGTACACATATTTCTTATTTTGTAAAGTCTCAGAAATATTGCAACTATCCTACTGTGAACATTAATATTTAATTTTTCTCATGTTTTTGTTATGAGTATGTGTTCAAGAAATGTAATTCATCAAGTGCCACTGTATTAAGAAAAATATAAAACTTGAAAACTTAAATATCAGAAGATAGAGAGCTTTGCTTTAATTTGCAACTGCATTGATTTCAGTTTTTACTTGGTGATTTCTCTTTCTCATCAATTGCAAATGCAGATAATGAAAGACATAAAATTTACTTCCATATTTAGTTAAACAGCAGTAGTGTCTATTAACTAGTCTAATACCATAAATATGAAGTGCTTTTAGCATATATTCTTTCAGAATATTGCAAAAAAGAAAAACAATATGAATTGTCATATATGTCAGTGAATTATTTCTGGTAATGTAACATCTGTTGTAAATGTTTATTTATCTCCAATAAATACATAAATTCAGTTTATTACAATAGATTGTAAATAGTACTGCAAATTAAAAATAGCTAAGTAAATATAAGAATTCACAGGTTTGTAAAAATAAGCAAATATCTCTCTTTGATATACACATGTTTATCAATACCTATAGCACCTTACCAAAAGGTTAGCAGTTCAAATCTACTAGCTGCTCCTTGGAAACCCTATGGGGCAGTTCTATTCTGTCCTGTACGCTCCCTGTGAGTTGGAATCAACTCAATGGCTACAGTACCCTGGTGGTGCATTGGTTAAAATCTACAGCTGCTAACTAAAAGGTCAGCAGTTTGAATCCACCAGCTACTCCTTGGAAACCCTATGGGACAGTTCTATTCTGTCCTATAGGGTCACTATGAATTGGAATTAACTGGAAGGCAACAAGTTTGGTTTTTTCCAATAGCATTTAAGGAAATTCAGAATATGTTATTTTGGTTTCTCTGATGGTTCTAATTAGCCAATCATAAGAAACTACAGAATGGCCATCAAGGACCATCTTGCATAAAAGATGTCTGTCATGATTTTTTTTTTTTTTTGGTGGTTGTTTGCTTGTACTTGTCTGATTATTAATAAGTACCCGATAATTTTTTTCTCATAATTTTCCCATATTTTATTTATACAATTATTTATTTATTTTTTATTTGAGGAAAAAAAATGTTTAAGATGAAATGAGATGAGGTAGATAAAGACGTAAGAGAAAAATTGTTTAATTTTTTCTTACTTTTATTTTAATTGAGAAAGTTTTTATCCCTTTTTTCCCTTCTACGTTAGCTTTTTATATACTATTCATTTTCTTATTCTTGTGGCTACCTATAAAACTGCATGATATGATATAGTCTTGACTCAATGCAATCTATATTAAATTAGCATTTTTGCCACTTATGGAGCAAGATAAGAATCTTATCACAGATCAATTGTACGTTTAATTTAACTTCTATGTTATGTTTATCTTTGTGCAAATGTCATATAATTTACATTTACCTATGCTGTAAACTCTACAAGACAATATTAGTTTTATTTTTTTTTTTAAGCTAGTCCATATCAGTTTGCATTCAGGCACAGAAATTCCCTGTGTGGCACAGGCTGTTTGCAATGGGTAGCTAATTTAAAGTTTGGTGGTTTGAAACCATCCAGTAGCTTTGCAGAAGAAAAGACCTGGCAAACTGCTTCCATAAAGATTGCAGTTAAAAAAAAAAAAAAAAAACCTATGGCGCCCTTCTCCTCTGTAACACACGGGATCACCATGAGCTGGAATCCACTCTATGGCAACAGGTTTTTTTCTCTTCTTAGTAATTTTTATCTTTCTTATCATTCTAAATTCCATATGGTATCTTTTTTTTTAGACCAAAGAATATCATTTCATACTTTCTATACTGCAAACATGCTGACAATAAATTATTTCTACATTTGTATGTGCAAAAACAACTTTATTTTTGTTTCCGTTTTTGTAGGATACTTTTGCTGGGTTTATAATTCTCACTTGGCATTCATTTTACTTCAGGATTTTATATTGCTTTATTATCTTCTGGTTTCCATATTTTTTCTTTTAGTCAGCTCTCAGCTTATTGTTCCTTTTTTGAAGATATTTCCTTTTTATATCACTATATTTGGGATTTTGTTTGTTATTGTTTGCCCTTTGCTTTTTAGAAGTTGGATTATGATGTGCTTGGATGGAATTTAGTGACTTCCTTGAGTATCTAGGTTGATGTTTTACTTGGGGGTTGGTTTGTTTGCTTTTACCAGTTTTAATAAATTCTTAGTCATTATCTCTTTAAATATTGTTTCAACTCTATTCTTTTTCTTATCCATTGGTAGTTAAAATTTCAATCCATCATAGATTTTTAGTTGTGTGCTGTGTGGCTCTTCCACACTGTTCTATTTTTCTCCGCAGTATTGCTATTTTTTCTCTGTTTCAGTTTGCTTATTTTCTGTTTTTTTTTCTTTAATTCTGTCTTCTGCTATATGCAGTCTGCTGCCAACCCATCTATTTAGTCCTTGTTTCTATTGTTCTATAAACTCACCCTTTTTGGTGTCCAATTCTTTGCGTTTTGACAAATGCATAATTATGTACCCACAGTCACAATCAGAATATAAAACATTTCCATCAGCCAGAAAAGCCTTATATATCTTTTGGTTGAAACCCCCTCTTCCTGCCCTGGCCCTTGGAAACCATTCCTTTGCTTCCTTTCCCTAAAGTTTTGCTTTTACAGATTGCCCTATAAATGGAATTATGCTGTCTGTATTCTTCTGAGACTATCTTCTTTTATTTAACATCAGACATTAGAGATTCATCCATGATCTTTCCTTCATCAGTTGTTCATTCCTTTTTCTAGCTGGGTAGTATCCTGTTGCATGAAGGTAGCACAGTTGTTTATGCATTCACCAGCTGAAGGGGATTTCAGTTGTGTTCAGTGTCGGTGATTATGAATAAAGCTATATAAACATTATTGTACATTATGTAAACATATATTTTAATTTCTGTTTAGTAATTACCTAGAAGTAGATTGCAAGGTCAAATGATAAGTGTATTTGAACTCTGTAAGAAACTACCAAACTGTTGTTGTTATTTGTCATTATATCGGCTCCCACTAATGGTGACTTTCTGTGTAACAAAATACAATGTTGCCATCTTCGTGATCCTTGGTATATTTTAGTCCATTATTTCAGATACTGTGTCAATCTACCTCACTGAGCATTTCCCGACCCTCTACTTTACCAACCATGATGTCCTTTCCTTGTGATCAGTCTTTCCTGATGACATGCCCAAAGTAAGTGAGCTGAAGTCCCACCATCCTTGCTTCTAAGGAACATTCTGGTTATATTTCTCTTAAGACTGACTTGTTTTTCTGGCAGTCCACGGCATATTCGATATTCTTCACAAACACCACAATTTAAATGCATCAATTCTTCTTCTGTTTCCTTATCACTGTCCAGCTTTCCTGTACATTGAAAGCAATTGAAAAGACTGTGGCTTTCGTCAGTAGTACCGTAGTCATCAAAACGACATAACTGTTCTTTAAAACCTTAGAGAGCTATTTTGCAGTAGATGTGCTTAATGCAGTTTTATTTATTGACTGCTGCTTCCATGGACATTGATTACTGATCTAAGTAGAATGAAATCATTAACAACTTCAATTTCTTCTTCATTTGTCCTGATGTTTATTGGTCCAGTTGTAAGGATTTTTGTTTTCTTCATGCTCAGGTGTAATCCATACTAAGTGCTGAAGGTTTTTTACATTCATCAGTAAGTACTTCAAGTTGTCTTCACAAGTCAGATACAAAGTAAATGAATGAAGATTACAAATCTCTATATAAATAAAATTATTAATAGAAATGTTTTAATGTGCTATAATGGAGACTATAATCTATTCTGAAGCCATTAACTATAACACCCTAAAATATAAGCTCCACAAAGGCAGGCATTTCTTCTTATTTTCAGTTCTGGAGTGTACTTAGTGCATAGCATTGTGTCTAGAAAACAGTAGATACCCAATAAGTGTCACACGAGTGAGTAAACTAACATTCATTTTATGTAAGTGCAATATATCACAAAGCATGTGCTATATACGTAGTGGTGGAAATTTCAGAATTTATTGTAATCAATGAGATTACTGACTAATATTAATATGAGGACTAGGACAGAAAAGGACAAATAACATGAAGTGATAGAGAAGCAAGGTGAGGGATGTGCTCCACCTGGAGTGACTAGCAGAGTCAGTGGCACAGAAACAAGGAATACGCCACACACAAATGGTTATACTTCAAAGGGGCCTTTGGTTAGAGAAGGCAATATGGTATCATAAGAAGAAAAGAGGGGCTGGAAGTAGAAAAAGGTTTCTATCACGTAACTTCTACTTCTTGGTCCTGTGACCTTAGGTAAGTCATTTTATTTCTCTCTGCTTCAGTTTCTGTATAAGTAAAACAAAAATAACAATACCAATTCAACAAGTTGTCAAGAATGATATTGACTATCTAAAAGTAAGATCAATAAAAATATGAGCAATTGTTAATATAAGGCTAGTCTGATGATTTTAAACTTCTTGTGACAAAAATTAGTGTAGTGGAAGATTCTGAGAGAAACAATTTGAGGATTAAATTTTCAGTGCAGAATGTGAAAGCAAGACACTAAAACAACACAGCTGTAACAGCGGTCAAAATCAGATCATCGATCGAAAAAAATGAAAAGGAACAAGAAAAATAATTTAGTTTTAACATTGTTTGGTGTATAAAGAAAAAGAGTAATTGATCGAATAATTTCCAAATGAACGAATATTGGAAAAAAAGTTATTGATGTACTGTTTAGTAATGGGATAAATGGACCATAACAAGTTAGCAGTTCAATTTCAGAGATGACACCGTTTAGAGATTGTGGGAGATACATCCACATGTTACTAGATCGTACACACAAGTGGTTGTGGAACTGATGCGATCAACCAAAGTCTACAATTGTCTATTTTATCTTTTTTACATGTCTTTAGACGTTATACTGTTGGAAATTTGTTTTGAATATTTTTCGGGAAGAAAAAAACTTTTAAAAATTTATTTAGTTGTGAGTAGTGTCCGGGGTCTTCAAAGCCTGTGAGCAGCTATCTAAGATACTCCACTGGTCTCATCCCTTTGGGAGCAAGGGAGAATGAAAAGAACAGGATACAAGGGAACGATTAGTCCAAACGACTAATGGACCACGGCTACCAAGGCCTCCACCAGACTGAGTCCAGTACAGCTAGATGGTGCCTGGCTACCGCCACTGACTGCTCTGACTGGGATCACAACAGAGGGTTCTGGACATAGCTGGAAAAGGATGTAGAACAAAATTAGAACTCACAAAAAAAGACCAGATTTACTGGCCTAAAGGAGACTGGAGAAACCCAGAGAGTATGGCTCCCAGACACCCTTTGAGCTCAGTGGTGCAGTCACTTCCGAGGTTCACCATTTGCCCGGGGAGTGGACAGACCCATAAAACCAAATGGGACTAATGAAGCACAGCAGTCCAGGGACAAGGACTAGAAAGCAGAAGGGGACATGAAAGCTGGTAATAGGGAACCCAAGGTTGAGTAAGGATAGTGTTGATGTGTTGTGAGGTTGTTAACCATGTCATAGGGCAACATGTGTAATAACTGTTAAATGAGAAACTATTTTGTTCTGTAAGCCTTCATCTAAAGTGAGAATAGCAGCACAATTGGAAGAGCGT
>NW_004443948.1:24970504-24992366 GCF_000243295.1 Trichechus manatus latirostris | reverse complement strand
AAGGGAGAGGGTTGACATGTTGTGGGGTTGTTATCCAATGTCATAAAACAATATGTGTACTACTGTTTCATGAGAAACTATTTGTTCTGTAAGCCTTAACCTGAAGTACAATTAAAAAAAAGAATTATCAAAAAAAAATTTATTTAGTTGCAATAAAATAATGCCTCTCAAGCATCATTTCCCAACTTTCCTCCAAAAGGCAGACAGAGTCACATTAAAAGAAAGATATCTAGGTTTAACAGCATGTGTTGGCTAGATATTGCCTTTCAAATAAATATTTCCTGAAAATAAAAATCAAGGAGAAAATATTTACTTCAGTACAGAACTATATCCAGGACTGAGTTTCAGATAGTCAACTGAATATCTGCCCCTTTGCTATGCAATCTTGTTTTCTGAGATAAAGAATATTGGAGAGTTGTGCCACAACCTTTCTCATTCTAAACCTATTCAGAATTAATACTTTCAGAACAAATAAATGGACAAAAAAAGAAAGAGGGTGTAATCTGAGGATAACTTTTTTTTTCTCTGAGGAAGGAGAATATCTGTGCTTTAGATAAATACTAAGTATGGGACAGAATTTGAACTAGTGCTGTGTTCAATCCATAGACAGAACAGTTGCAGATGTAAGAAGGGATTCTGTCAGTTGCCTAAATAGAAAGAGAGAAGGTAAAAAAAGGAGCCCACGTTTGATCTTTTAAAATACACAGTCTGGAAAAAAATCCCAGCATATCTGAAGATTAGTAAAACCTGAGACTTGGAAATGTTACTGCAGAAAACAGCATGGGCTTCACAACAATGACTCCAGCAAAAAGCCACTGATAAAAATAATCTGATGACAAAAAATTGAGAGGAACTTCAACTGCATTTGTATTATAGTCCTAACTAAAACTAAGATATGGATAAACTGATGCTCAATATATATTATTCCTTTATACACTTTGCATGTTAAATAGCCCATTACAACTATTTATTATTTCTTTCTGGTAAGTGAAAAAGGATGCTGAGCTGAGCATGCATAGAATAGGCACAAAAGTTGCAATAAGTTATTCAATTTCATAAATTTTTAATAGCTATTCATGTAGGGAAATAAAGAGAAAGTATAAGGAAATTCTTTGTAATTGTCAATGCAATATAAGGAACTCATCTAACAAAATTAAAACCTACTGTTTTTAAAATAACGGCATAAAGCTGATAGGAATGGATAGACAAGAATACAAGGCAATTACGTGCACTGGAAAAAAATAGAATCGTATGTAAATGTATATGTATCAATAATTATTAAAAGATAACCAAAACTTAGAGCAACATACTTAAAATCCACACTGAAATCAGTAAAAGCATAGCATTGTGTAAAAATCTAGCTTAATTTGTCTGGTGAAAGAAGAATGTTAAAAGCTATTATTGGAAGTAGAGTCATAACAATATGATATGAAAACTAGAAAAGAGAGAGGGAAGGGAA
This sequence comes from Trichechus manatus latirostris, assembly GCF_000243295.1. NCBI lineage: Eukaryota > Metazoa > Chordata > Mammalia > Sirenia > Trichechidae > Trichechus > Trichechus manatus. Next base: position 24,990,907 of record NW_004443948.1, on the reverse strand, counting down.
AATATATATATGGAGAGACAAAAAGATTTATATATATATATATAAAGTATATATATATATGACTAATTTTGGGGGAGAAAAGTACCTCAGGGCATACATCAAATGTATTTCTGAATACTTATTTATACAGAAAAACAAAATTGATAGTGGATTAAAATATAGATGTGTCCGTGTGTTTGCTTGCTAATTATGTAGGAAGATAAGGAAAAAGATCCACTTGATGATATAAATTTGAATAATGTCTGCATGTAAGAAAACATTAAAAATTAGAAGTAAAATAATAAATTGGGAAAATACGTTTGCACCATTTATTAAAAAGGCCATTACATTTAATGTCTAAATAGGTATATTAAAGACATAAAAGAAGATAAGAACATTTCTCTGGGACTGGACAGAGACTATTGTGCTGGATGTCTCCATTTATCTCTGAGGATACACATCAAACCTTTCTCCATTCTGTGTTCTGGACTTTCTTACTCCCTAGCTTCTGGCTGCATGTAGCCAATATGAACATTTGCAGGAGGAAAATATGTTTTTTGGGGGTCTTTGATCTCTGGCTCCTTCCCTTCAGGGTCATCCAAGGATGACTGACAAGAAGGCGTAGCTTTCTTCAGGCAGTTCTCTCCACACTGCTCTGTTTCTCTGGGTTCTGGTCACAGCTCTTTCTCTGCCACTTCAAACCTGGGCTGGCACTGTTTCCGCTTGCGATTATTAGCCCTCAGATTCTGCTCTGTCCCTTGTGTTTTTCATCTAAACTCACTTTTCTAAAACTCGTTGCCATCAAGTAGATTCTGACACCTGGCGAACTTGTGTGTCAGAGTTGAACTGTACTCCACTGGTTTTCAATGCCTGGATTTTGGAAGTAGTGTGCCAGGCATTTCTTCTGAGGCACCTCGGGATGGACTTCCAATTAACAGTCAAGCATGTCAAGTGTTTGCACCACCCAGGGCCTCCATACTTTTCTAAAGGTCCCTTTTATTAAACTCTCTTCAAATTATCTGTTTGAAACAAGCCTATGTCTGGAACACTGACATGAAGTAATTGACAAATGAGGAAAAGCATGAAAAAAATCAACATAAGTACAAGTTATATAGTCAAATACTGCAGATTAAAGGTTAGACATTACTTCATCTTTAAATGTTATACAAACTTAAAAATTTTATACTATCCAGTATTGCTGATATAGCAGGGAAACAGTCGGCTGGTAGGAACATTAATAATTATAACTTATTTTACAATGTACTTTTGGCAGTAGTTATCAAAACATTTAAATATATGCAAAACTTTGACCCAGAAAATATACAGTCAGGAGTAATGCTAATTTTGTTAGAGCTATTAGATATCCAAATATACATAACGGTTTTCTTTTTTTTTTGAGGCTTAGCCTCCTTCTCCCCATTTTCTTTCTTGTTTTTAATTGTTGTGCTTTAAGTGAAAGTTTACAATTCAAGTTAGTTTCTCATGCAAAAATTTATATATACATTGTTTTGTCACCTACTTGCTCTCCCTGTACTGTGACAGCACACACTTCCTTTCCGCCCCTGATTTCCGGTGTCCATTCAACCAGCTCCTCACCCTCTCTGCCTTCTCATCTCACCTCTGGACAGGAACTGCCTGCCCATTTAGTCTCATGTATCTACTTGAGCTAAGAAGCACACTCTTCACAAGTATCATTTTATGTCCCATAGTCCAGTCTAATCTTTTTCTGAAGAGCTGGCCTGGGGAATAGTTTTAGTTTTGGGCTAATAGAGAACCTGGGAGCCACGTCTTCCAGGGTCCGTCCAGTCTCAATCAAATCATTAAGTCTGATCTTTTTACTAGAATTTGATTTCCGCACCCCTTTCTCCTGCTCCATCAGGGACTCTCTGTTGTGTTCCCTGTAGGGTGGTCATTGTGTAGCCAGGCACCATCTAGTTCTTCTGGTGTCAGGCTGATGAAGTCTCTGGTTTATGTGGCCCTTTCTGTCTCTTGGGCTAATACTTTCCTTGTGTCCATGGTGTTCTTCATTTTCCTTTACTCCAGGTGGGTTGGGACCAGTTGATGCATCTTAGATGGCCGCTCGCTAACTTTTAAGACCCCAGATGGCACTCACCAAAGTGGGATGCAGAACATTTTCTTGAAAAGCTTTGCTATGCCAATTGACCTAGATGTCCCCTGAAATCATGGTGCCCAGACCCCCGCCCTGCTACTCTGTCCCTTGATGTGTTTTGTTGTATTCAGGAACTTCCTTAGCTTTGGTTTAGTCCAGTCGTGCTGACTTCCCCTGTAGTGTGTGCTGTCCTCCCATTCATCTAAGATAATTCTTGTCTACTTTCTAGTTAGTGAATACCCCCTCTCTCCCTCCCTACCCTCATAACCATCAAAGAATGTTGTCTTCTGTGTTTAAACCTTTTCTTTGGTTTTTATAATAGTGATCTTATACAATATTTGTCCTTTTGTGACTAAGTTCACTCAGCATAATACCTTCCAGATTCGTCCATGTTATAAGACGTTTCAAAGATTCATCATTGTTCTTTATTATTGCATAGTATTCCATTGTGTGAATATACCATAATTTGTTTATCCGTTTGTCTGTTGATGGACACCTAGGTTGTTTTCATCTTTTAGCTATCATGAACAATGCTGCAATGAACATGGGTGTGCATATATCTATTCGTGTGATGGCTCTTATTTCTCTAGGATATACTCCAAAGAGTAGGATTGCTGGCTCGTATGGTACTTCTATTTCTAGCTTTTTAAGGAAGTGCCAAATCGATTTCTACAGTGGTTGCACAATTTTACATTCCCACCAACAGTGTATAAGTGTTCAAGTCTCTCCACAACCTCTCCAACTTTATTATTTTGTGTTTTTTGGATTAATGCCAGCCTTGTTGGGGTGAGATGGTATCTCATTGTAGTTGTGATTTGCATTTCCCTAATAGCTAATGATTGTGAGCATTTCTTCATGTGTCTGTTAGCTGCCTGAATGTCTTCTTTGGCAAAGTGCCTGTTCATATCCTTTGCCCGTTTTTAAATTGGATTGTTTGTCGTTGTGTTGTTGAGGTTTTTCAGTGTCTTATAGATTTTAGAGATTAGACCCTGATTGGGTTTGTCATAGCCAAAATTTTTTTCCCAGTCTATAGGTTGTCTTTTTACTCTTTTGGTGATATCTTTTGAAGAGCATAAGTGATTGATTTTTAGGAGCTCCCAGTTATCTAGTTTCTCTTCTGGTGTTTGTGCGTTGTTACTTATGGTTCATATTGTGTTTATGCCATGTATTAGGGCTCCTAGTGTTGTCCCTATTTTTTCTTCCACGATCTTTATCATTTTTGATTTCATATTTAGGTCTTTGTTTCATTTTGAGTTCGTTTTTGTGCGTGATGTGAGGTATGGGTCTTGTTTCAGTTTTTTGCAGATGGATGTCCAGTTATGCCAGCACCATTTGTTAAAGAAACTATGTTTTCTGCAATTAACAGACTTCGGGCCTTTGTCAAATATCAGCTGCTTATAGTTGGATGGATTTACTTCTGGATTGTCAATTCTGTTCAGTTGGTCTATGTATCTGTTGTTGTACCAGTACCAGCTGTTTTGACTGCCGTGGCAGTATAATAGGTTCTAAAATTAGGTAGTGTGAGGCCTCCCATTTTGTTCTTCTTTTTCAGTAATGCTTTAGTTATCCAGGGCCTCTTACTTTCCATATGAAGCTGGTGATTTGTTTCTCCATCTCATTAAAAAAATGCCAGTGGAATTTGAATCAGGATTTCATTGTATCTGTAGATCACTTTGGGTAGAAATGACATTTTTACAATGTTGAGTCTTTCTATCCATGAGCAAGGTAAGTTTTTCCACTTATGCAGGTCTCTTTTGGTTTCTTGGGGTAGTGTCTTGTAGTTTTCATTGTATAGGTCTTTTACATCTCTGGTTAGATTTATTCCTAAGTATTTTATCTTCTTGGGGGCTATTGTAAATGGTATTGATTTGGTGATTTCCTCTTGGAAGTTCTTTCCGTTGGTGTAGAGGAATGCAACCGATTTTTGTATGTTTGTCTTGTATCCTGATACTTTGCTGAAATCTTCTATTAGTTCCAGTAGTTTTCTTGTTGATTCTTTGAGGTTTTCTGTGTATCATATAATGTTTTTGAGGACTGGATTTCCATCCTGTCTTTTCTTCTATCCACTTCTCTTTTGATTGCATATATATTTGTGTACATCTATTTGAAAACATATAGAGCCCCTGGGTGATGTTAATGGTTGAGCGCTAGAGTAGTATTCAAAAGAGTGGTGGTTTGAATCCACTCTAAATTTCCTTGGAATAAAAGCTTGGCAATTCACTTCTGAAACACCACAGCCGTTGAAAACTTTGTGGAGCCCAGTATTACTCTGACACACGTGGCTTCTCCATAAGTTGGAATAGACTCCAAGGCAACTGGTTTTATTTGAGAATAGGCCAAGTTCATACTCCAAACTAATTTTAGTTTTATAGATCACTTTTTAAACCAATCTCCACCTAATTAAATATGCCCTTATTAAATATCAATATTTTGAGGCTTAGCTTTTTATCTAATATTTTCTTATATTCACTTTTCAATAGTCCCTTCTGTAGAATTCAACTCAATTTCCCTTATATGTGCCTTATGTGAGATTTACCAATTAATACATTCTTATTACTGAGAAAAAAATCATACATGCATAATAATTCACATACACAATTAGACTATGTAATTATGTATGCACAACCATTCTAACAGAATAAAATGCTTTTGGACAATCAAGACTTACATAAAAATACATAATAAGAAACTACGTAAGAAAATGAAATAGACGTTACGTAAAATCTGTCAAGATCTGTAAAGGGTCTGAAATTTTACCCTACTTGCATGATAGCAAGTTAGGCAGTGACAGTTTCATATATCTTGACAGAAGACATAGTTTCATTATTTTTATGCAGAGGAGGATTTAGGGAGGTCCTCTCTCTACATTTCAGGATGTTTCGTCTCTGACCTTCCTGCTAAGTTACATATATTTTGAGTTTTGTATGATGAATATTACAGAGACTGGTAGAGTAAAATATTTTTTACTTGTGTAGCACAAATAATGGAGCTCTGGTGGTGCAATGGTTAAGAATTCAGGCTGCTAACCAAAAGATCAGCAGTTTGAATCCACCAGCCACCCCTTGGAAACCGCATGGGCAGTTCTACTCTGTCCTATTAGGGTTGCTATGAGTCTGACTTGACTGGCAAACGATTTGGCTTTGGTTTGGTTTAGACCAAATAACTTTAGTAACAGATTAAATATCAGGCAAAATTTTAGGAGCACCGATGGCACAATGGTTAAGTGCTTGGCTCCTAACCAAAAGGTTGGCGGTTTGAACCTAACCAGCAGAGAAAGACTCAGTGATCTGCTCCCATAATGATTATAGCCTAGAAAACCCTATGGGGGCAGTTCTACTCTGTCACATGATGTTGCTATAGCTTGAAAATCAGCTCAGTGGTACCTAACAACAATATATACACAATTCATGTCATTACTCCTTTAATGAACATAAAAGAAACCAAATCAAACCTGTTGCCAATTAGCTGACTCTAACTCATAGCGACCATATAGGACAGAGTAGAATTGCCCCATCAGATTTCCAAGGAGTGGCTGGTGGATTTGAACCACCGATCTTTTGGTTAGCAGCTGAGTTCTTCACCACTTCACCACCAGGGCTCTAATGGATATAGTAACGAATATAGTAAAGTAAAATTTGGATTCAAGCTACCAAATATTTCTCGTACTTGAGAGAAATAGGAATGTCTTTAGCTTTTCTTAGTAATGTGATTAGACATCCAACTCATTGCTGTTACTCAGGATTTTACTAGTTATTTCACTATTGGTTGTGCTGAATTTTACCTACACTTATTGAAAGGACTTTAATAATTAATTCAACTGAGGAAATATAGAAAAGTATCCACAAGTAAATACAAATATTTCATAGTCAAATTAATTCTCACTCTTTTCTTTGGTTAGTAGAACTTGATCAGCAACATTAAAATTTAAGGTGTGAAAATAATTTTATCTCTAAATAAATATTTGTTCTAAATCTCCTAATTTAAGACTAGATATAATATGATATTAAGAATTACAATCCATAAATAAATATATCTGAGTCCATATTGGTATAAATAATTGAATAAAACAAATAAATATGGGGGAGAGTAGGTAAGGGACAGGTATTCCTTATAGAAGAGTTTCAATTCTCAAACATAAAAAATATAAGACGAAAATGAACAGTTCTCATTTTGTAAGCACTACAGTAATAATTATTACAGGCACAAATCATCATTGGATGCTAAAATTAGTGGGTGAAACTATGATGATAAACACAATATTTAAATATCCTCAAAGTTCCTTCCCCAAAAATAAGTTGATTAAACAAGAATAAAATAGTAACTTTACACTGGAGGAACTTGGCAAATGTCACTTTGAGCAAGTGTTTGAAGTTAAAATCACCAGTAAGGAGATTATTATTTATCCTTTGGATAAAATGCCTTGAGAAAGGCACATTCCTTCTGTAGTAATCTCGCTGCATAACATGTAAATGTAATGATAAGAAATCATCAGAGAAACCTAAATTAAGGAACATTTTTCAACCTGATATCACGTGTGTCAATGTCCCAAAAGACTAAACAAGACTGAGGGATTGTCCCAGAATGGTGGAGATTAAAGCCACATGACAATAATCATAATGTACAATACTGGATTGAATCCTGGACCAGTGAAAGCATATAACCTAGGAGACTGTTTGAATTGGAATGAATTATGGTGCATAAAGATAAGCTAGAATATCATTACTGAATAATATTATAACAATGTTGATTTATTGATTTTGGATAGCTGTATAATTATAATCTGGTTATGTAAAATGGTAAGATTATTGGGAAGCTGAGTGGAGTGCATAAGATAGCTCTTTGTACTATTCTTAAAACTTTTTCTTATATATGAAAGTATCTTAAAGTTGAAAATCTGAAGTTTAAAAAATTAATGAATAAAATTATTTTTTTATACAGGAAGATGACAGAATATTCATCAAGAGAAAACTAGTTAGAGTAAAAGAATACTCATTCTAGCTCCCAACCCCAGTGTTTGTGGTCAAAATCTCCTTTATATTATTCCTTTCAGATACTTTATTGTGTCCCCTTTCCAATTTTTCCCACAGGAAACTTTGGAAATGTTCTCTTCACAAATGAGGTGTTCAGGATATTAAGAATTAAAAAAAAGATATTCCAAAGAATTGTACGCATATAGGATCATTAATATTATACAATATCTGTTACCATTAATATAAGTCATGCCTTCGTGCTTTTGTAATTGCCACATTGCTTTACAGTTTAAAAGCAAATTTCAAAAATCTAATAGTTAAACACTGGTAATACACATATTTAAAGCTATGTTACTTAAAGCATGAACTAGTACATTGTGGCTCTATTAAACTTTGAAATATAACTTAAAGTGTAAATATCCCTTGCAATATCACAGATGATACATTTTAAGCCAACACATTTGGCTCAAATCACAAGAGATTTAGTAATATTAATGTCACAAGACTTTCCAGATGAAGGGTTTCCCATATATATATAGATATATCTATATCTATCTATCTATCTATCTATCTATCTATATATATATGATGATTGATAGCTATGAACTCATTCAAAGCCCAGGGAGAAACTGACTGATGTCAAGCAGTTGGCAACTATGCAGATCAATCAAAGTAATACATCATTGCTACTGAGACAATGACAGGACTTGATGTTGAATTTGACAGGTTCACTGACATTAACTCTAATAAAGACCACATTTCGGTGTAGTCACATTAAGCTTCGAGCTGAGTGGCTCCCTGCCTATAGACCTTGAGGAGAAAAATTATTCATGCCATCAGATACCGCACAGAGAAGCAATGAGTGGTTACAACTTAAACGAGATGGAGTAGACATGCTTTATTCCCACCATAATCTTCTGTAAATTGCATTTGTTGAAAGCATCCCCCTATTTCAAACAAATAAAAACAAAGCCCATAGTATGTTTCCTTACTAGGATGGATTCTGTGAGTTGAAAAAGACACGTTTCTAGTTTCCCTGACCTCAGGGAGCTAGTTGAAATGTATGTATCCTGGTCCTATCTCTTACTGACTCCATATTCTTGATTTTGAACCCACAATCTCACTGGGGAAGCAAGATACACAATTAAACATACAACCTAATAAAATTTATATGCCCAAATGACGTTGACAGAAAAAGTAAGATTTTAGAAAATAGAGACTCCCAATGAAAGCTTTATAAGAAAGCTTGACTTTGAGTTCACCCTTAATTGATGAGATGATTGGAATTAGCCTCCTAGCTTCCAGAAGAGATCCATATCTGTGCCCATTCCAAATAAAATTGATCCAACAGAGAATGGAAATTTTCAAACAATTTCATTAATATCTCATGCAAGTAAAATTTTGCTGAAGATAATTCGAAAGCAATTGCATCAGTACATCGACAGGGAACTGCCAGAAATTCAAGCTGGATTCAGAAAAGGACATGGAACCAGGGATGTCATAGCTGATGTCAGATGGGTTTTGGCTGAAAGCAGAGAATAACAGAAAGATGATTACCTGAGTTTTATTGACTATGCAAAGGCATTCATCTATGTGGATCATAACAAATTATGGATAACTTTACGAGGAATGTGAATTCTTCATTGTGCTCACGAGAATATAAAGTATGTACTATAGTATAAAATACGAGTTGGAACCAACTTGATGACAATGATATGCAAGTCAAGGGAACCCATAGAAATAAGAGTCCACAGAGAACCTTCATGTACTAGGACATTTTTGCTTAGTTGTTTCTTTCTTTCTTTTTTTTATTGTACTTTAGGTAAAGGTTTACAGAACAAATAGTTTCTCATTAAACAGTCAGTAAACATATTGTTTTATAACATTGGTTAACAACCCCACGGCATGTCAACCTTCTCCCTTCTAGACCTTTTTTTTTTTTGGTGACAATATACATAACCAAAGATACACCATTTGAAAAATTTCTACATGCACAATTCAGTGACATCGATTACGTTCTTCTAGTTGTGTTGCTATTCTCACTTTAGATGAAGATTTACAGAACAAAATAGTTTCTCTTTAAACAGTTAGTGCACATGTTGCCCTATGACAATGGTTAACAGCCATACTACATGTCAAAACGGTCCTTACTCAATAGTTGTTTCTTTTGATTCTCTGTCTTTTAAACTTCTATATTTTCCCATGTACGTTTGTCATTAATGTCCACATTTTCCTGCAAACCTTTCTAGAATGTTTACATATTCTCCTTGACACATCAGACCTTATTTGTTAGTGGCTAGTTGTTTTCCTCTTAATTTGTGTAAACAATTCTCTATGTGAAAGAAATTATGATTTCTAAACCATATTTAATTTTAAGTGAATCTGTGGTATAGCCTCGGTTGATTTTAGATTTACACTTGCATTCCACAGGATCATGCCAATAATGAAGATATCTGTTGAGAGAGAAAATTGTTTGAATGTTCCTGAAAGGAAAACCTATTGGAACCATAATTAGATTACTTATCATTGATCATCAAAGGAGAACAATTCCATATAAATCTCAGGAGATTCTCAAATTCACTCCCATATACAAATAGTTATATAATTTTAATTCCCTACAGGATAACCTTTTTCTTTTGATGCTTCCTGCATTGTTCAACAAATTGACCATAAGTTTCTTCAATATTGCAACTGAAAGCTTGAATTTTTCCTTCAGTTCTTTCAGCTTGATAAATGCGGAGTGTTCTTCCATTTCGGTTTTCTAATTCCAGGTCTTTGCACATTTCATTACACTTTGTGCTCTCGAGCAACCTTTTGAAATCTTCTGTTCAGCTCTTTTACTTTACCATTTCTTCCATTCACTTTAGCTACTCTACATTCAAAAGCAAGTTTCAGAGTCTCTTCTGACATCATTTGGTATTTTCTTTCTTTCCAGTCTTTTTAATGATTTTTTGCTTTCTTCATGTATGATGTCCTTGATGTCATCTCACAACTCATCTGGTCTTCAGTCATTAGTGTTCAGTGTGTCAAATCTAATCTTGAGATGGCCTCTAAATTCAGGTGGGATATGCTCAAGTTTGTACTTTGGCTCTTGTGGACTTGTTTTAATTTTCTTCAGCTTCAACTTGAATTTGCATAGGAGCAATTGATGGTCCATTCCATAGTCGGCCCCTGGCCTTGTTCTGACTGATGATAGATATCGAGCTTTTCTGTTGTCAATTTCCACAGATGTAGTCGATTTGATTCCTGTGTATTCCATCTGGTGAAGTCCATGTGTGTAGTCATTGTTTATGTTGTTGAAAGAAGGTATTTCTGATGAAGAAATCATTGGTCTTGCAAAATTCTTTCATGTGATCTCTGGAGTTATTTCTATCACCAAGGTCATATTTTCCAGTCACTGATTATTTTGTTTGTTTGTTTGCAACTTTCATATTCTAATCATCAGTAATTATCATTGCATCTTGACTGCATGTTTGATCAATTTCAGACTGCAGAAGTTGGTAAAAATCTTTAATTTATTCATCTTTGGCATTAATCATTGGTTCATAAATTTGAATAATATTTGTATTAGCTGGTCTTCCTTGTAGGCATATGGATACTACCCTATCACTGACAGCATTTGGACTTCAAGATAGATCTTGAAATATTCTTTTTGATGATGTATGTGAGGCCATTGCTCTTCAATTTGTCATTCCCTGCATAGAAGACCATATGATTGCCCCATTCAAAATGGCCAATACTAGTCCATTTCAGCTCACTAATGCCAAGGATATCCATCTTTAAGATTCTCATTTCATTTTTGATGACTTCCAATTTGATTCATACTTCACACATTTCACACTCCTATTATGAATGTATGTTCGTAGCTGTTTCTTCTCATGTTGAGTCATGCCACATCAGCAATTGAAGATCCTGAAAGATTTACCCCATCCATGTCTTTAAAATCGACTGCATTTTGAGGAGGCAGCTCTTCCTTATTTGTATTTTAAGTGCCTTCCAACAAGAGGGACTCTTCTTCCATTACTATATCAGACAATGTTCCACTGTTGATCATAAGATTTTCACTGGCAAATTTTTTCAGTAGTAGATCACCAAGTCCTTCTTCCTAGTCTTAGTCTGAGAGATCTGCTGAAACCTGTCCTACATGAGTGACACTGCTGGTATTTGAATAACAGCATCACAGCAACATGCACACCACCACAATACAATAAAGATGGAAGGAATACACAGAGACACTCTACCATAAATAATTGGTTGACATTCAAACATTTCAGGAGGTAGCATATGATCAAGAACCAATGATACTGAAGGAAGAAGTCCAAGTCACACTGAAGGCATTGTTGAAAAACAAGTCTCCAGGAACTGACAGAATATCAGTTGAGATGTTTCAACAAATGGATGCAATGCTGGAAACCCTCACTTTTCTATGCTGAGAAATTGGAAGACAGCTACTTGGCTAAGTGACTGGAAGAGATGCATATATGTGTCTATTGCAAAGAAAGGTGATCCAACAGATTACAGAAATTATTGAACAATATCATTAATGTCATACACAAGTAAAACTATGCTGAGGATAGTTCAGAAATAGTTGTATCAGTACATCAACATTGAACTGCCAGAAATTCAAGCCAGATTCAGAGAAGGACATGGAATGAGGGATAGCATTGCTGATGTCAGATGGATCCTGGGTAAAAGCAGAGAATACCAGAAAGATGTTTACCTGTGTTTTATTGACTACACAAAGACATTCGTCTGTGTAGATCGTAACAAATTATAGATAACATTGTGAAGAGTGGGAATTCCAGAACACTTGATTATGCTCACGCAGAACTGTTCATAGACTAAGAGGCAGTTGTTCAAATAGAACAGGGGATACTATATGTTTTAAAATCAGGAAAGGTATGTGTCACGGTTGTATCCTTTCACTATACTTATTCAATCTGTAAACTGAGCAGATAATTCGAGACGCTGAACTATATGAAAAAGAATGAGGCATCAGGATTGGAGGAAGACTCATTAACAACTTTTGATGTGCAGATGACACAGCTTTGCTTGTTGAAGGTGTAGAGGGCTTGAAGCACTTACTGATGAAGATCAAACAGTACACTTCAGTATGTAGTATACCTCAAAATAAAGAAAACAAAAATCCTCACAACTGGACAGATGAGCAACATTATAAAGAGCAGAGAAAATATTGAAGTTTTCAAGCATTTCATTTTACTTGGATCCACAATCAAGGTCTATGGAAACAGCAGTCAAGAAATCAAACCACATATTGCATTGGGCAAATCAGCTGCAAAAAGACCTTTTCAAAGTGTTAAAAAGCAAAATGTCACCATGAGGGCTAAGGTGCATCTGACACAAGCCATATATTTTCAGTGATCTCATATGCATGTGAAAGCTGAACAATGAATAAGGAAGACCGAAGAATAATTGGTGCATTTGAATTATGGTGTTGGGGAAGAATATTGAATATATTGCAGTATGCCAGAAGAAGGAACAAATCTGTCTCGGAAGAAGTACAGCCAGAATGCTCCTTAGAAGCGAGGATTTTGGGATTTCTCTCTTTGGACGTGTTATCAGGAAGGACCAGCTCTGGAGAAGGACATCGTGTCTGGTAAAGTAGAGGGTCAACCAAAAAGAGAAAGACCCTCGATGCAATGGATTGACACAATGGCTGCAAAAAATAGTCTCAAACATCGCAACGATTGTGAGGATGGCACAGGACCCAGCAGCGTTGCGTTCTGTTGTACGCAGCTTTGCTATGAGTTGGAATTGACTCAGTGACACCTAACAACAATAACAACAGGATAAAACTTCAAGCAAGATCATGACTGTAACTTGCATGCACTGCTGCATTCAGGCCTGGGACTATCATCTTCTCCTTCAAACTATATCTTAATTGTTTCTGTTTTGCAAAGAATATGGTTACATTTTCCAGGGTTAGATATTATTTTCAGACTTATTTTTTGTTTTAAATTCAGATCTATCTTTCCTAGACTTAAACTGCTGAGGGACCCTCCCACCCCCATGTTACTCAGTGCACTCCGTCTTGTTTCCTTTCCCGCAACCAATTTTACAATCAACTTCATCAACATCGGCTGATTTAAAATTCTAGCTCTTAAATATCAGGGCCTGTAAACCTTACTTGGAAAAATCTAGTTAAATAAAAACCATATCAGTGTTCAATAAATTCTACACGACAATGACAAAAATTCAAAGGGCAATTGTTTTTCCCGCTCACAATAACTTAAACACTCCGTTAGCAGGCAAGGAGAACATATTGCACTTGACCATTAATGTTCATTTCTATGTTGTCCTTGTTTGTTCTAGCTTAAGTGCAGTGAAGTTTAAGTTATTGTCTTTTTGGTTTCAGTAAGAACAAGCAGGACAGACTTAACAATGTTGAATTAATTATTCATCTATGCTAGGGAGGATTTTTGTTTTTCCTGTAGATTACAGGAAGCTTGCTGGCTAGATACTCAGCACCACAGGAGATGTTTGCTCACAATGATCACTGGCTGTCAGTAGATGTTATTGAGGGAAAGGACAGAAAGGAATACATAGGGAGATAATAAGTTTGAATTGTCAAAACATCTGTCATGTATGACACAGCTTCAATGAGAAAGTGTTTTATAGAGATCTCAATGCATATCACAACCTGATTTTATTCATGCATTATTTTTGGAAATTTGCATGGAGAGTAGACATTGAGCGCCTCAAGTAGCTTAGGAAACCGAGAGGGTGCCACGCATTCATATAACCAGATGGAAAAATTGCTTCCCATTATTTTTCCTTGAAGAATTATTTCATATAAACTAGTAGTAAAATACTCTGGAAATAATAGTAGCCCAGAGACGTTTTGTAATAGCAATGGTAATAACGACATTAAAATCTCTGGAATTCCACTTTTGACCATTACCTCCCATTTCCCCTGTTTTTCTGCTCTCAATTCCCCTTGATTATGTATTTAATATTTAGCAATATGTAATAAACCTTTAAAAAGAAAATTAAACAATAAAACATATTAGCTTGTCCTTCAGCTTTCCTAAGGATCCTTATGGCAGGTGGTCACTTTGACTGTCCTTTCATTCTTGATTTCCTTCTCTCTTATCATCTTTCCCTACTCTGATATCTCCTTCTGGCTCTGCTATTGACTGTACTTCCTCTTTCCTGTGCTAAAATGTCCTCTCTTTGAGGTTTTTTAATTATTATTATTTGCTATTTCCTTCCTTTAGTGATTCAAGCAGCTTCCCAGTTGACCAATTATTCTTGTGCTGATAACATCCAAACTTTTGTCCCATTTTGCCTATCTCATTTCCCACTTCTAGGGAAATACCAAAAGTAGATGTTTCTAGGAGACTGAGGCTGACTTTGTGAGGGTCTCTTATCTGGATCCGGGTGTGTCTTCCGCCAAACCCAGTGCTCTAGAGTGGATTCCAACTCATCATGACTCTATAAGACAGAGGAGAACTGCTCCATAAGGTTTCCAAGGATCGCCTGGTGGAATCAAACTGTCGAACTTTCAGTTAGCAGCTGTAGCTTTTAACCACTGAGCTACCAGAGTTTCTAGGGAGAATGAAAATTCATCTTTAAGTTTTGCTTTTGAGTGATTTGTGGTTAAGTCCAAAGTCATCTGAAAGTCTACAGGTTGAGCATATCTCAGCAACAGCAGATGTAAGTTTTCAATCAGATGACCCTGTATACATACACAGGACAATAGTATTTTAGAGTAGGAGGAGACTTAAGAAATTACCTAATGTGAATCTAATTTTAAAAATATAGTATATGAAACTATTAATATTTTGACCTTTATAAGTGACTTTTTCTTTTCTTTCTTTCTTTGCTTTGTTTTGTTTTTCCCAGCCTTTCAAAAGATTCATGATTATGTATTTTAGAATATATTTAAAGTTGAAAATTATGGGCCAAATTTTCTGGCCAGTTTGATCTATGGACTAATCTTTATTTTATTTAAGAATAGTTATATTAAATGTTTATTAAATATTTGTTCTCTATCATTGTTTCGTTTGCTCTCTCCTTTTGGGATATGTGTACAGTAGATATTTTTTAAAATATTTCCTATAGCTAACATTTAATTTTAATCTTTGATTGTGGCATGGTAAGCCAGGCTATGCTATAGTAATAATCCTAAAATCTCAGTAGTTTAAAAAAAACTTTTCTGTCTTGGATTTCGGCACCTCCGTTGAAAGTCTCTAATGCTTTCTATCTTCCCTGAATTTTTGAACTTTGGGTTTAAATTATTTAATATATTCTGTGGCAATTTTGTGATGAATATTATTTTGTCCTCATTTTTTTAAAACAATATCTTTGTAAGCAGTGAAGGGCACATTTTTTAGTATTATTATAAGAGATTAAGTTGGAATGTGCTTCTTCAGCTACTCAAAGGAAGTTAACAAATGCGTGAGGAGGGATCTTTTGAGTAGTTCAGACTTCGCACCTGAAAGTTTATCCTTGTTTATTGGATAAAATTCTATAAAACGTCATGAAATGTTGAAGTGCATTAATTTTGTGTTTGTCTCTCAAAACATCATCTACATGGATAAGCTCAAATAAAGTTGTCCTGAAAGTTTGACTCCCCTTGCACTGAATTAAAAAATAGAAAAAAGATGTTAAGTAGTGTGGGGTTGAATTCTCTTTTAATCACCAACTGAAATACGATTTTGAACAAGTTATTAAACATCCTTACGCCTCGTGTTTGTCATCTGTACTAGGGATAATAATGCAACAGTGTTGTGAGGGTTGTTTCTGAGTAATTTGTGATGACATATGAAGAGACAGTCAAACAGGGTCTGATACATGGTAAACAATCAATATATACTAGCTATAATCCTTGTTAGTATGTACAAAACATTATATTCATTTAACTTAATGGGTTTATTTTTCTTTATCCAGACGCATCATTTGTTATACTATTTTACTCTAATAATTAAAAAAAGCAAAAAACATTTTTTTAAAATTTACTGAATGAAATCCTATACCACTGAGGAGAGCTGAGCAAGACTGGCCTATAACTGATTAACTCAGGATGCTCTTCTGGATTGCCTGGAAACAACCTGGCCAGGCTATTGACTTTGCCTACCCTTCAACGATAAGAGCAGCTGTGTTAGAAGGGTTATACCAGAACTCAATCTTCCATGGTTTAGGGGTTCCCAATGTCTTCAGCACAGCTCTGAAATTTTCCACTGTTCTGAGTAGCTCTGTCTGGTGCCTGAGTTTATATTTTGTATTTCTCTAATACAAAATCTGCTGTTATGCTCATGTCGTAAAAAATAAGTAATAATAAAATAATAAGGGTGTTTTCTTTCTTCTAGGACACAGACTTCTAGTACATTCAGTTACACCAGACACAAACACACCTCTCCTTGAATGGCCAGAGAATGAAAGACTGTGTTTGTTACTGTTAAGCCTTCTGCTGGTAAGCGGCAGGCTTCATCAAGTGATGTATATGCACTAGTATTCTCCTGGGCTCATTAGATAACAATCATATGAGTATATTGGTTCTTGGGTATAGTCCATTTTAGTCTATTTCATAGTTTAACATTATTCTTGTTATATTGGATTGCTAGTATTTCCAGAAAAGTGTCACATGACAACGGTGACTCTCATGAACAAGTTAATAGTGAATTCTGGAATATCCATCAGAATTGTTACATTTCTGTGTGATGTTTGATTTCAATTAATGGACATTGTGAATCTCATGTAGTTTTGCTTTTCAATTATTTAAGAAAAGAAAGAAGAAAAACCTAGAGTCAAATGTATTGATTTAGTAATCTCATGTTGTTGTTATTAGTTGTTATCGAGTTGATTCTCACTCACGGAAACTCCAGGTGTGCAGGGTAGAACTGCGCCATAGGTTTCCCAAAGCTGTGAACTTTTAGAAGCAGAACACCAGGCCTGTCTTCTGAAGCGCCTCTGGGCACATTCGAGCTGTAAACCTTTTGGCTACTAGTCAAGCACTTAACTGTTTGTGCCACCCAAGTGGCCTAATAAACCCATGGGAGCTTTAATATTCGCTTTAATATTGGATTTTATATTCTTGGGAGATAACTCTTCATGGTGCCTCTGCATTTCTTTTAACAACTTTCATTCCAGACTAAAAATTATTTCTAACAAGCATAATAAAGGTATGTCTTCTGTCATGGCAAAGGATGGAAATCATTGCTCTCGTCACCTTATAATTGTAGGTTGGGAGGCAGGACTTCCAGAATGGTGGAGTAAGGACCTCCGTAAAACTGCTGCTTTATAAAACTAACAAAAACGCTGACAAATTTGTCAAAATATAGCTACTTCAGAATACTGGAAATTAGCCAAAGGCTTGTTACAAAGCAAGTAGTGTTTATTCAAGAAAAACTACTGACCCTTAGTCAGAACAGCAGGGTTTCTAATTTCTGAACTTGAACTACCGCCATTCTAAGACTCCACGAAAGTATTGAAAACCAGCAGACTCACAGTCATTATAGCCGTGAAAGAAAGAAGGCTTGTACCCACTCTCCAGTGGGCGGAACCTTGTTTGGAGCTTTTCAAAAATTTCTATCCCCAGAGTGTTGTCACTATTTAGCCTTCTGGAAAGGCCCTGGAAAATCCTCATCTGTAGGGTATTGTCCTTATTTCCCTAACTCAGAGCTCTTTCCTTGGGAGAAACCCTATCCTCAGGGTGCTTGTCAAAAACAATCAGCAGAAATTATTCAGCATGGAAGCTGCATGAGGCTGCAACATAAGTGTGGGCAAACAAGATCCCGGACAAAAATGTAAAAGGAAGATTGGGGAAGGAGACATTGTTAGACGTTTTTGAAATTTCCGATACATTCCTAGAGATTTGGAAGGCTATATGCATGTCTAGCAAAGACCTGAGAAAGGCTCAGTCACTCGCCTCTTACTGACATTGAACCCTTCACAAGCAGAAAGCAAGGCTAAGAGAGAAAAAAAGAATGAAGAAAAATGAACAGAGCCTTACAGACTTATGGGACACTATCTCGTGTATGAGCATATACATAATGGGGGACCTAAAAGAAGACAAGAGGGAGAAGACAACAATATTTAATGAAATAATGGGCATACACTTCTCAGATTTGATGAAAACCATTAATGTACATATCAAGAAAGGCCCATGAAACCCAAATAAGATAAACTCAAGTACATCCACAATTAGACACATTATATTTACAATGTCAAAAGCAAAGAAAATGGGAAAACATGAAAGAAGCAAAAGAAAAAATGACTCATCTTGTACAAGAATCCACAATAAAATTATCAGCTGATACTCATCATCAGAAACCTTAAAAAGAAGTAAGGAGAGAAGGTATCTATGTTGGAACAAGGTTTCCATCTACTATTAAAATTAAGTTAGTGTCTTAGGCTGGGTTCTCTAGAAGGACAAAACCAGTGAAGTGTATATATAAGCATATGAGAGAGAGATTTATGTCAAGGAAATGGCTCATGAAGTTGTAGAGGCTGGCAAGTTCCAAATCTGTGGGTCAGGCAGAAGGCTGGAGGCTCTTCCTGACTCATATCATTGTAAAAGCTGGCAAACCCAGAATCTGCAGGTCAGGCAGCAGGCTGAAGGTTTCTCATGTCCCAAGAACCAGATGTCAGAGGATGATGAGATGCCTATAGGATCAAGAAAGAGAGAGCTTTGCCAGAACATTCATGTATATCATGAATGCAGACCACACCCCCAAGGAAAGTCCTTTTCTAACTGATTGTTTACATCAGAAAATAAAATGGGAGGTGATATGCAGTGTTTGGCAAACCACTAAGGATTATAGCCTAGCCAAGCTGACACATTAACCAAGAGACTTAGTAGTAACGCAAAATAAATAGTTTTAAGATGCTAAATTTAATCCACACAGAAACCACTAAGAAAATGAAGTCTCATTATATTTTTTATAAAAGGAAATTGCATGGTTCAGCATAAAATATCTATACCATACAAAAGAAGGTAGTAATAAAGGAAGAGAAAAATTAAAAAAGATGTAAAATATATAGAAAATAAATAGCAAAATGGCAGATATAAATCTTACCATATATGATAATTACATTGAATGTAATTCAATTAAATACTTCAATTACAAGGCAGAGGTTTACAGAATGTTTTGAAAAAAATATTTCAATGATCTGTTAACCACAAGAGAGAGATTTTAACGACCCAAATAGGTTGAAAGATAACAGAAGGGAAAAGTAATGTCATGCAAGCAATGAATAAAAGAGTCAAAATGACAATATTTACATTATACAAAGTAGACTTTAAGGCAAAAAATGTTATCAGACAAAAATAGACTACATTTTATAATGATAAAAAGGTTAATCTGCACCTAATTATAAAACTCCAAAATACACGCATAAAATTAAAACTGACCAAACTAAAGAAAGAAATGAGCAATTTGATAATAATTAGAAACTTAAATTATCTAATTTCAGTAGCTGATAGAACAACTAGACACAAAGTTAGCGAAAATATAGACTGTTTCAACAACACTATCAAGCAATTTGACCTAATGGTCATCTGTAAAAAATTCTACCCAACACCAACAAAACATACATTCTTTTCAAGCACACATGGGACATTCTCCAGAATACACCTTTTGTAAGGCCATGAAATAAATATTAACAGATTTAAATGGAATGAAACCCTACAGAGTAAGTACTCTGAGCACAATAAAATTAAATTCAAAATCTGTAATAGAAAAAAATGGTGAAATAAAAAAGTCAGAAATTACATAATACATTTCTAAGAAACCCATGTGTCAAAGAAGAAATTATGAGAAAATTTAAAATGCATTATAAACTGAATAAAAAAAAAATCAAAATTTATGGGTGGAGCTAAGGCAGTGTTTTCAGACTTTTAGCTTTAAATATCTGTGTTAGAACAGAAGAAAGATATTGAATGCTTAACATAAGCTTTTAAATTTCTAGAAAGATAAATGGAGAACCTAAACTAAAGAAACAAAATAAGAATGGAAATGATGAAGATTACTACAGGGATCAGTGAAACAGAAAACTGAAAATGACAGAGAAAACTAATGAAACCAAAGTTGTGTCTTTCGGGTTTTTTTTTTACTGTACTTCAGGTGAAGACTTACAGAACAAACAGTTTCTCATGAAACAGTAGTACACATATTATTTTATGACATTGGTTAACAACCCCACAACATGTCAACCCTCTAAATTCTCAACCTTTTATTTTGGTGAAAATACACATAGCCAAAGATACACCATTTCAAAAATTTCTGTACACAGTTCAGTGACATTGACTATGCTCTTCCAATTGTGCTGCTATTCTCACTTAAGATGAAGGCTTACAGAACAAAATAGTTTCTCATTTAA
>NW_004443948.1:24932446-24964955 GCF_000243295.1 Trichechus manatus latirostris | reverse complement strand
TCTCAGGGTCTCTTCATTTTTTTTTTCTTTTTTCTGAGTTTTCCTGAAACAGAGTTGTATGCAAGTGTTTGTCTTCAATTCCACTGATCCTGTCTTCCACTGTTTCAAATCTGCTTCTCAGCCCTTCTATGACACCGTCCATTTCTGAAATCTGTCGTTTATCTTTTGGATTTGTAATTGTTGTCTTTATATAATTTCTAGTTGTGAATTTATTTTGGCATTTTGTTCGTTCATTATTTTCCTGAATTCTTCTAGTTTTCTGTCTGTATTTGCCATGAATCTGTCTATTTTTTCCTCATGTTTGTCAGCTTTTTGCCTTAGCTCGTGTAGAAATCTGAGTATTAGAGATTTGAGTTCCCTGTCATGTAGTTCTAGTGCATTTTCCTCCACTGGAAAGTCATCTGGTGTTTTATTTTGGATGCCTACTGGAACCGCCCTGTCCTGTTGTTGTAAATGTTTTGATATTGTCTGCTGTCTTCAGGGCATTCAGTAGTTAGTTTTCTTATTTATTGATTGTAGATTTGTTTGTTTCGTCCCTTTAAAAAAAAAATATTGACTCTGTCTGAGCAGGTGGACTGTGTGTTCTTTGTTGATTGCTCATCTGTGGGCACAATACTTTTCACCTCCTTCTCCAATTGGCAGGGTCAGTCACTCAGATTTGGTACAGCAGGGCAGGTCTAGCTGAAGAGGACTTACTGGGACCGGTTGTTTGTGGCACTTATTACAGCCACCATGGTGGGTCGGTAATCAGTGCAGGGCGGTTTCCAGTAGGCCGTGCCTGTGCTGCTTGGTGGTGTGATGTTAAGTGCATGGTGCAGGTAGGCAAGATGTAGAGGGGAGAGTTTTATGTTTGGCATTAAGATGGATATGGGAGAGAGGAGATAGGAACAGGAGCAAAAAACATACAAACTAACACAAAAGAATGCTTGGAGAGGTTGTTGTTGGAGTGGAGAGATGAGAGACTATGAAATGGAGAAAAACAGAAAGGGGAAGATGAAGAAAAGAAAAGAAAAGAATGAATAAATTAAAATTCGAAGGTTAAAGAACCACAAATTTCCCAGGGATCCCACCGGTGCAGCTATGAGGTCTGGGGAAGTCTCTCTCATGTGTTGCAGTACAGCCTGGCTAGAAGACATGGAGGTGTACAACGTCAGGTATTCAGGGAACAGAAAGAGAAGGAAGATATAGAGAGACGAGAAACTGAGTAATGAAGAAAGTCAAAAAGGGCGAAAAGAGGGAAAAGAAGACAAAACAAACTAAAAAAAATAAGAACATGAAAAGCCCCCCAAAAAAAACCAGAAAAAAAAAAGAAACCAACTAAAAAAGAAATGCCCTCAGGGATCCCTCTGCACGTCTGTGTAAGCCAGGGGGGTAATATCCTTGCCATGCAGCACCGCCTGGCCAGAAAGGGCTCCCAACTCAAGAAAAGTAAAAGAAAACAAACAAACAATTCAAAACAAACAAATGAACACAAGCCCCGGGCTCCTACCAGCGTGGCAGCCCAGACCGGGAAGCCACTCCACACTCAAACGGAACTCCACAGCCCCTCAGGAAGAAGCAAATATGGCGCACCAAGCCAAGTATTAGAGCAAAAGGAGGGGGAGGTGGTGAGAGGTAAGGAAGAAATCAAAAGAAGCAAAAAAAATAGCAACATCAGCAGCCAACAAACGGCACTCAGAGAGCCAGCTAGTGCGGGCTGGTGGAATCCAAGCAGCCAGTGTTTCTCGGACAAGAGACTGTGTCCATGGGAAGCAGAGGGAGCTGAGTGTGGGTGAAAAAGGGTAGGGAGTGGGAAAGCGTATATCACAAATTACTGGAGCTCTGCAGCCCCTCAGGAAGAAGCAAAGAGGGCACACGGAGCCAGGTATTTGAGCGAAAGGAGGGGGTGGTGGTGAGAGGTAAGGAAGAAATCATAAGAAGCAGAAGAAAGCAACACCAGCAGCCAACAAATGTCACTCAGAGAGCTGGCCCGTTCGGGTGTGTGGAATCCAAGCAGCTGGTGTTTCCTGGACAAGAGATTGTGGCCGCGGGAAGCAGAGGAGGCCTATTGGGGGTGAAGAAGGGTGGGGAGTGGGAAAGCATATATCGCAAAATACAGGTTGTTTTGTCTCCCACTGGAAGCTCCGTGAAGCTGCTTTCTCGTACCCCCTGTTTGCTGGTCTCCGATAGGAGTCCAAGATGGTGGATCCACGCTACTTTAGCTGGTAGGGGACCTCTGCATGAATCTCTCCTCTCTCTCTGTTCTCTGTCAGTTTTCTCACTCCATTTGGTGCTTGGCTGAGTTCTTTATCTCTTCATTTGTTGTTTTAGGGTTTCAGGATTGTTGTTTTCTCTGTTCGGCTTTGTTTTTCAGATCTTTGCTGTGGAGGGACGGCATGGTGCTACTGCCTAGAGCGCCATTTTTCCAAAGTTGTGTTTTAAGAAAATCAACCAAATTAACAAAGCTTTAACTAGACCAACTAAGAAACATAAAGAATATACAGATCACCAAAATTATCTACGAGAGAGGGAAGATTGCCACTGTCCATTTAAAAATAAAAAATCAAATTATTATAATGAAATACTTGAGTAATTTTATAATAAAAAAATTATAACTTGAATGGTATGGAAATATTTCTACAAAATCACAAATCACCAAACCAGATTCAAGAATAAATAGAAGATCTGAATAGACTTATAATAAGTGAAGACACTGAATTAGTTATTATAAATATTCTCAAAATAAAGCCCAGATACACGTGGCTTCCCAAGTGTATGCTATCAAGCATTTAAAAAAGAAATAATACCTGAGAATGATCATTAAGAAAAATCTATATGCTGCTTACAGTAAGTAAGCAAGCATCTTACTTAATGATAAAACACTGAATGCTTTTCCTCTAGTTTTGAACATAGGTAAGAATATCCATTCTGCCCATTTTTATTCAGCTTAGTATTGGGAGATTTAGCCAGTGCAATCAGACAAAAAGAAGAAGGAAAAAAAAAGAGACAGATAGACATATAGATTGGAAAGCAAAGAGCAAAACTGCCTTTTTATACAGATGCTGTGATCCTATATGTAGTAAGTCCTATGAAATCCCCCAGAAAACTATTAGAACTAAGTTTGAAAAGTCACAGAACAGAAGATCAATTTAAAAAAAAAAAATTGTGTTTGTATGTATGAGCAATAAACAATCCAGAAATAAAATCAAAGATATAATTCTATTGTCAATAGCCCCATACATTTAAAACAAGTGCAAGATTTTTACACTACAAATTACAATATGTGGTTGAAAGAAATTAAAAAAGACCTTAGTAAATGTTCGTGGACTGAAAGTTTAAATATTATTAAAATGGAGCCCTGGTGGTGCAGTGGTTAAGAGCTTGGCTGCTAAACAAAATATCAGCAGTTCTAATCTACCAGTCTATCCTTGGAAACCCTATGGTACAATTTTAATCTGTCCATATCTAAAATTTGTTATTTTTAGTTTTATTTTCTTCTCTATTTGATGCTCACTCAGAATAAAATAGTTTCTTTACACGCACATATACACACACACACGTGCTGGAAATACCAAAAGATGGCATTTGTGTTTACGGTATGCTTTAAAAAGTTCAACTCTAATCAAAATTTTAGTATTTGGATGATGGCAGACTTGAAGTCATATTTTCCATTAAAAAACCTGTAGGCCCTGGGTTCACAATGCAATATACAAGAAATCCTATTTTCTGCAAAGAAGCAAAAGCAGTAAAATGATCAACCACCTGTCTCTAGACAGAATATAGACTATTTGCCATACTCTAAATTCCATAAGGCATTTGTCTAACTATTGAATTGAATGTTAAAAACAGTTTATTAAAGCAATCAATAGATTAAAAATGAATACATTTATTTGAGTTCTAAACGTATTTCCAATCTTAAATCCTGCTCTCTGCACAGTTTCTTCCGTTATTGCTTTTATTTTCCCCTTGCATGAGCACAGTCAGAAATCATTCCATACAGTTGGTTATGGCATGGATATATGAACCAGTTTATAAAGTGCAAATTCAGGAACCCATTTATGGAGAGCAAAGAGGTGTTGTTATTTATTCTTTTGTATAAATTTATCATAGTCCATAGAATTTTAGAGATGGTGATAGTCTAGACATATTTATTCCTCACTTTTCTGATCTAGAGTTCTTATATAATAATTTCAAACGAGCAAACTCTCCTCATGATCCTAGTATCTCTCTTATGTTACTCTAATCAACTATTAAAAAGATTAGATGCCTTGAAAACAAAGCTGAATCTTCCTTATTAAAAATATTGCAAAATAGAAATTCAATAAATATTTATCAATTACACTGAATCACATCTAACAGTAAACAAGATAAACTATTATTGTTAATAACTCAGTGAACTAATTCTATGAGTCAATATTACATTGTATGAATACAATATGTTCTTTTAATTTTGCCCTACTGTTTAGTACTTAGTAAAGTCTCATATTCCCCATGTGTCCGTCAGTTTGTTGTACTGTGGGGGCTTGCCTGTTGCTGTGATGCTGGAAGCTATGCCACTGGTATTCAGATACCATCAGGGTCACCTATGGCGGACAGGTTTCAGCTGAGCTCCCAGACTAAGACAGACTAGGAAGAAGGACCCGGCAGTCTACTTCTGAAAAGAATTACCCAAGTGAAACCTTATGAGTAGCAGTGGAACATTGTCTGATATAGTGCCGGAAGATGAGCCCCTCAGGTTGGAAAGCATTCAAAAACCACTGAGGAAGACCTGCTTCCTAAAAGTAGAGTTGAACTTAACGACGTGGATGGAGTCAAGCTTTTGGGACCTTCATTTGCTGACGTGGCACAACCCGAAATGAGAAGAAACAACTGCAAATATCCATTTTGAATCTGACAACCATATGGTATACTATGCCAGGAATGACAATTTGAAAAGGAATGGCAACGCATTCATCCTCAAAAAGAACATTTCAAGATTTATCCTGAAGTACAATGCTGTCAGTGATGGGATAATATCCATACGCCTACAAGGAAGACCAAAGAATATGACTATTATTCAAATTTATGCACCAACCACTAAGGCCAAAGATGAAGAAATTGAAGATTTTCACCAGCTTCTGCAGTATGAAATTTATCAAACATTCAATCAGCATGCATTTGATAATTACTGGTGATTAGAAAGCGAAAGTTAGAAACAAAGAAGAAGGATCCATAGTTGGAAAACCTGGCCTTGGTGATAAAAATGATGCCTGAGATCGCATGATAGAATTTTGCAAGACCAATCACTTCTTCATTGCAAATACCTTTTTTCAGCAACATAAACAGCGACTATACACAAGGAACTCACCAGATAGAATACACAGGAATCAAATCAACTACATCTGTGGAAAGAGATGATGGAAAAGCTCAATATCGTCAGTCAGAACTAGGCCAGAAGCTGACTGTGGAAAAGATCATCAATTGCTCATATGCAAGTTCCAGTTGAAACTGAAGAAAATTAGAACAAGTCCATGAGAGCCAAAGTACGACCCTGAGTATATCCCAGCTAAATTTGGAGACTATCTCAAGGATAGATTTGATGCACTGAACACTAATGACAGAAGACCAGACGAGTTGTGGAATGACATCAAAGACACCATACATGAAGAAAGCAAGAGGTCATTAAAAAGACAGGAAAGAAAGAAAAGACAAAAATGGGTGTCAGAAGATGCTCTTAACCTTGCTCTTGAATGTCTAACAACTGAAGCAAAAGGAAGAAATAATGAAGTAAAAGAACTGAAGATTTCAAAGGGTGGCTCGAGAAGACAAAATAAAGTATTATGATGACCTGTGCAAAGAACTGGAGATAGAAAATCAAAAAGGAAGAATATACTTGGCATTTCTCAAGCTGAAAGCACGAAGAAAAAATTCAAGCCTTGAGCTGCAATAGTGAAGGATCCTATGGGTAAAATATTAAACAGTGCAGGAAACATCAAAATAAGATGGAAGGAATACACAGAGTAATTACACCAAAAAGAATTGGTCGACATTCAACCATTTCAAGAGGTAGCATATGATCAGGAGCCGACGGTACTGAAGGAAGAGGTCCAAGCTACGCTGAAGGCATTGGTGAAAAACAAGGCTCCAGAAATTGATGGAATATCAATTGAGATGTTTCAACAAATGGATGCAGCACTGGAATTGTTCACTCATCTATGCCAAGAAATTTGGAAGACAGCTACCTGGCCAACCGACTGGAATAGATCCATATTTATGCCTATTCCCAAGAAAGGTGATCCAACCAAATCCGGAAATTAATACCATTAATATCACACGCAAGTAAAATTTTGCTGAAGATCATTTAAAAGCAGCTCCAGCAGTATATCGACAGGGAACTGCCAGTAATTCAGGCCGGATTCAGAAGATGATGTGGAACCAGGGATATCACTGCTGATGTCAGATGGATCCTGGCTGAAAACAGAGAATACCAGAAAGATGTTTGCCTGTGTTTTATTGACTATGCTAAGGCATTCTACTGTATAGATCATAACTAATTATGGATAACATTGTGAAGAATGGGATTTCCATAACATTTAATTGTGCTCATGAGGAACCTGTACATAGATCAAGAGGCAGTCGTTCAAACAGAACAAGGGGATACTTCGTGGTTTAAAGTCAGAAAAAGGTGTGCATCAGGGTTTTATCCTTTCACCATATCTATTTGATCTGTATGCTGAGCAAATAATCCAAGAAGCTGAACTCTATAAAGAAGAACAGGGCATCAGGATTGGAGGAAGACTCATTAACAACCTGTGTTATGCAGATGACACAACCTTGCTTGCTGAAAGTGAAGAGGACTCGAAGTACTTACTGATGAATGTCAAAGACCACAGCCTATAGTATGGATTACACCTCAACGTAAAGAAAACAAAAATTCTCACAAATGGACCAGTAAGCAACATCATGATAAATGGAGAAAAGATTGAAGTTGTCAAGGATCTGTAATCAACACCCATGGAAGCAGCAGTCGAGAAATCAAAAGATGCATTGCATTGGGCAAGTCTTCTGTAAAAGGCCTCTTTAAAATGTTGAAAAGCAAAGATGTCACCTTGAAGACTAAGACCTTGTCAAAGATGTCACCTTGAAGACCTGACCCAAGCCATGGTATTTTCAATCACATCATATGTATTCAAAAACTGGACAATGAATAAGAAAGACTGAAGAAGAATTGATGCCTTTGAATTGTGGTATTGGCGAAAAATATTGAATATACCAAGGGCTGCCAAAAGAATGAACAAATCTGTCTTGGAAGAAGTACAACCAGTATGCTCCTGAAGTACATCTTACTTACTGTGGACATGTCATCAGGAGGGATGAGTCGCTGGAGAAGGACATCATGCTTGGTAAAGTACAGTGTCAGCGAAAAAGAGGAAGACCCTCAACAAGGTGGATTGACACATTGGCGACAACAATGGGCTCAAGCATAAAAACGAATGTGAGCATGGCAGTGTTTTGTTCTGTAGTACAAAGGGTCACTATGAGTCAGACTGACTCGATGGCAACTAACAACTACAACAAAAGTCTCTTATGTTTCATTTCTCCTAGGAAGTTTAGCATGTTTTACAGTTTTAAAATTCCACCATTTAAATTTCATAAGCCTTCCCTCTCTAGAGTGACCATAAACAAGTCTTTTATTTGAGCTTAAATTAAGTGTTGGAGTCCCTGGATGGTATAA
Source organism: Trichechus manatus latirostris (assembly GCF_000243295.1). NCBI lineage: Eukaryota > Metazoa > Chordata > Mammalia > Sirenia > Trichechidae > Trichechus > Trichechus manatus. Next base: position 24,957,262 of record NW_004443948.1, on the reverse strand, counting down.
ACTGTTACAACTGTAGTCTGTTAACAAAAACGTTGGAGGTTTGAGTCCACCCAGAGACATCTAAGAAGAAAGACCTGGTGATCTACTTAAAAAAAAATCAAAATCAAAAAAATGAAAAACCTACAGAGCACAGTTCTACTCTGACACACATAGGGACATCGTGAGTCAGGATCAACTCAAAGCCACTCAAACTGGTAAATTGAGTTTTCCACTAAAGCAGAACTTTGAGAAATACTGGATAATTATTGTTGTTAGTGGTCATCGAGTTGCCTCTACCTCCTTGCCACCCCAAGTATAATAGAATGGAACAATGCTTGATCTTGCACCATCTTCATGATTGTTGATCTGCTCAAGTCCATTGTGGCTGTTATGTATTTTGAATGCTTTCCAATCTAGGGGCTCATCTTCCCACACTATATCAGAAAACATTCTGTTATGGTCTATCAGGTTTTCATTGACTAAATTTAGGAAGTAGATCACTAGGCCTTTCTTCTTAGTCCATCTTAGTCTAGAGGCTCCACTGAAATCTATCCACTATGGGTGATCTTGTTGGTATTAAAAATACCAATGGTATAGCTTCCAGTATCGTAACAACAGGCAAGCCACCACAGAAGGACAAACTGTTAGACGGGTGGTAGACTGGATAATTAAAACAGTTTATTGAAGTCCTAACACTTAGAAAGGGAAATCTGGAAATTAACAAATCTTAAGAGAAAAATGAGTTAGGTAAATCAATGTGGTACAATAATATTGACTCAGAAAACAGAAGAGTGGGGCATATCTAAATTTAGCAATATATCTGAAAGTATTTCCCCCACAACCAGCTCAGATGGACTTGTGTCTAACTACAAACATGGGAAGTGAGAGTTGGTACAAAAGCTTAAAGTACTATGAAATATTCAGAGTGAAACAGAAGATTACTTTGAGAGCAATAGAATAGACTAATGAACGTGAGGAATATTGAGATTCTCCCTGTTAAGTATTAGAAGCAAAGCAAAATCTGCATCTTGGCACACCAATGAAATGAGTCTGGTTGGTTAAGCTATGTTAAGGCTCAGCAGATGCATAAATTATCGGACATAACTTTCTGAGAATCATCTCTGGTGTCAAAAGTTTCAGCATCAGGGTAAAGCAGAGGACAAGCAGGAAAGGCCAGCTATTTTGAGAGGAACGGGGAAAGGTAGAAAGCACATTTTTAAGGATGGTTGACAGCAAGTATCAGCACTATTCACAGAGGTATATGAAAACAATGGAATAAAATTTAGCAGTGGATTATAAGCCCTAAGAAAAAAGGTGGAGCTTCTCTTCCTGTTTATAACTCTTGGCTGGTGTATTTTGGTGGAGGTATAAAACAACAGGAGACTTGGTGATGCAGTGGTTAAGAGCTTGGCTGCTAACCAAAAGGTCAGCAGTTTGAATCCACCAGTGCTCTTTGGAGACCCTATGGAGCAGTTCTACTCTGTCCTATAGGGTCTCTATGAGTCGAAATCGATGGCAACGGGTTTGGTTTTGCTTTTGTTTATATAAAATGAGTTTCTTTTATATTAGTATGACATAAATATTTATTCATCATAAAAATCACACAAATTACACTTTGAAATGGGAGCATGATTGCACCAAATTATACATCATTAATTCTCACAATACAACTATTTGAGTCATGTAATTGCTGCAATACATTAAACTGCACAAACGTTTAAAGTCTTCTTTATAATTACAATGTTGACATGTTCTTCAAAATATTTTGGGTCTGGGATAATAATCAAATATTCCTTTAATACCAAAACCGAACTCGCTACCATTGAGTCTATTCCTACACATAGCGACCCCATGTGTTACAGCGTAGAACTTCTTCGTAGGGTTTTCTTGACTGTATTCTTCACGAAAAGAGATCACCAGGTCTTTCTTCAACAGTGCTGTTCAATGGTTCCAACCTTTAGGTTAGTAGTCAAACACAAACCACTTGCACCACTCAGAGACCTTTACTTTAACAAGAGGGTGGATAAACATTTTTGGTGAAGGGCCAGATGGTAAATACTTTAGTCTTTGTGGACCAGATCGTCTCTTTCGGAATTATTGAAGTCTGACGAGATAGTGTGAGATCTACCATAGATAATACATAAATGAAGGGCATTTCTGTATCCCAGTAAAGTTTAATTAAGCAAACTAACAAAGAAACAAATAAAAAACAGACAGCAGGCCAAATTTGTTCCACAGGCTCTGGTTTATCAACCCTTGCTTTAATAGATAAGTTTTTAATATCTTACTTTCTCTTGACTTTCAGGATATTAGATATCCTTCAACATATTAAAATATTATCTGTTCCAGATAATAGTAATATTTATGATACAATATGGAATTGATTCAGATAAATTGAAATGATGGCAGGTTTTGATATAATAATCTGACTGTGACAAAATTGCAAATTTTGTCTTAAACCAGACTTTTTTCAGGTGCTAGCATTGGGAAAATTCAGAGACATTTAATCCCTTTCCTTGTCTGGCTGCTTCCTAGATTGTTTTAACACTCAACCCACCCACCATCTGCCAGGGTGCTATTTCCTTTCCCCACTAGATCTTTGGGTCAGGTAATTCTCCTACCTATAGGATTTCAGTCCTTTGAACAGACACAATATTTACATCAAAGGTTTCAACCAAAAAATGATTCACAATTTTACATGGTAATAATTTCCTCATTCTACTTGATTGCATTTCTTTGGAAATGGCACGGATATGAATATCTTCCATTCGGCTGGCCAGGTAGCTGTCTTCCAAATTTCTTGACATAAGAATGTCTGTCTTGTGCCTGTTCCACCACTGTACTTTGAAAATAGATACCTTGCAATCTAGATTTCACAGGTTCACAGATGAAGAAGAATTTTTCTCCAAGATGAAATACACCTGAAGTCTCACTCATACTTGATTTACATGATTCGGAAGATGAGATTTTGGACTTGGAGTCAATTTAAAACTTTCTAGATGATATGATGGGGTGAATGTGTTTTACATATGGCCAGGATATGAATTTTGGGGAACAAATGGTGGAAAATCATGGATTGAACTGTGTCTCCCAAAAATATTTGTCAACTCGGCTAGGTCATGATTCCCAGTATTGTGTGGTAGTCCTCCAATTTGTGATCCGATGGAATTGTCCTCCATTTTGTGATGTGCTGGAAATCCTAACCTCTATATGTTAATGAGGCAGGATAAGTGTAGGGTGTCTCTTGAGTCACAGTCTTACAAGAGGTTGTAACTCACCACTCTTACTCTAGACACACCCTTAGTCTAGTCACCATCCTTACTCTAGTAAACACCCTTACTCTAGTCACCACTTTTATTCTAATCACCACCTATACTCTACTCACCACAGTTACTGAAGTCACATCTTTTTATCTCACAAGAAATAAAGGGAGAGAGAAGCGAACAGAGAGGAGAAGGACTTGACTACAACCAAGAAAGAAGAGATGGGAGCGGAATGTGTCCTTTAGACCTGGGGTTCCTGCACTGAGAACCTCCTAGACCCACGGGAAGATTGATGCCAAGACACATAGAATCTCCAAGGAATGCTGGGCCCACAAATGTTGTCAGGAGACAAGGACCTTCCCCCAGTGCCAACGGAGAGAGAAAGGCTTCCCCTAGAGTTAGCACCCTGAATTCAGACTTCTGGCCTCCTAAGCTGTGAGAGAATGAATTTTGGTTTGTTAAAGCCATCCACTTGTGGTATTTCTGTTATAGCAGCATGAGATAACTAAGACAAGCCACAATTAAATTGTTGGGTCTTGTTCTTATTTTTCTTTTCTTTATCACAACTATGATAATCAATTTCAGAATATTTGATTAAATAACAATTTGTTAATGCACGATGCAATAGTTTGGTCTGTCAGTTGCTATTATTGTGTTTTGTTTTGTTTCGTTTTTGAGAGAAGTTGACATTTAAAAGTTTCCATGTTTTACTTCTTAAATGTTTGCTGATTGTACTAGTCATATCAAAACAGACTATGTCACAGTGACAAATATGCCACTAAAAAGTCATTTTAAGGTGAGAGGCTGCTGAGGGGAGCAATGATTCTAATAAGAGCAGTTCTGCTGCATCTTGTACTTAAAGGAAACAGACAAATGTGGCTTTGTATCTCATAGTGCTCCATTCAATACATAGACTACTGAGGTCAACACTTCTCTCTCTGTCAGCTCTAGGGGAAGGTCCCTGTCTTTAATCTTGGTCTGGCCGAGGAGTTTCTCAGTGCAAGGACCCCGGGTCCAAAGGACGCTCTATGCTCCTGGCTCTGCTTTCTTGGTGGCAGGAGGTCCCCTTGTCTCTCTTCTCACTTCTCTCTTTTATATCTCAAAAGAGATTGTCTCAAGATACAACCTAATCTCGTAGATTGAGTCCTATCTCATTAACATAACTACCTTTAATCCTGCCTCATTAACATCATAGAGGTAGAATTTACAAGACATAGGAAATTCACATCAGATGACAAAATGGGGGACAGTCACACAATACTGGGAGTCCTGGCCTAAGCTGACACACTTTTTGGGGGGATACAATTCAATCCATAACAAGAGAGATAAAGATTATTGAACAGTGTCATTAATATCATATGATAGAAAAATTCTGCTGAAGATAATTCAGAAAGGACTACAGTAATACATTGACGGAATTGCCAGAAGTTCCTGGATTCAAACAGGATGCAGAATGCGGGATATCACTACTGATGTCGGATGAATCTTGGCCTAAAGCAGAGAATACCCGATAGATGTTTCAAACCAAATACCAAATGCATTGCCGTTGAGTTGGATTCTGAGTAATAGCGACCCTATGAAAGATGTTAACAACCTGAGCTATATACATGACACAACCTTGCTTGTTGAAAACGAAGATGACTTGAAGAACTTAATAATGAAGGTTAATGATTACAGCCTTCAGTATGGATTACAACTGAACATGAAGAAAAAAAAAAGTCCTCAACAATTGGTTCACAAATGGACCAATAAGCATCATCCTGTTAAAGAGAGAAAAACTTGAAGTTGTCAATGATTTCATTCTACTTGGATCAATAATCAATATTCATAGAAGCAAGGGTGAAGAAATTAAATGATGTATTGCATTGGACAAATCTGCTGCAAAAAAACCTCTTTAAAGTTTTAAAAAGCATAAATATCACTTTGATGACTAAGGTACATCTGACTCAAGCCACTGCCTTTCCATTTGCCTCATATGCATGCAAAAGATGGTTAATGAGGAAGTTCAGAAGAAGAATTGATGCTTTTGAATTGTGGTGTTGGCAAATAATATCAAATATACTATGAACTGTGGGAAGAATAGATCCCTGGGTGACACAAATGATTTGTGTTCAACTACTACATAAAGGTGGGAGATTCAAACCTGTTATGTGGCACTGTGGAAAAAAGTGCTGGCTATCTGCTTCTGCAGAAAGACTACAGCCAAGCAAATCCTATGGAACAGTTCTACTCTGTAACACCTGTGGTCTCCATGAGTCAACCAACTTCCCAGCAATAGGTTGGATTTTTTTTGATTTGACCTGAAGAATGAATAAGTCTTAGAAGAAATACAAGAGTACCCCTTAGAAGCAAGGATGGCTTACTTTGAACACTTCATCAGGAAAGATTTATTACTAGAAAATTACATTGTGATTGGTAAAATGGAGGGTCAGAGAAAGGGAGGGAAACCCTCAATAAGATGGACTGATACAATAGCCACACCAATGGACTCGAACGTACCAATGATAATGAAGAGCACAGGACCATCTTGTTGCGTCACCATGATTCACAGCTAACTCGATAGCAACTAACAACAATGCAACAGAGGAATTAAATTCCTTTTTACTAGATATTGATGCATGTCTTAATCCATCATTTTCTAAGCCCACCACTACAAAAATACTCATACAATCTACTCTCATGTTATTTATGACAAAACATAAATGGTATAAATTTTAACTACTATAGATATCTTGAACTCCTAATGTTATTTGGCCCTGTTTTTAATAGCACAACACATACAAAAAAAAAAAAAACTTTATTCTTTGAAATAATGTTTTAGATACTTTATTAGTCTATAGATCTTACTGTACTAGAAACTCAACATTTATATGTTAGAAAACAATAGAGAAAATAATGAATAATTATTAAACATAATAAAGTAAAACTCTTAGAGAAATTAATTAATTACCCTTACAGAGAAATAAAATAAACACATTTAATTAGACAAAGGAAAAAAAAAACATTGATTTGATCTAGAAAGACAATAATAATTAAAAAAAAAAAGTTTTCAAATTGTTATGGGTCAAGATTCCTCTAATTCAAAGTGAATTTTCATTATTATAATGGCAAAAGATTAATCAAGAAAGAAATTAGAGCGCTGTAGAATGAAATGAGAAATGAGATAGAAAAAATGTGCTAAAACTACTGATGTATCAAATTAATACTTCCTTCATTTATTTACAAAAAAACTATTATAAGTAATTAATTATGTTCTTTTTTATTAACTTTTAAATGGTCTTCTTGTTAAATGGATATTCCAATTTTTCTTAAGTAAGTTTTATGGTAATAAAAATTAGAATCACTATAATTTATTCCAATTCTATTTCACTAAGTATTTCAAAAAGTCTAGAATGATTTGGTGAGAGCAAGGATAATTAATTCATCTTTTATGAATGAGGAAAGGTCTATATAGAACAGTCTTGATCCAGGGTCTGTGGATTCCTGTTGAATCCCACAATGTGCATTGTCTATATGAGTCTTCTTAAAAACCTCAGCTGAGTCTAATGCCACCTACAACTCCTATATGAGAATAATTTCTTTTATCTATATGATTTCTTATTTAGTTATAAGTTCCATTTATTTTAGAATTTATTTTAGAAAATATCACAATCAATTTGTCCTACATCATACCTAGTAAATAATACAGATTTCACTACCATCTTAAATGCCCTCTTTATTAAAACAGGAAAAAATATGCCAACATGTTATAAACAATTTTTTTATACAGCCCCTTTTGTAACTATACATAAATAGTTTATTTTATTCAACTTGGGGGACAGTATGGGAGTTGCTTTGGTGGGAATTCATGAATAATAGATGTCTTGAGTGTAACATAAGCACTCAAATCAGAAATAAATATCTATTCAGGATTTTTGTTTGCGTTTATATATACTTATACACTTTGGCACTAGTGACAAAATGCTTTAATTTTTCTAGTTTTGTAAAGATTTTAATATCTGTAAATGCAAGATACTTCCTCTGAATATGCTATTATATGCCACCTACTAACTTTTTGAATAGCATTTATAAAAATTTCATCATTTTGGAAAAAAAAATTGTGTTTTAATAGTGAGTTTATTATATTTATATTTGAACTATTTATTACTTTCTTAAAGGGGCAGGGTATGTCTCCATTTATTTAAAATTTATCTTTTTTCTATTATTAAAGTTTTATTGGTTCTTTTTTAAAACACTGCACAATTTTGCATATATAAATATACATATATTTATTTTGAATTGAGTGAAATTTCTAACGTTTGTTTATCTGGAACAATATTGAGGGGTGTCTTAGTTATCTAGGGCTGCTACAACAGAAATACCGCAAGTGGACGGCTTTAACAAAGTCCAAATTCAGGGCGTCAGCTCCAGGGGAAGCCTCTCTCTCTCTGTTGGCCTTCTCATCAATGTTCCCCTAGACTAGGAGTTTCTCCACACAGGGACCCCGGGTCCAAAGGACACGCTCTGCTCCTGGCACTGCTTTCTTGGTGGTTTGAAGTCCCCTTGTCTCTCTGCTCACTTCTGTCTTTTATAGCTAAAGAGATTGCCTCAGGGCACAACCTAATCTTGTAGATTGAGTCCTGCCTTACTCACACAACTGCTGCCCATCCTCCCTCACTAACATCATAGAGGCAGGATTTACAACACATGGGAAAAATCACACAATACTGGGAATCATGACCCAGCCAAGTTGATACACACATTTTTTGGTGGACGTAATTCAATCCATGACAAGGGGAATATGTAAATTTCTATCTACAGTCTCCATAAAATGATATATAACAAAGATCATATTTGAATTAATTTTTTTTTGAAGTATCATTTTTTAAAGCATTTTATTCCCTTTACCAATACTGAAAAAATACACACTATACCCCCTTATGATGGGCGAGGTACATATGTATTAAACTCAAAGCAATTGACTTGGGAATTGTAAATTCACTTATTAACAAGTAATAATTAAAAAGGAAATATAACTTAGAAAATTTCTTTCTGTATCAAAGTCACACAGACTGCCACCATGTTATAAACAAGTACTTTCCAAATAGTCTTACAAAAATGAAATAAATACTTGGTTTCATTTAATATGGAAAAAGGGTGTGATATTGGTAGGAATTCTTGAATAAAATACGTCCCCAGTATAAGAGCATATACCAGAGATCAAAATTAATTTGTTGTCAATAAATTCCAATTTACTAAGCTAATTATTGTCTTCAGACAATATTATAACAGTAAAGATGGTTTAGTTCAGTTCAAGGATATGGGTTATACTCAAGACTTTTTCTCTTAATAATTATATGAACTACTTTGAGGGAAAGTATGACATTTTCTTCAAACTTTGCATTTCCAAAATAACACTATACTGGGCGCATATCTGTTCAATAATGGTTGACTAAACTGATGCTGAATTGGTCTTTTAAACTATGTATTCGTCATTTGTTGTTGTTAGGTGCCATAGAGTTGGTTCCTACTGATAGTTACCCTATGTACAATAGAACAATACACTGCCCAGTCCTGTGCCACCCTCATAATCGTTGCTATGTTTGAGTGCATTGTTGCAACCACTGTGTTACTCTATCTCGTCCAGGGTCTTCCTCTTTTTCGCTGACCCTCTACCTTAACAAGTCCTTTTCCAGGGACTGATCCCTCCTGATAATCTGTCTATAGTGTGTGAGACAGTCTTGCCATCCTTGATTCCAGGGAGTACTCTGGCTGTACTTTTTCCAACACAGACTCGTTCATTCTTCTGGCAGTCCATGGTATATTCAATATTCTTTGCCAATGCCATAATTTAAAGGCATTCATTCTTCTTTGGTCTTCCTTATTCATTGTCCAGCTTTCACGTGCACATGAGGCGATCGAAAATATCATGGCTTGGGTCAGGTGCACCTTAGTCTTCAAAGTGACATCTTTGCTTTTCGACACTTTAAAGAGATCTTTTGCAGCAGATTTGTCAAACGCAATAACATTGTTTGATTTCCTGACTTCTCCTTCCATAGGTGTTGATTGTGGATGCAAGTAAAATGAAATCTTTGGCAACTTCCATGCTTTCTTCGTTTGCCTTGATGTTGCTTATTGGTCCAGCGGTGAGGATTTTTGTTTTCTTTATGTTGAGGTGTAATCCGTACTGAAGGCTATAGTCTTTGCTTTTCATCAGTAAGTGCTTCCAGTCCTCTTCACTTTCAGCAAGCAAGGTTGTGTTATTTGCATAACACAAGTTGTTGAAGAGTCTTCCTCCAGTCCTGATGCCCCTTTCTTCTTCATATAGTCCAGCGTCTCGGATTATTTGCTCAGCATACAGACTGAATAAGTATGCTGAAAGGATACAGCCCTGATGCATGACTTTCCTGATTTTAAACCACGCAGTTTATCCCCTTGGTCTTTTTGAATGAATGCCTCTTAGTCTATGTACAGATTCCACACGAGTACTATTAATAGTTCTGGAATTCCCATTCTTTGTAATGTTTTCCATGATTTGTTATCATCCACACAGTCAAATGCCTTTGCATAGTCAATATAACATTTATTTCTCTTGTCATACAGTTTTTGAATAAGAAGTCATCCTTAATATCTCTTTGAACAATAAGACCATATTTCTATGCCCCCAAATTAATATATATTATGGTGATATTATTTTGGAATTGGTGAGAGTTTTAAGAGTTCAATTATTGACTGCTTTAAGGGAATCTTATTACAGGATCCCTGGTGGCATGATGGTTAAAGCAATCAACTGCTAGCCAAAAGGTTGGCAGTTTGAAACCACCAGTGGCTCATCGGGAGAAAGATGTGGCAGTCTGCTTCTATAGAGATTTATAGCCTTGGAAACCCTATGGGATTGCTATGAGTCAGAATCGGCTCACCAGCAGTAGGTTGATTGGTGGTATAACAGATACAGTTTCAAACCTATTTTCCATCAGCAAAAAGATAACGACAGTGCTTTGAGCATTGTGCTCTTTTGAAGAACTATATGGAACCAAACTGACAATAGCAACTCAAAAGATTAGATAGGAAGCTTCAGGCACAGTGAGTTCATGTTAATTTGGAGGAATGACTCAGAAAAGGAGCAAGAGAATGTTTCCACAACTTGAATGTAATCAATGTCACTGAATTGTACATGTAGAAATTGTTGAATTTGTGTATGTTTTGCTATATATGGAGCCCTGGTGGTGCAGTGGTTAAGAGCTCAGGCTGCTAACTAAAAGTATGGCAGTTCAAATCCACAAGCAGCTCTTTGGAAACCCTATAGGGCAGTTCTACTTACTCTGCTCTGTAGGTTCGCTATGAGTCGGAATTAACTGAATGGCAAAGGATTTGATTTTTGATTTGGGTTGCTGTGTGTATTTTCAAAGCAACAAATAAAATATTAAAAACAATGACATTATATTAAAAATTATAGGACAATATAATAATAACAGCCATAATTTATTCAGCAACTGTTTTGCAGCAGGGACTCTGACAGGACCTCCATAGATATTATTTAATTTAATCATGCCAATTTTGCATATGAAAAACATGAAATTTAGCTAAATTAAAACAAACAAAAAACTTGCTTATTGTCTCTCTGCTAGTAAGTGATGGAGACCAAATTCAAATTTCATCTTCCCTGACTCCACTCTGGATGCTATACTGCCTCTGCAGAGACATGTCTTTAATTATCCCTACAAAGGTGTGTGTCATAAGACCAGCTCAAAAAGACTTATTAGCAAAACAACACTCTTTTCAAGTTATGTGACCTTGCTTACAGTTTCTGACATACACAACCTCGTTATTTATTGATTTTCTGTTATAATCCATAACAGGGAGATAGAGAGGCATGGAAAGTAACCTTCACAAAAGAAGAAACCTTTAGTGCAGTTATTACATCTGAGCCTTAGTGGCGCAGTGTTTAAGAGCTTGGTTGCTAACCAAAATGTCAGCAGTTTGAATCCACCAGCTGCTCCTTGGGACCATCTAGGGCAGTTCTACTCTGTTCTATAGGGTTGCTATGAGTCTGAGTCGACTCGATGGCAACGAGTTTAAGATCCTTTTACGGATTCATTTGAAATTTGTTTTGTACTTAGAAATGTTAGAGGGACCTCAGGTAAATAAACCATCTAGTGCTTCCTTGCTTTAAGTGCATATTTGCATACACAGATTCTACATTTTCACACCAGGAATTTGCAAGATCCACGTTTGGGGTCTTCAACACTTTCATCTTAACATTAGAACCAAGAAGAAGCTATTTAGAGAGTGAGCATCTGTAATAAATGTTTGCAAGTATATCATTATATGTGTGCATGTATGTTTAGAAAAGCTTTATTCTCCCTACAAAGAGAAGTCCAAAAGCCTTGATATTAGGGCATCATTTATTATAACTGACTATACAAAACTCAGGTTATCACAAGAAGTCTTCTATTTCCTAGAAGACCATTTAGGACTGTTTCCTACTTTTAATTTACACGTATCTATGGTAAAGCAGTATTCCATTATGTGGGAGTTGGGCAATGCCGAGATAATTGCAAAGTGAGTGCAAAGATTAAGCCCCAGCATTAGTTTTCTAATCAAACTCATTTTTCAATAACTGAACTTTCCAGTGATTCTGGCCTTTCTTTCCAGATCACCATAAGCATGCTTATCCCATAGCTATTTTTGCTTCATCTTTTAGCTCATGTTCAATCGACAGCTCTTGCCGGGGACAAGTGCTAAGTTAACTCTGTTGTTAGCTTAGCTGTTTAGAATTTCCTTTAGAGTTTCTAAAAAAAAAAAGAAAATGCCTAAGCAGTGCGACTGAAAAGGAATCTCTTGGAGGTGGAGCTCAGGCAAACACATGAAGGGATAAAAAATAAACAAGTAAAAGGTAAATACACCACATTGTACATGCCACTGTTACATAATGCTATCACCTTTAGAGCTGGAGGACTCCGTATCAGAGATTGTAGAAAGTTTTCAAACTCGGCCTAAACTTGATCGTATTAACTCCACACCACCCCAGTGAGTTTGCAAACATAAAGTAACATATGTGGTAGGAAGTAAACCAATGGGCTTCTCCTAAGCTCCCTATTTACCCCCTCTTGACAGCAAGTCTGGAATACCCTTTCCTGAACATCCTCAAAACACTGAGACTAAATGTGTCACTGACACATACCAGGGCCATAAAACAGTAATATTAACCTCTTGGCTTTTCCAAAAGCTGTGGTTCCATGTCAAACTATCGTCTTCAGAAATGCTTGCTGTGCTACATATTTTTCCCCCCACACTCTCCTTGCTACCACCCTTCTCCTCCTGCATGTCCTCTCCTGCACCAGACTAGGTATGGTATTATGGATTAAATTATGTTCACATAAAATATGTGTTGAATTCCTGACCTGTACCTGTAAACATGATCTTGTTTGGGAATAGGGTTTTCTTTTGTTATGTTAATGGGGTCATACCAGAATAGGGTAGATCCTAAACCTAATCACTTGTAAATTATAAAAAGAGCAGAATAGACACAGAAACACATACAGGGAAAAGACAGATACCAAGGACCATCAACAAAAGCCAAGGAACACACAGGGCTACTATCAGGGAAGGACCTCCCCCTAGAGCCACACCCTGGATTCAAACTTCTAGCTTCTTGAACGGCGAGAAAATAAATTTCTGTTCTTTAAAGCCACCTACTTGTAGTATTTCTGTTATGGCAGCAGAACTTGTGTGTGTGTGTGCACATATGTGTACGTGTACATATACACACTGGATTGTTGTTAGGTGCTGTCGAATCAGTTCTGACTCATAGTGACCCCATGTACAACACAATGAAACACTGCCCTGTCCAATGCCATCCTAACAATTGTTATGCTTGAGCCCATTGTTGGAGCCACTGTGTCAATCCATCTCGTTGAAGATCTTCCTCTCTTTCGCTGACCCTCTACTTTACCAAGCATGATGCCCTCTAGGGATTGATCCCTCCTGATAACATGTCCAAAGTTCATGAGACGAAGTTTCACCATCCTTGCTTGTAAAGAGCATTCTGGCTGTACTTCTTCAAGGCGGATTTGTTCGTTTTTCTGGCAGTCCATGGTATATTCAATATTCTTTGCCAATGCCATCATTCCAAGGCATCCATTCTTCTTTGGTCTTCCTTATTTGTTGTCCAGCTTGCACATGCATATGAAGTGATTGAAAACACCATGGCTTGGGTCAGGGACACCTTAGTCCTTAAAGTGACATCTTTGCTTTTTAACACTTTAAAGAGGTTTTTTCAGGAGAAACTACACACTGGTTGTTTCTCTAAATCCCAAGAAATCATAAGACTACCAGGATGAGGTCTCTACTATCTGATCCAGTTGTGCAGCACACATAAATACTCTTCACAAAATGTTGCCAATTGAAAGCTGTTATTATTTGTAGAAAGTAAACAGTGAACAGCAGGAAGAGATTTGAGGTGAACCAGTCCTCTCCATCCCCATGAGTACCCCATTTAGCATCTATGTTAGGCTGAGTTCTCTAGAGGAGCAAAACCAGTGAAGTGTATATATATAAATATAGAGAGAGAGATTTGTTTCAAGGAAATGGCTAATGCAGTTGTGGATGTTGGCAAGTCCCACTCTGTTGGTCAGGTGTCAACCTGGAGGCTTCTCCTGTCTAATGTGGTTGCAGGGACTGATGAACCCAAAATCGACAGGCAGACAGCAGGCTGCTGGCTCACATCTCTAGACCCAGAGGTCAGAAGATGATGAGTCTGATGCAGGATTCAGAAACAGTGATCTTTGCTAGACTATCAATATATATTGGATGCAGACCACACCCTGAAGGAAACTGATTGGTTTTCAACTGATTGGCTGCTCACGTCATATCACAAAATGAATGATGATTACATTATATTACTTTATGGAAGAGCAATGAGTCCAATGTCTGCCAAACCACTGAGAATCATATCCTAACCAAGTTGACACATAACATTAACCATCAAAGCATCATAAGAGAGTAGCCCATTTATATCTAAAAAGGGACCCTCTCACTCTTCCCAAATTACTCATGTCCAATTTTGTGTCCTTAGAATAATGCTCCTTAGAAGCAAGGATGGCTAGACTACATCTCACATACTTTGGACATGTTATCAGGAGGAATCAGTCCCTGAAGAAGGACAGCATTCTTGGTAAAGTAGAGGGTCAGTGAAAAAGAGGAAGACCCTCTATGAGATGGATTGACACAGTTGCTGCAGCATTGGGCTTGAGTGTAACAATGATTGTGAGGATCGTGCAGGACCGGGCTTTGTTTCATTCTGTTGTACATAAGAGTCGCTATGAGTTGGAACCAACTCTGCGGACCTAACAACAACAACAACATTTTTGTGTCACTACAAGCATGCTGTGAATCAAGTGTCAGCAGTTGTCTGCCTTTCTCTCTCAGCAGATATGCCAGCAGGTCAGGTCTGGTGTAGCATGGCTGTGTTTGTTCTTTCTCTTCCTGGATCTCTCTCCATGGCTTGTTTTGGCTGGATCTGGCCGACTTTGCTTAGTGGTTCTGCTCTCAACCAGTATCTTTAGGGCAACCTTAGGCCAAGGCCAGGATTAGGCCAGCATTACAACATCTCTCCAGGCAAAACTGTTTTATTGGCAGTTCCTTTATGGTACATGCCCAAGCCTCTGTGGACAACCTCTTGGTGTGTTACAGATCCCAACCACAGCTGTGGCATCTGCTGCTGCTAAAGGCAGGAAAGCTTGGCCCCCACACTGTCATTTGCCATGCTTGGCATCTGCCTGAATGAGCCCAAACTGTAGTTGCTTCCCTTTTATAGTGTGCCCAGCACCGCTGGCAACCTCCTGCCTGGAGGTGCCCAGCTGCATTGGCAATTTTGCCCATTGCTGCCTTCTGCTGATCTCATGGTTCCCACTATTTGCACCACTGCCTTCATTTCTCTGCCATGACTTTGCTGTGCTAACCTCCATTTCTCTTGCCCTTCAGTATTGTCAGCTCAGTGATAACAACCTTTGACCCCTATTACAGCTCTTTTATTTAGGTCTAGGAGGGTCTCAGAGCAGGGACTTTGGGTCCAATGACACACTCTTCTTCAGGCTCTTATTGATCAGGAGGTCCCCTAAAACCCTCTGTGAGCTTGGACATTTATATAGGAAAACTTCTCACTTTCAAGGCATGACTTTTGTAGTAGGATCCTAAGCTGACCAGTCATATTGTGTGGATTGCAAGCCACATATATGGATAGCAAACCAACCAATCTTTGAAAACCACTTATGTAATGGCAAATCTAACCAATCCTTGCAAGCTTCTTATGTGGATAGTAAAATGACCAATCCTTGCAAGTCAACTATGTGGTTACTGAACAGACCAATCACTTGGCAGATTGTAGCACAACCAATCACTTTTGAACAATTGCAACCCCAGGGCCAGAAAGGCTATATAAAGAAAACCCCTTGCACCACAGAAGAACTAGAAAACCAAGACTATGAACACTAGAACTGTAGCGAAAGGGAGAATAGGATAGGAAACATGAGAATTAGGCTGTGGTATGAATATTCTGACACTGACCTTATCTTCTAAGACCAGTACCCATAATTTGTACAGTAGACCTCCCAGAAAAGATGCAGAATCCAAGATCAGAGTCACATAGAAAGTAGAAGACAAATGAATATTTACTGTAAAGAAGTTAACTGTTTTCTTCAGCTCTTTCCTTTTCCTGCTGATCAGAATGGTCCTGATGGCTGAAAGTCAAGCAGCCATCTTGAACTCTGAGATGAAACCTGAGGATGAGTATGACAGACCATTCATATAGAAGGGTCTTGGGTTCCAAGTGACTTTCCAAGCTGCCCTAACTGCCCTGGCCTAGATTTCTTTTGTATATATATGACAGAAGTAAATCTCCATTTTGTTTAAGCCGTATTTTGTAGAGTTTATAATGGCTGAACCTAGCCCTAACTCATGTACACGCCTTTGAAATAGTGAGTTGAGAAACTGAAGAAGCCTTTTATGGAGAGGGCCATTTTTCCCATGGATGCATGGAGCAAAGCAGTAACATCTGACATGGTAACAGAGTGGTAGTGACCCAACATCACAGCAATAATAGAAAAGCATAATGCCGTGATACTGGAGGAGGGCATGACAAACACATCCTACCACAAATACCTCCTAGTAACCCTTTTTAGGTGGTGATGGGAAGTACATTAATGTCTTGTTAAGTCATCAGTAAGCCGATTAAATTATAGTATTAATATTGCATGAATATATGAACATATAAATGTTTTTGTAAAATTCAGCAAATTGACTAACTCATCTTAGCCTCAGGTTCCAGAATGTAGAGTCTGAAGCAAAAACATATTTGGTGGAGCAGAATCACTGGGAAGAGTAAGTGAGGGAAAAAGCAGAGTGGGCATTAACAGTTTTTTTCGAAAACATTAAACTCAATGTGATTTTTAATTTTGTTCAGCAGGCTATAAGATATGCATACATGTGACAAATTGAGGCAGGAGAAGAAGCCTGAGACACATTTTCTAGTAGGGAAAAATGGTAGTTGAGAGAGAGGAACCCAGTGTTGCATACTGAGTTGGTTAAGTTTCAGTTCATTTGCTCTGTGTAGGGAGTGAAAGGAGATTTTGTGGAAATATATAAACAAATGAGTATTAACAAGGACTAATTATATGAGTGTATAAAATTAATCTATGTCATCTAAAACAAGTTTCTTAAGTAAAATCTTAAGTGCCAAAATATACAAAGAATGTAATGCTTTGTTTATATACAAGATTTTTCCTTACCTGGAGCAAGAATACCAAACCAACAATGAAAGTTTTAATGAAGGGTGCTTAGAACTATCACAGGTTTCAGATCATTAATATTTTGTGCAACAATCTTACCTAAGTATGAAAATTCACCTTTAAGAAGGATGACAGACTGAGTTTGGAGAAATAAATGTGTCTGTATGATATTTTGATTCATTAACCTAGACCCAGAACAGGTAGGGAAAGCCACGGTAACGACTGAGGGAGAATTTACCATCAGCTTGGAACAAACTTTGCTTTAGAGCCAAGATTAAATTAATTAACCAAAATGTAAAAAAAAGAAATAGATCTCACACCACACAGTTTGCAAACTATGGATTATACTCATTTAATGTAGGGACTGCATCTGGGTTTGCTAAGATTTCAGAGCAAGGAAGGTCTGCATGATGGACCAATCACAACTCTTGGAATTGGAATCAGTTTACTTTGACAGATGGTTATGAATATGTTGGAAAATGGTTTGCAGAGATGAGTGTGGAATTCCAGAGTGCTGTTCCTTTGGGGAATTCCAATGGATGGTGAAGAAGCCAATTCTGAAAGATAACTTCAGAATGCTTTCAAACACCTGTTGTCCAGCAGAAGGAAGGTAAGAATTTATAAATATAGCCAAATTATATTTTGGGGATGATATTAGGATTTCTAAAGAGGCTTGGTGGTGCAGTGGTTAAGTGCTTGGCTGTTAACTGAAAGGTCGGTTGTTGGTCCCATCAGCTGCTCCACAGGAGAAAGATGTTGCAGTCTTCCCCCGTAAAGATTAACTAAATCCAACAAAATCCACTGCTGTGGAATCGATTCTGACTCATAATTACCCTGTAGGACAGAGCAGAACTGGCCATAGGGTTTCAAAGGCTGTAAATCTTTAGGGAAGCGGACTGCCACATCTTTCTCCCATGGAGTGGCCGGTGGGTCCTAACCACCAATCTTTCGGTTAGCAGCTTAGTGCTTTAACCACTGCACCACCAGGGCTCCTTCCTTAAAGATTGCAGCCTTGGAAACCCTATGGGGCAGTTCTACCCTATCCTATAGGGTTGCTATGGGTAGGAATCGACTTGACGGCAATGGGTTTTATTTTGTTTTTTTATTCAGATTTCTGGTTAATCATCCCTATTAATGCTAAAAGAATGCTTAGAAAGGAAGGGCAAGAATCATAATTTCAAGTGCAATTTTCAGACTCTAAATATCCTCAAACAAAACAAAGACAAATGTCCAGAAAAACTGAACTTATTTCAGGAGGGAGGATTCCATGTAGTTTCCAAATGCTGCCAGAATCTTGGACATGTCTGTCGAACTGTTAGCTTGCTGTGACTATATCTGAGGAAGGAGGTTTTACATAAAATAAAAGTGATGACCTGCTATAAGCAAAAGAAGAAAGGATGTTTTTGTAGATGCCATTCCCACCCAAGGGGAATGAAATCTTTATCTTAGCCAGGGCAAAATGTCTCTTGATTGGTTTAGAAAATGTTCAGCAATGGCAGGCATCTGATTCCCAGAAACTAGGCTGCCAAATGAACAATGTAAAGGCAATAACGTCTCAGGCCATTTGGACTCAAAACCAACAAGGTTTCTGTGACTCTGGCTGAATGTCTGTGTCTTTTGCAACAAGTGTTTGGCAACATTGGAGAACCAGGAATATTAAGGATTCATTTGTTAAATTTTTACTGGAAAGTGTATGAAAGTGTGCTGGAATTTATTCTAACTTAGAATTTTTGTTTCTGGGAGACTTACCTAATTGCACGTATGTTTAGAAAGCATGGAAGGAACAACTTAGAGCTGGCTGTATCAGGCAGTGATCCTCTTAGCTCCAGGCTTCGTTTCTCCTCCAATTATCTACCATCCACTGAAACTCTAAACTTTGGCGGGCAGGTGTATTAGTTTCCTATTGCTGTTGTAAGAAATTACCACAACTGGAGTAGCTTGAAACAGCACAAATTTATTATATTGCAGTTCAGAAGACTAAAGAGGATCAGCAGGGCATTGTTCCTTCTGGAGGCTCTAGAAGAGAATTTCCTTGACTTTTCCAGCTTCTAGAGGCCACTTGCATTAATTGCTTCATGACCCCTTCCTCAATTGTCAAAGCCAGCAGCATAGCATCTTCAAATCTCTGTCCCTCTCTCTCTGTCTCCTTCCGTTGTCACACCTTATCTCTGACCATTCTGTTTCCCTCTTCAAATGACAATTGTGATTTCATTGGATCCACCCCGATAACCCAGGATAATCTTCTCATCTCAAGATCCTTAACTTAATCACATCTACAAAACCTCTTTTTCATATAAGGTAACATATTCACAGATTCCCAGGGATTCAAATGTAGACATTTTGGGGCAGGGAGGGAGAGGGCTTTGTTCTGTCTTCCAGAACAGAGATGTGAATTTGACTCCCATTGCCATGAGTTAAGCAGTCAGGCATAGACAGGGAAATTACTGTGGTTCCAGCACAAATCTTGACATCTAGAAAATGTGAAGGATTAGCAGAGAAGTAAAACCTTCAAGAGATATTCTGGGGCATTTTAGAAAACTGTCTTGTAGGACACTTCCTCAGGCTTCTGCATAGTCAGAAGTTTATAGGAAAAGGCATATAATTAGCAATGCAGCTTGGGATAGGCATAAAATATCTCCCATCCACATAGATATTCATGTTCTAATTCCTAAATGGAATCTGTGAATCTGTTAGGATACATGGTGAAGGGGAATTAAGATTGCCAATCAACTGGCCTAAAAAAATAATGAGATTTTCCTGGATTATCTGGATGGGCCCAATGTAATCACAAGGGTCCTCAAAAGTGGAAGAGGAAGACAGAAGAGGGCAGTTTGTTAGAATGATTTAATGTAAGAAGAACTTAATCTTCTGTTATTGTTTTTGAATATGCAGGAAGGGGACAATGAGTCAAGGAATATGGGCGATCTTTAAAAGTTGGAAAAGACAAGGAAATGGACTGTCTCCTATATATTCCTGAAAAGAATGTGGCCCTAATGACAGCTTGATTTTGGCCCAGTGAGACCTATTTTGGACTTCTGATGTCCAGAATTTTAAGATAATAAATTTTCATATTGAAACCACTAAATCTGTGGTAATTTGTTACAGAAGCAATAGAACACTGACACATGTTTTGTCGTACCAGGGGTGAAGTGTTGCTGTAAGAAATATCTAAAAATGTGGAAATGGCTTTGGAATTGAGAGACAGGCAAAAGGTGAATAATTTTGAGGAGCATGATAGAAAAGAAACAGATCGCTGAGAACAGATTGTTA
Source organism: Trichechus manatus latirostris (assembly GCF_000243295.1). Lineage (NCBI taxonomy): Eukaryota > Metazoa > Chordata > Mammalia > Sirenia > Trichechidae > Trichechus > Trichechus manatus. The sequence continues at coordinate 24,936,984 of NW_004443948.1, read as the reverse complement.
GCAGCAATGTGGATTTTAACTATTCTGGTATATAGTAACAGAAAACTAATCCATCCCTTACCATGCAAGAGTTGATATGACTTTGAGCCCATCTGGATAGTATATGACTAGATGGAAGAGAGAATTCCACAAACAAATTCTACTTAGGGAAACTTTATTATTTCTGAGAGAGCTATTAGTTTTTCATGGAACTGAAAACAGCATACTTCGACTTTTCGTGAGGGCAATATGAGCGTTTGACGGCAGACCACGCCCATGAAGAAAACTCACAACCAATAATACAGAAGTTTAAGGAGGACTTGAGTGATTGGGAGATTTGAAAAGGCTTATTTCTCTTTTTCTGAATGGTCAAAAATATTAGAGAGGGAGGATAAACAAAAAACAAGAGCGAGTAGAAAAAACAAATTCACAAATGAAAAGCACAGGAATAGGGTAGAGGCTAGCCTCCCACAGGGAAGATCTCCTTAATATGAAAATATTGTATAGGAGACGTTTTAAAAATTACATTAATCAGCTTCAATGGACTTTTACAAATCTTGGATGATTCGAGCAACAAAATGTATACTTTGTAAAATGGAACAATTTAACTCTATACCAACATTAATATACAAATAAATGATGGCAATGAAGAAAAAGGGTTTCCTTACAGCAGAATAACAAGAAACAATATAGAAAGAATGATCAAATTATAAAATCATCATTTAGCTACCACCATAGTAATAATGGAGCCCTGCTGGCACAGTGGTTAAGAGCTCGGCTGCTAACCAAAAAGTTGGCGGTTATAATCCACCAGCCATTCCTTGGAAACTTTATGGGGCAGTTCTTCTCTGTCCTATAGGGTCACTATGAGTTGAAATCGACTCGACGGCAACAGGTATAGTAATAATTATTTCATATGTGAATTATCAACCGATGCTAAATGTTGTGGGTAAATATAAAAGTATCTCTCCAGAAGTTATTTATCAAATGCAAAGGGAAGAATAGTAACATTACAGTGGAAAAACATGGCAGATATCCTCTGAACCAATCTGATCAAATTAAAAATATCGGTAACTGAACAGATATGTAGCTCCTGATATAATGCACTGAGAAGGACAAAACCTCACTTTTGTAATGTTTCTTCCTAAAATTATAACTGGCTTCTGATCAGGAGGAAACATCAAAAAAACCCAAACTGAGGTGCATTCCACAATATAGCTAGCTCATTCTTTTTTAAAATGTCACTATCATAAAAACAAACAAAACTGATTGAGACAATGTTTCAAATTTCAAAAAAGTACTTAAAAAAACATAACAATTAAACATGAACTGTGATCATGAGTTTGATTCTGGAGAAGGAAAAGAAAAGGGTTTTTGTTTTGCTGTAAAGGACATGGGACAGGATCCTAGGTGGCAGAAGGCACAAATGGTTTGTGCTGGACTGTTAACCAAAAGGTTGGTGATTCAAACCCACCAAGTAGGACGGTGGAAGAAAAGGTCTGTCAATCTGCTTCCATTAAGATTGCAGTCAAGAAAACCCTATGGTCAGTTCTATGATGTAACTTATGGGGTCACCCTGAGCTGGAATCAGCTTGAAGGCAAACAACAACATTGAGGCATTGTTGATTCAGCGGTAGAATTCTTGCCTTCCATGAGGGTGACCAGGGTTGAATTCCTGGCCACTACACTTCATGTGCAGCCACCATCCATTGTCAGAGGAGGCATGTGTGTTGCTATGATGCTGAAGAGATTTCAGTACAACTTCCAGACCAAGATGTACTAGGAAGAAAGGCCCAGCACTCCACTACTGAAAATCAGCTGATGAAAACCCTATGGATCCCCATAGTCTGATCCAAAACCAATCATGGGGATGGCACAGGAATGAGCACTGTTTTATTCCACGTGCATGAGGTTGTCGCGAATTGCGGATTGACTTGATGGCAGCTTACAATGACAACAATATAATAGACATTAATGAGAAAATTTATCAGTTATGTGGGTTGGATAACAGTAGTGTATCAATACTACTACTGTAGCAATGTTAAATACCTGATTTTGATAATTTTTTACTTTGGCTGTGTAAAAGAATGCCGTTGCTTTTAGAAAATCCCACTGGAGTTTTTAAGGGTAAAAAGAAAAAAAAAAATGTAGCTAGATGTTAATAAAAGTTATTAATGTCCAACTTTGTATATTCTCCTTTACCTTCTGCTTTATAGGCATGATGCCATTTCATGTCTCCTTGCTTCCAGAAAAATATGTAGGAATATTTGAATCTTTTCTTCCCAAAAGTGTGTAGGTCAATCTATTGCAGAGGAGTTCGAAGAAGGCATTTAGAGAGAAGAAGCAAAATAGCTTGGTAAAGTCAGGAGGTAAGAAAGGCATAACAAAAGAAAAGACAAACTTATAGCATCTCTCTGAGTTTGTGTCAAGAATTCAAAGGGACTCACTAGCACAAACAGATGGTGCCTGGCTACCACCACCAACTGCTCTGACAGGGATCACAATACAGGGTCCCGGACAGAGCTAGAGAAAAAGGTAGAAAAAAATTCTAACTCCCCAAAATAACCATACTTACTTGTGTGACAGATACTGGAGAAACCCTGAGAGTATGGCCCCCGGACACCCTTTTAATTCAGTACTGAAGTCACTCCTGACATTCACCCTTCAGCTAAAGGTTACGCAGTCCCATAAAACAAAATGAGACTAAAGGGGCACATCAGCCCAGGGGCAAGGACTAGAAGGCAGGAGGGGACAGAGAAGCTGGTAACGGGGAACCCAAGGTGAAGAAGGGGAGAGTGTTGACATGTCATAAGGTTGGCAACCAATGTCACAAAACAATATGGGTATTAATTGTTCAATGAGAAACTAATTTGGTCTGTAAATCTTCATCTAAAGTACAATCAAAAAAAAAAATAAAAAGAAGAAGAATTCAAAGGGACTTACTACACAAACCCTAAGCCAAATGTCCAAGACTGACCCAAAATTACAAGAAACAAAGCATGTGACAGAAGTAGTAGAGAGCTTGAAGATCTGGATTGTCATGAGATCAGGGGTTAATGGATGTGTTAGCTGAAATATATGTGAAAAAATAATTACAAGAGGAAGCCTTCCCTTACATTTGGGCATAACAGATAATCTTGAAATGTAGACATGACCCAAGGGTTGCAGATGGAAAGTCTGATCAAGTGCAGTTTCATTTCCATCCAGCCAAGCAGCCTACTGCATCTGGAAATTTAAGATCAACTGATTTGTAGAAAACAAGGAAATCAAAGTCTAAGTACAAAGATTCATAACTGCTACATGCAGATTTTCCCTGCATGCAGGAAATGTTTCTATGCACAGGTGAAAATGTTCAAAATAATTACAAAATTTTGCTTAACCACATTTATTCTAAAGGGACCAATGCATAAAATTGTCAGTATAAGTCCTTGATAATATTTGCTAGAAATAATGGTGTAAATTAATACACAGATATTTTATTTTGAGGTTTACGCTGTGTAAAAAAAAAAAATGTACTTGAGAAACAATAGTAAACATAACACAAGAAGTTCTAGAACTGGCTATTTCCAGTTATTTTTTTAAAAATATTTAAAATAGAGTAGTATTTATTTTATAAAATAATACATGAGAGAATTTTTATCCTCATGTCAATTGAACCTTTAATTCTATAGATCCATAAACAATGTTTATAAACAGTAACTGAATAAGAACCATGCTAACGCCTATATTTATATATTTTTTACTGTTGTAATTAAATGAAGTTTACATTTCAAGTTAGTCTCTCATACAAATTTTTTTTTTACATACATTGTTATGAGATCCCAACTGCTCACCCCATTCTGCAATAGCACACTCCTCCTCTCCGACCCTGATTCCCCATGAACATTCAACCAGCTCCTAACTCTCTCTGCCTTCCCCTCTCACCTCTGGACAGAAGCCGCCCCTTTGGTCTCTTGTATCTACTTGACCAAGAGGCACATTCTTCACGAGTATCACTTTATGTCCCACAGTTCAGTCCAATCCCTGTCTGAAGAGTTGGCCTCGGAAATTTTTTTAGTTCTGAGGTGATAGAGAGACCAGGGGCCATGCTTTCCGGGGCGCCTCCAGTCTCAGTCAGACCATTAAGTCAGGTTTTCTTACTAGAATTTGAATTCTGCATCCCATCGTTCTACTGCTCCATCAGGGACCCTCTGTTGTGTTCCCTGTCAGGACGTTCATTGGTGGAAGCCGGGCACCATCTAGTTCTTCTGGTCTCAGGCTGATGAAGTCTCTGCTTTATGTGGCCCATTCTATCTCTTGGATTAATACTTTCCTTGTGTCTTTGGTGTTCTTCGTTCTCCTTTACTCCAAGTGGTTGGGACCAATTGATGCATCTTAGATGGCCGCTTGCAAGCTTTTAAGACCCCAGACGCCACTCACCAAATGAGAATGAAGAACGTTTTCTTAATAAGGTTTGTTATGCCAATTGACATAGATGTCCCCTGAAAGTATGGTCCCCAGACCCCCCATCCCTGCTACTCTGTCTCTCAAAGTATTTGATTGTATTGAGGAAACTTCTT
>NW_004443948.1:24914355-24930776 GCF_000243295.1 Trichechus manatus latirostris | reverse complement strand
CCCAGTAGTTTTTGAGCAAGGTGTTGTTCAGTTTCCATGTGTTTAATATTTTTTCCTTGCTTTTTGTGTTGTTGATTTCCACTTTTATGGCTTTATGGTCAGAAAAGATGCTTTGTAATATTTCAATGTTTTGAATTTTGTTAAGACTTCCTTTATGGCCTAATATATGGTCTATTCTGAAGAATGTTTCATGTGTGTTGAAAAAGAAAGTATACTTGGCTGCTGTTGGGTGTAGAGTTCAGTTTATGTCTATGAGATCAAGTTGGTTGATTGTAGCGTTTAGCTTTTCCGTGTCTTTGTTGAGCTTCTTTCTGGATGTTCTGTCCTTCACCGAAAGTGGCATGTTGAAGTCTCCTACTACTATTGTGGAGCTGTCTATCTCTCTCTTCAGAGCTGTTAGAGTTTGTTTTATGTATTTTGAAGCTCTGTCATTGGGTGCGTAAATATTTATTATAGTTATGTCCTCCTCGTGTATTGACCCTTTATATAGTGCCCTTCCTTATCCTTTGTGGTGGATTTCACTTTAAAGTCTATTTTGTCAGAGATTAATATTGCCACTCCTGCTCTTTTTTTGAGTGTTGTTTGCTTGATATATTTTTTTCCATCCTTCGAGTGTAGCCTTTTTTGTCTTTAGGTCTAAGATGCATCTCTTGTAGGCAGCATATAGATGGATCATGCTTTTTTAACCAGTCTGCCACTCTCCTTCTCTTTATTGGTGCATTAAGTCCGTTTACATTCAGTGTAATTATTGATAGGTATGAGTTTAGCGCTGTCATCCTAATATCTTTTTGTGTATTGTTCACCGTTTCTTTGTTCTCCTCAATTTTCTGTGCTGAGTCATTTTTCTTTATGTATTTTTTTTTTACATCTTTTTCTTTGCTGTAGATTTTGTGTATGCAGGGTCTTTGTTTTTCTACTTCTTTTATTTTGATCTGTAGGATTGTTAGATTCCTTTGTGGTTACCTTAATATTTACCCCTATTTTTCTAAGTTTATACCAGTCTTTTATTACTTTATATAGCCTTAACTTCCCCTCCACATGAAAAATCAATGTCTCCATTTTTTAAGTCCCTCTTTTTTGTTTCAATGTTGTCCTTTTTTACATATTGATATCTGTTTCCCTATTTTCCATGTTTTAGCTTTGATGTATTTTCAATATCCATATCTGAGTCTATATCTGGTTGCTCTGTCCTGTGTTCTAGTCTTGCATTGTTATCTGGTGTTATTGATTATCTAACCGTAGGACTCCCTTTAGCATTTCTTGCAATTTTCATTTGGTTTTTGCAAATTCCCTGAACTTCTGTTTATCTGGAAATGTCCTAATTTCGCCATCATATCTGAGAGACAGTTTTGCTGGGTATATAATTCTTGGCTGGCAGTTATTTTCCTTCAAGGTTTTATATATGTCATCCCATTGCCTTCTAGCCTGCATGGTTTCTGCTGAGTTGTCTGAGCTTATTCTAATTGGCTGTCCTTTGTAGACGACTTTTCTTTTATCCCTAGCTGCTGTTAAAATTCTCTTTTATCTTTGGTTTGGTAAGTTTGATTATAATATGTCTTGGTGACTTTCTTTTGGGATCTACCTTATGTGGGGTTCGAAGAGCATCTTGAGATAGGTATCTTCTCATCTTTTATGATATCAGGGAAGTTTTATGTCAACAAGTCTGCAACAATTTTCTCTGTATTTTCTGTTATTCCCCCCACTCTGGTACTCCAATCACTCGTAGGTTATTTTTCTCAATAGGGTCCTACATGACTCTTAGAGTTTCTTCATTCTTTTTAATTCTTTTATCTGATTTTTCCTGAAATAAGTTGGCATCAAGAGCTTTGTCTTCAGTGTCACTAATTCTAAATTCTACTGCCTCAATTCTGCTCCTATGACTTTCTATTGGGTTGTATAATTCTGAAATTTTATTGTTAATCTTCTTGATTTCTGATTGCTGTCTCTCTATGGATTCTTGCAGCCTATTAAATTTGGCATTATGTTCTTGAATAACTTTTTAAGTTCCGCTACTACTGTGTCTGCATGTTGTCTGGCTGTTTCTGCATTATGTCGAATTTCCTTTCTAATTTCTAGAAGAGTTCTGTATATTAATCTTTTGTATTCTGCCTCTGGTAATTCCAGGAAGTTCTCTTCCTCCAGAAATTTGTTGATTCATTTTGGGAGCTTGCCGAAGCCATCATGGACTGCCTTTTTATGTGACTTGATATTGACTGTTGTCTCTGAGCCATGAATAATTTATTATAATTTTACTTTATATTTGTTTAGTGAGACGTAGTTTCTTGTTTTATTTTGATATTCCCAATAGGCTGCTCTGTGCACTAGCTTGATTTTCAACACCTTTGAATTTCTATCGTCCTGTCAGCAGGTAGTTAGTTCTGTAACTAAGTATGTGCACATGGGAGTCCATTAAATTTTCCTGTATGGGTTCAGCTCTGGTGTCCAGGCAGTCAGTCAGCAAGTATATGATGCAGGCTCTCACTCCCAGTCCTAGAGAGGCATGGGTGATTGGTGCAGGCACTGGACTCTTGTTGTGGTAGGGGATCATGCCCTGAGCCAGGCAGGGGGCCGACAGCTGCCCCTGAGAGTCTGAAAGGAAAGCACGTCCCTATTCTCTAGGGTGAGTCGGTAGGTGAGTTTTGCAGCCAGACTATGAGCACCCCACTCTGTTGGCTGTAAAGACTCGAGAGCACCACTCTTTCTTGGACTCCTATAGCAGGTGTCTAGGAGCTGTAGGTGATACCACCAGTCGTCAAGCCCCTGTTGCAGATCAATAAAAGTACCTACTTAAGGGCAGGGCTGTTTCGAGGGTCACAAATCTGCCAGTTCACAGCTGAAGCAATTGAAGGTAAACTTCAGATGTTTGCCCTGTTGTACTGTGGTAGTGAGGGCTAACGCTGTTGAGATGGGTCCACACAAGTCTACACAGGGGTGTAAGGCCCTCAAAGTCTGCGGACCCTTTATACCTGTGCCTAGCAAAGGAGCTGTGCCAACCCTCTGTTGCTGGCTTAAGGGAGCCAAAAGCTTATTTGTTCCCTCTCCAAGGCTGGGAGAATGGGTCAGGGTGCCTTTTGGGATCTACTCCCAGCCCAGTGGACCCCTGGTGCAGAGTATGGAGGAAGGAGGTAAATGGGAGAAAGGTTTTTCCCAAATGGGCTTTTATTATTATTTTTTTTAATACCCTCAAAAGGCCATATGCATGTACTTATCTTAGCCACTTGGGAGCTGCTTTTCACTGGTTCGGAGTGTCGCAGCAGAATCTCTGCTGCCGGGTCTCTCTCGATGTGGAAACTGCTTCCCAAGCAAGTGCACAGCACAGCTGTTTGCCTGTTTCACTGCAGACTGGTATGGCTGCAAAGCTGCAATTTTGCTGCCACAGCTCTTGTGCTCTTCGCTTCTTCCAAACTGTCTCCCTCTCCCCTGCCCCGCGACTCAGTCTCATTCCTCAACTTCGCCTTGTTCAGGGCTCCTAGATATTCATATAAAATCATATCACTTGTTTTTCCAGGTCTTTGTTGTAAGAGGGATATAGGAAGCCTCTAACTACCCCACCATCTTGGCCACGCCCCCTCTCATGCTAAATCCTATAAATGAAGAGATAAGAGTATCCATGCCCCTTAATATGAATTCAGATACGATATTTTTTGTCTCGTTAATAGTGCTCTTCCCTTTCTCCCAATTACCCTTGATTTCTATTTTTTGACCTGTATTATATTTATTAAAACCTGCTTGGTATTTGTTCTTTCATATTCTGAAAATTAGCAATCTAATTTTATCTACATTTGCAACAACAGCATGTATTGACATTTCCTATTTTTAACTTGAAAATCCGTACTTTCACAAGTGCAGGGATTGGGGCTTCAACAAACCTTTTTGCTTTACACAATTCAATATACAGCAATATTTTTCAGACTTTTGTGCTTATTGATGATAGACTGCCCACAGATTTTGAATGACTTTCTGTCAATTTCATATTTATTGTACTGTATTTATTAAGAGATAACTCCTAAAATGCTGGAAAACTACTGAACCCAGTTATAAAATCCAACACGGCCATTTTGCATGGGTTAACTATCACCACTAAGAGCATCAGGGATCCGAATTCCATGACTTCTCTGAATTTTAGTAAATATCCCCTTTCTAATCATAAAATCCTACATTTTCCCATTAGTTAAGTCAAACGTGTCCACCAAAAAAAGCTGTGAAGTTCATTTGGCCAGTGTGATTTGGCAAGGCCTTGTGCTTCATTCCTGCATCTAAACTCTGCCAATTTTATTTTTGTAGCCTGTATTTTCAAGTGATTAATTCTGAATTGAATAATGCTCCTATCTTCGAGCACACTATTAAAGGTGTACACATATGTCTGGCACAGGTGGCTTTATCTCTGTGCATAAGGAAAGTAATTTACAGAAAATGAACCGTTATAAGCAAAAATATACCAAGATGTATGTATAATTCAAAAAAAAATCAAAATATCTGTTTAGAACTTTTTTTTTTAAATGCTAGTGAATGATATTTAAATGATGTCAAAGGCTGATGTTCAAGTATGTGATTAGTTATGTAGATTGGAAATGACTATTTCAATTCCCTTTGTAAAAAAATTGATTCGGATGTAAAATTTAATGACAAAATTACCCTTGGGCTTACATATTTATACAGTTTGCTCCTGGAATATTTAGGATTTTATATTCTGTGTGGAAAATATTTTATCAAAACTTAAGCTATGATGAAAATTACAAAACAATCAAAAAACCAAGCAAACAAAAATCCCTGGCATAATGTAGAACTTCCCTCCCCCTGCCCAAGGTGAGCATTCTTTATAATCAAGTATATCGACAAATAACTTTTAATATTATTGACAAGCAATTATGTATATAGCCAGGATTGTGGGATTTGAATCTTGTCTCTGGCACTTGTGAAAATTTGGCTAAATCATTTGTCTCCATGAAATGCAGTAGTTCTAAATATGATACCCAGGTTAGCAACATCAGCATTACTTGAGGAATTGTTAGAAACTCAAATTTACCTGCCCCAGACCAACATTCCTGAACTGGATCCTCTAAGGGTGAGCTCCAGTTATCTGTGTTTTAAAAAGCCCTCCTGGGGATTCTGATGCAGGCTTTAGTTTGAGAATCACTCAAGCCTTGGACTCTTAGGTGCTCTTCCCACATCCCCAATTCAGGGCCTACAGATCTATCCCCTGTCTTTTAAAACCATCATTTGCTGAAAGTTCTCAGCTGTATTACGCACTGAGAATCGCCCTCAGCTACAGGACACTGGCAGGAACAGACTGCTGTTGTTAACTGGTGTCAAGTGGGCTCCCAGCTCGTGACAAGTCCACGCACATCTGAACGAAATGCTGCCTGTTCCTGTCCATCTCAATACTGATTGTGGATTGGATCATTGTGAACCATATGGTTTTCAATGGTTGATATTTGAAGGTAGACTGCCAGCCCTTTCTTCCTAGTCCATCTTAGTCTGGAAGCTCTGCTGAAATCTGTTCAGTATCACAGCAACACACAAGCCTCCAGTGATAGACAGGTGTTGGCTGTGCATGATGTGCACTGGCTGGGAATCAAGCCTGGGTCTCCTGCATGGAAGGTGAGGATTCCACTACTGAACCACCAATGCTCCCCAGCCCCAGAGGGTAACCAGACTGTGGTTAGCAGGTGTAGAGGGTGTGGAGAGAAGCAATCCGTTTGCCTGCTACCCTGATGGTAGTAACCTGATAGCTTAGACGGGAAGAAATCGTATACATTTTATTTATTTATTTATTTATTATTGTACTTTAGATAAAGGTTTACAGAACAGATAGTTTCTCATTAAACAGTTAGTACACATATTGTTTTATGACAACAGTTAACAACCTCATGACATGTCAACACTGTCCCTTCTTAACCTTGGGTTCCCTATTACCAGCTTTCCTGTCGCCTTCTGCCTTCTAGTCCTTGTCCCTGGACTGTTGTGCCCCATTAGTCTCATTTTGTTTATGGGGCTGTCTAATCTTTGGCTGAAGGGTGAACCTCAGGAGTGACTTCATTACTGAGCTAAAAGGGTCTCTGGGGGCCATACTCTCAGGGTTTCTCCAGTCTCTGTCAGGACAGTAAGTCTGGTCTTTTTTTGTGAGTTAGAATTTTTTTCTACATTTTTTTCCAGCTCTGTCGGGGACCCTGTGTTGTGATCCCAGTCAGAGCAGTCAGTGGTGGTAGCCAGGCACCATCTAGTTGTACTGGGCATGTTCACCATGTACCAGGCTCTGTGGGAAGTGGTACAAGTATCTTATCTCATTTCTCACAAAAAAGCTATAAGGTACACAATATTATTACCTTGAAATTAAAATTAGGAAATTGAGTGAAAGAGGCACAATGGTTAAGCGCTCGGTTGCTAACCAAAAGGTCGGTGGTTGGAACCCACCAGTCGCCCCATGGGAGAAAGACGTGGCAGTCTCTTTCCTTAAAGATTTACAACCTTGGAAACCCTACGGGGCAGTTCTACCCTGTCGTATAGAGCCACTATGAGTCAGAATCTACTCGACAGCAATGGGGTAATACAAATAGTGCAGGATCCCTGGTGGCGCAGTGGTTAAAGCACTCAGCTGCCAACTGAAAGGTGGGTGGTTTTAACCCACCAGCTGCTTCACGGGATAAAGATGTGACAGTCTGCTTCAGTGAAGATTACAGCCTTGGAAATTCTATGAGGCAGTTCTATTCTGTCCTATAAGGTTGCTATGAGACAGAACCCACACAAGGACAACAGATTTAATTTTGGTTTTGGAATACAAACAGTGGCACAGTAAGGGCATAATGTAGTGTTGACAGTGTATGCAATAATGTAGTCAATAATGGGGTTCATTGAGCGTAGAGAATTTAAAAATAAAAATAAAATCCACTAAAAAGCTGGCCTTTCTATAATCACTATACATTTAAAAAAAAAAAAATTATTGTCATCAAGTGGATTTCAACTCTTAGCGACCCTATGGGACAGAGTAGAACTGCCTTATAGGATTTTCAATGAGCAGATGGTGGATTCAAACTACTGACCTTTTGGTTAGCACCCAGTCTCTTAACCACTGCTCTACCAGGGCTCCATATATTAGCAACTCTAAATAATATCAGTGATAAAACACTCCCCATCCAAAAGCTGCTGCTAACCTAATGTCTAACAATTATTGCAGTTGCTATTAACTTTAAATACATACATATATATGTAAGAAGAAAGCCAAGTTATACAATTGGCACCAAAAACACATAGACTTTGCAACTTTCCCTGTTACATCAGAATGCAGCCAAAGGATCAGAGGTCAAGCTGTTAGTTATATACAAATAGGACTGGTAAATTACTGTTCGTTTTTGTCTTACTGAAACTTGGAGGAGCTTGCTGTTGCTCGCAGGGTTGCTATAAAACCAGCAACTGGTTTAAGATTATTCTGAATTTTGGAAAGAAATTTGAAGTAGATACCCACATAGACATCATACCTACTGATTTTCAAAACCTATCATTTTGGATAGAAAATTTTCTTAAATTATTCATATACTTTCTGGCTACCTTCAGCAGAAAATAGAAGCAATGGAATGCACTATATTTTATCCTGTAGGGACACCTTAAGTGTCCTCTCCTCTAGAAAACCCACCTTGAGTTTTCTGATGATTGCTTATGTGTTTCTCTTTCTATGTTTGTCTAGATTCTCATAAGTATGTCTAGAAAATTCTTTATCACATGGTGTATCATAAATTCTGTGTTTGTTCCCCTTGATTAAATGTGGGTAAAGAGTACCATAAATATGTTTTTATTAATCTGTATATTGTTAGTGTCTAGCACAAGGTTTGACCAATAGGAACTGTTCAAAATAATAGATTTTGTTTTCAATGAGTTTAATTTCAAAACCAGTGTCATTGAAACTTTGCTATGAACATATCTTACACGCGGGTGAAATAGCAAAGTTTCAATGCCAGGTGAGTGGTAATTGTGCCTGAGATGTACTGACCTGGAATCTAACCTGGATCTCCTGCATGGAAGATGAGAATTCTACCAATGAACCACCAATGCATCTCATATTTGCTTACTTTTATTCAATTTTAATTTCTGGAATGCTTGAGGTGGCCTGAAGTCTCATCTTCAAGTGAGAAGAGCCTTAAACTTATCTATTAATTAACTTACTCTAAATATACCAAAGAACCCAATCTGCCATATATTTGTTTTACTTGATAATGAGAATATTTATAATACAAGAAATAACTTTAGGTAATTTATATACTCTTCAGTTCTTAACAATTCACTTACTGCTGATGTCTTAATTCAATTCACTATAGATACTTAGGCTTAGATGATGTATCTGATCCCTGAATGCACATGAGTCTGTCACCCCAATCCTGATATCAGAATTGACAGACTGGCTCCATTTTCAAAATGCCACAAATGGAATGTGATTTCTGTTTCTTTGTGAAAAGGCAGTCTTACGAAGATTTCATATGTACATATTTAATCAGACAAAATCAATTTTCATATGATTTAAATAATACACTCTAGGTAAAATTAAATGTTTAAATGTATTATGAGCACTCAATACTTTTTGTAGAATAGTATGTAACACAGATATGAACATTAAATCAGATTTTCTTCCAAATATAATCTAGCATTAATTTTAATGCCTTACTATCCATATTAATGGTGTAATGCTAATTAGATGAGGTTTTTGTTTAAATATATGATTGAACGTTTGTCAGTCAAAAATTAGTAATTTTAGAACACAGAAGCACATAAATTAATTGGATTATCTTTTCAGATTCAGTAATACAAAAATGAGTATGTTAAGGACTTTGATAAAACAAAGAAATTGGGTCCAAGACTTATAATGAAAACTTAAAGGATTCCAATTTGGAACAAATGCAGTGAAGACTATTGCATATTCTGATGTTAACACTTTTCTGGATTATGAAGCAAATGTGCATTTTAAAATTCAAGTTAATATCTCTTTTCTTAATAAGATTGTTATTTATTCATTCAACATATATTTTTTGAAATCTACTTAGTTGACAGTCTTAGTTTTAGGTATGGGGATATTGTATTAAATGAAATAAATAAAGATTCTGGGGCTCAAATACATTAGAGAAGAAAAATAAAATCTATAAAAATCAAGTAAATGAAAACCATTTTGCATTATGGTAAATGTTGTAAAGAAAATGTGCCAGACCATAATATACATAAACTTTTCTTTATGTATGCCGGCTCGGAGAATGGTTTGTGTTTGTGTGGGAGTAGGGATTGTTCAGGATGTAATCAGTCTGTGTAAATGGTGTATTAGGTGACACAGAAAGTTTGAAAGTGAGCCAATTAAAAGAGGACCAGGAAAATTTGTGTTTAAGATAGAGACAATGACACTCTCAAGGGCCATGAGACAGAAAGAAGTTCCCAATTACTAGGAAAAAAGAGACGATCAGGGAGAGAGAAAATCATGACGGTAACTCAGACAGGCAGGCCAAAACCCAAAACCAAACCATCGCTGTGTGGTCGATTGTAACTCACGGCGACCCCACGTGTTGACGAGTAGAAATTCCCCATAGGGAATCATGCACTCAGCACAGATCAAGTGCCGCCTTTATGAGGAAGAAGATGTTACAATAGTCAAATAACCACAGAATCCACTGATTATACCATAGATTATGTCAGACAGAAGTCACTGGCCTGATAAACACTGAATCGGTCTCTAACAAACTGAGCTAAGGCACTAGATCAAGAATGACACCCGGAGTGAAGAACAATTCCTCAAGATGTAGCATACAATTTGAATCACTAGCAGTGTGTTCTGAGAGGTTCTAAGAACCAAAGGTAGAAATAGTAGTTCCTTGTCTCGGCATCATTCTGGTGATACACTTGGATGTGTTTATTTAGGCTCTGCTGCATTAGAAATCCTGGGATTCGTTGTGTTCTATATAGGCAGGTAAATTGAACTTGATCATCATATGGGCAAACCGTAATAACGGAAGCAAAGAGGAGAAAGCCTGGGACTCGGGGTGCATTAAGGCTTCTCTTGCTGCTCTCAGACCTAGTGGGAACTATAACTAATCAATTGCAGGAACCATAGCTTGACAAGGGCGCAATAACCAGGGTCTCAGACCCCTTAGGGATGAAGTTCTATGTTACCTCCCAGGGCGAGAACTTCCTATTGGTGGCTTTCTGTGACCACAGTGCTCTATGAACATTCTCATTGTGAACATATTGATGCAATAAGCTTTAAAAATAATAATAATAGTAATAACAGAAGACCCTTTCTACTCACTACCACTCGAAAGTAATCTGCATTAAGGCTAGTAGTACAATAAATTATTTATACTTACTTTAGAAATTTCTATAAATAGAATTGCTCAGACCATAGTGTTTTGTGTGTTCAGTTTCTTTGGTATGTGAGAGCCATTCATTTCATTGTGAGTAGTTGTAGTTCTTTCTTATTACTCTGTTATAAAATGCATAGTATTTCATTGTGGAATGTTATCGCTTAGCCATTACAGTGCTGATAATCATATGGGTTGTTTCCTCGTTTGAGCTATTACAATTAGTGCTGCATTGAACATGCATCCGTCTGTTTTTAATGAATGCATGCTTACATTTCAGTTGGGTATATGCCTAGAAATAAAAGTGTTGCCAGTAAATACTGGCAAATAGTTTTCTAAAGGATTGAAAAAAATTATATTCTCTAGAAGATTGTTTGAGATACCGTTTTCCCTATGATCTCATCAACTCTGTTTTTTTTCATGTTAGTCATTTTAGTGAGTTTATGATGGTATGGAGCCCCGGAGGTGCAGTGGCTAAGTGCTTGGCTGCTAACTGAAAGCTGAGCAGTTTGAACCCACCAGACACTCCTCAGGAGAAAGATGTGGCAATCTGCTTTTCCTAAAGATTTACAGCCTTGAAAACCCTATGGGGCAGTTCTACTCTGTCCTACAGGATCACTATGAGTTGGAATCGACTCAAAGCAATGGGTTTTTGGTTATAACGGTATATTCATTTGGTTTGAATTTGCATTCCGCTGATGACCAAAAAAGTCGAGATATTTCCCTTTAAATGTTTAACTGAGTATTTGAATAGGCTCTTAGGTTAATTGCCAGAGTCTGTTTATTTATTTATTTTTAATTAGGAGTTACTTATAAAATGTAAATCTTTTGTAAACTATAGATAATATATACATAATTTCGAATTCATAGCTTGACACTTTGTTCTCAGATTACATCCTCTGATAAAGAGATTTTCTTAACTTTATGTACTTTTAAAATTTATACATTAATAGAATTTCCTTCTATGCCCTATTTCAAAAAAATTACCTCAAGTTCTTAAAGATACTCTGATATGATTTCTTCTAAGGCTTTATCATTTTCATTTCACAGGAGGGTCTAAAAATCCATTAGAATTTATTTTGCATATAGTGTAAGGTAGAGTTAGAGGATTTTTCTTTAATAGAACATGGATATTCTGTTTAAGCATCACCTTTTATTTAAAAAGAACATACTTTCCTCGTGGCATTGCAGCGTCATACTTGGTATATCATGTGATTTTAATTAGTGTGTCTACTATTATTAGGTCTACTACTGAAAAAAAAAAGAAAGACTACAATTGCTGTCTCAGTCATCTGGTGCTGCTGTAACAGATATACCACAAGTGGATGGCTTAACAAAGAGAAATTTATTTTCTCACAGTAAAGTAGGCTACAAGCCCAAATTCAGGGCATCAGCTCCAGGGGAAGGCTTTATCTGTTGGCTCTGAAAGAAGGTCCTTGACATCAATCTTCCCTTGGTCTGAGAGCTTCTCAGCACAGGAAGCTTCGGTCCAAAGGACACGCTCTGTTCCCAGCCTGCTTTCTTGGTGGTATGAGGTCGCCAGGTTTCTCTGCTCACTTATCTCTTTTATATCTCAAAAGAGATTGGCTTAAGACACAATCTGATCTTATAGATCTCATCAACATAAATGCCACTAATTCATCTCATTAACATCATAGTGATAGGATTTACAACACATAGGAAAATCACATCAGTTGACAAAATGGTGGACAATCACACGTTACTGGGAATCATGGCAGAGCCAAATTGATACACATATTTTTGAGGGATACAATTTAATGCATGACAGTTGCCCTCAAGTAGATCCAGACCACTGGTGATCCCATGCGTGTCAGAGCAGAACTGTGCTCTGCAGGGTTTTCAATCACTGCTTTTTCAGAAGTAGATCTGCAGATCTTTATTTCAAGGTGCCTCTACTATTCCGAACCCTTTCCCTTACAGTCAATTCCTACTCATTGTGACCCAATAGGGCAGAGTAGAACTACCCCATAGGGTTTCCAAGGCTGTAATCTTTAGGGAAGCACATTGCCACATCTTTCTGCCATGGAGTGGCTGGTGGGTTTGAACCACTGACCTTTCGGTTAGCAGCCAAGCATTTAATGATTGTGCCACCAGGGTTTCTTGTCTCTACTATTAGTGCATTTATATTCTCTTCTAATGCTCTGTT
The DNA here is from genome assembly GCF_000243295.1 of Trichechus manatus latirostris. Classification (NCBI taxonomy): domain Eukaryota; kingdom Metazoa; phylum Chordata; class Mammalia; order Sirenia; family Trichechidae; genus Trichechus; species Trichechus manatus. Next base: position 24,918,281 of record NW_004443948.1, on the reverse strand, counting down.
TGTATATCCTGCCACTGATAGAAATTCTTATTTATTATGGTTTTATAATGAATTTTAATATCTGGAAAGTGAAAGAACTCTGTTTTTATAGATTATTTAAGATTGCTGGGGCTATTATTGGCCCATTGCATTTCTGCGTGCAATTTAGAATCAGATTGGAATTTCTACGCTAAATTTTACTTTGAGATTTTATTGAATCATAAAAATTGAGAATTTTTGATATTTGTACAATATAGCATCTTCTTACTCATTATTTCTGTTTTCATATTTATTACTGGTTGTGAGATTCCAAACCTTCCTTATTTATCACTAAGCTCAATTTTCGGATTTTTAAGATTTCAAACCTACTTTCATGAAAAAGAGCTGCAAGTGTGATTTTTTTTTCTCTTGTAATATCCTTCTGGTTTTCATATCAAGGTATGGATAATCTCATAAAAAATAGTTGAGAAGTCTTCTGTATTTTTTAGTTTTCCCTTCTGAAAGTTTTAGGTCTAGTGTTATTCTTTCATTTATAGGGAAATCATTTGTGACTGCAGTTTTCTTTTTAAAAGGTTTTCAAAGATGAATTCAATTTTCTTAACATATATTGGATTATTAAAGTTTTCTTTTTCAGCTTCAATCTGTTTTGCTAAGTGTTTATATAATGTATACATTTTATCTAAATTGTCATATTTGTTGGCATAAAATTATTCATAATAACAATTATTGTGCTATTTAAGTCTGTGGTTATGTCTTTCTGTAATTCCTGTGACTGGGATTTTTTCCATCTTTTTTTTTTTTTTTTCTCTTTTATTCAGTCTTCAAAAGGGTTTCTTAATTTTATGGATATATTTAAAGATTTGACTTTAGCTTTTTATTTTCTCTAATACATTATTTTATTGTATTGTATATTATATTTTATTCTATGTTGTTTGTTCTGCTGTTATGTTTATGGTTTCTTCCCTTCTATGTTTCTAAGTTATGATTTTCTGCTCCTTTTCTAGGTTTTTGAGTAAAAGATACTGATACTCAGCCTTTCTTTTCTAATAAATCTACTTTTGCTATGAATTTTTCTGTAAAATTTGTTTTAACTTTATTCTAAAATCATTTACACTTTGTCTCTTTGTTACCTTTTTTTTAATTTTAATTTTGTTGCTATTTGTTCTTTGAACAAGAACCATATAGAAGTCCACTGTTAATTTCCAGAAATTGATTATTGTTTACTAGCTTTTTTCCAGTGAGATTAAAGAAAACACTATAAATATTTATTATTTTGTTGTGGTGGTGGTGGTGATGGTAAATATATATGTAACAGAACATTTGACATTTCAACAATCCTCACAAGTACAATTCAGTGACATTAATATGTTCAATTTTTTTTTTTTAATGGCCCAGTATATACTAGATTTTGGTAAGTGTTTTTCTAAGTGTTCTATGTTCACTTTTAAAGAACGTGAATGCTTTTATTATATTATATAGGGTTATAAAGGTACATTTGTGTGTGTATTTATACATTTGTTCAATTTGATAGTCATGCTGATCAGATCTTATATACTTACTGACGTTTTTTGTCTGATTATTTCCTCACAGAGTTGAGTGAATATTTCTCTATAATTTTGGATTTATCTGTATATCCTTTTCATTGGGTCATTTTTTGGTATATGCATTGTTATACTTTGCTATTGAGTGTTTATAGGTTTTGGAGTATGGTATTTTACGTTATGTTGATTATGCTGACTTTTACAAATAGTGTTATTTATCTCTACACTGAAGGACTCCCTTTAATGTTTATTTTAGTGCTTTATTGTATAGATTCCTACCCTACACAATTTCAGAACTTGAAAAATCCTAGGGAAGGAGAAGGGCAGAGAACTCACTAAATATTCAGGTATGTTAAGTATCCAGTTTTGTCACTCTTGTTCAAAGGAGTAAGACTGTCAAAAGTTCTACTGTCCCTCAGTTAAAAACCTCTACTGGAGCCCTGGTGGCTCATTGGTTAAAAGCTTGGCAGCTAACCAAAATGTTGGCAGTTCTAATCCACCAGCTGCTCCTTGGAAACACTATAGGGCAGTTCTACTGTGTCCTATAGGGTCGCTATGAGGCAGAATTGACTCAGTGGCAATGGGTTTGGTTTTGGTTATTTGGTGAGTGAGATGAAGGCAGGATTCTCAGCCTCTTGTACAAGACTGTGATCGACAAATGGCCCTAGGGAAAACGTGTCTGCTCCAGATCACCTCTTTATGGTACCCGTCTCTATTTGTGAAAAACATTTAGTTCTTGTTCTTCATATTTTTTATTGTTTTATAACAGCATATTTTTTTCATAATTCAGCTAATAGTTATTGGTGGCAGTAACATTCTTCTCTGAACTATTCAATGTTAATCAGATAAAGCAGTTATTGCTTTTGTATTAAACCAGAAGCAGCAGCCTTATATTTGTTATGTTTTGTAATTAAAAAGATAGGAATTAGTAAAAATAAAAATGCCAAATTAATTCTGATATACAGTACAAAAAAACATTTAATAAAGTTAAAATCCTTATGAGGCATATTGAACTCATTGACTTAAGTAGTTAGCTTTAGTATCAATGATTCTACTGTTTTTAATCTAGGTAAAATCCTCTAATCTTAAATAAACTTGGGATATTAAATCATCAGGAAAAGTCTGTATTTTTGGACGAAACTATAAAAGACTCATTATATTCAGGCAGACTATCTGCAACAGTAATGCTCATTCTTATCTCAAGTCAACGGCAGACTTCTATTTTATGGGTTTTATTGTAACTCAAATCCTACACGAAATCCTAATTGAAAAGAATTTGACAGTCTGTGTTTTACCTGCTCTAGACAATATGACACATCCCTAAACTATATTGTACAATTTGGTACAAATTGCAGTTTACTCAAGAGAGACATAAAATTATGATGAATGACAGAATTAGCTAGAATAAGTTATATTCAACTTTAAAAATGATTTCTCGTCCACATTAAAATGCTGTACAATCCAGTCACATAAGCTAAATCAAATCTGGCAGGGAGAACGTTCAGTTACCAGAAGATCTCCTTTGTCATGAAAGTCTACTTTGAAACTAAAATAAGAATACACACAAAATACAATTTTCAAACGGCAGAGATCTTTAGAAATTATTTTGGCTCAAAAGCAAAGAAAATACCCTGGATTTGCCCTTACAAAAAAGAAAGGCAGAAGATGTGGACTAACTTATAACATCTTTAGTAAAATAGGTAGAAATCGATCCTTAATTTTTAAGGGACAAATGAGATTTAATTGCATTACTCACTTTACTGAATGAAATACATATAAAGACAATCATGACAATAAACAGTCATTAATTCTTACAAGACTACGTCATTCATTATATAGTTTTTTTAGATTAGGGACAATCATTCTGTTTTTTTTGCTGTCTGTTTCCCATGTCAAGCACATGTTAGGAATTACTCATCAATTTAAAAAAGTATATATAAATAATTTTACATAAATTATATATATCTATTTAATATATAATATATATATAATAAATGTAACATAAAATCTATGATGCTCACTTTGAAACATTCTTTTCAGCTACATTAGTGAAACCACCTTAGCTTTCTTCTGTTTTTCTTTCCCTTTTTTTTTTGTTTTGAAAGATAGTTCCTACAAGTCTTCTTTTTTAACAATATCCCTACTCAATATTCTTTCATTCCTTTGATTTTGAGTAGTATGTTGGAAATGTGTGTGTAAGAGATTGTGAAAATGGAGTGGAAAGTAGAGCTATATTAAGTTTTGAAATATAGGTCTGAAACCAATACTTCTGCAGGGTCATTAAATTTAAACTATAACATACCTGCCACTATCTTTCAAAAATTATTTAAAATCATGTATCAACTATTTAGAGTCCCTAGGTGGTACAAACAGTTAATGCACTTGGCTGCTAACCAAAAGGTTGGA
>NW_004443948.1:24904161-24908270 GCF_000243295.1 Trichechus manatus latirostris | reverse complement strand
ACTTCAAAATGGATCAAAGACCTGAATATAAAGCCTAAAACTATAAAGTTCATAGAATAAAAAATATGACCAACACTTCAGGCCTTAATACATGGCATTAACAGGATACAAACCATAACCATCAAAAATCTACCTCTCACCAATCCCTGGTGGTGCAATGGTTAAGTGCTGGGCTGCTAACCAAGAGGTTAGAGGTTGGAATCCACCAGCTGCTTCAAGGGAAAAAGGACCTGATATTTTGCTCCTATAAAGATTACAGCCTAGGAAACTGTTATGGATTAAATTACGTTCCCCCAAAATATGTGTCAACTTGGCTAGACCAGGATTCCCAGTATTTTGTGAATGTCCACCATTTTGTTATCTGATGTGATTTTCCTACGTCTTGTAAATCCTACCTCCATGATGTCAAGGAGGCAGTATTAGAGGCAGTTATGTTAATGTGGCAGGACTAGATCTACAAGATTCAGTTGTATCTTGAGTCAATGTCTTTTAAGATATAAAAGAGACAAGCAAGAAAAGAGACAAGGGAAACTCATACCACCAAGAAAGCAGCTACAGGAGCATAGTATGTCCTTTAGACCCAGGGTTCCTACACGGAGAAGCTCCAAGACCAAGGGGAGATTGATGACAAGGGCCTTCCTCCACAGCCAACAGAGAGAGAAAGCCTTCCCCTGGAGCTGGCACTACGAATTCAGGCTTCTAGCCTCCTAGACTGTAAGAGAATAAACTTCTGTTTGTTAAAGTCATCCACTTGTGGTATTTCTGTTATGGTAGCCCTAGATAACTAAGACAGAAACCCTATGGAGCAGTTCTACTCTGTCATATCTGGTCGCAATGAGTGGGAATTGACTAGATAGTACATGACAACAACAACAGCAATAATCTCTCTCATTATTGTGGTTTATCAGAAAATGTGTATGTGTTTTCCTTCTGATGCTTTAATTTCTAAGACACCGTAGGAGATGAAGGGTGTGGGAATAGATTAAATACTTTCATCTTGTATATAAAATGCATATATCTTGCATATAAAAGTGTTCTACCTTGAGTGTAAAACCAGTGTTTTATAAATGGAAGCAAAAATTCCAATGCCCAGAGCTAATAACTATTAAAATATTATCGCTAACATATATATTAAAAACAAGATATGCCATACGTGAGTATCCAGGCAGATGTTCCTCTTGCTTATCCTACTTTTTAATACAGAATAAAGTATATCTGTAAATGATTTCCATATATAACCTGCTACTTGCTTACATTTCCTCCTTCAAGGTGAAGTATTCCCAGACAGAGTGTTAGGAAATCTGCTTTTCAAAGCTTTTCAGAGCCAAAAAAAAAAAAAAAAAAAATTAGCACCTCAAAAATTAGGTAAGTCATAAATTAATCTTAATTGATTTCTCAGAAATAGGTTGAGCACTAGAAAATATCTAGGTTTATCTTCTCTTTTTTTTAAAAGTGAGTTTTTTTTATGATAGTATTGAGAAACTATCTTGGGTTAATGGCAGAAAAAGTGAACAGAATAAAATAATGGGATAGGAATAAATTCTATTGTTGCTTATAACTTTGAGATTTGTAAATAAACTCTTGTTTGGTTTTTTGAGTTTTCAATTTATCTTTTATGTATAATTTGACTATTAAATTTAAAAAATGCTAGTTTCAACACTAATTAGAAAATGTTCGGTTATAAAAGTGATCAAATTTTGGGTTCTTTTGCGTGTGAGAAATTTTTATGTTTACGTAATAGATTACTGTCAGGCTGATGATCTAATTGAGAAGCTACTGTACATGGTTTATAACTGGGGATATAGGAGTAAAAACAAGTCATCTATAAGTATTCTCCTCATTTGTTGATCTGATTGAGGAGCCACTGTGTATAATTTATAATTGGTTACATAAGGATTTGACTAGCTAAAACTCCAATTTATAACCATAGAGTTTTCATTCTACATTAAATTTATTTTATTATCAACAAATGTGTACATATACATATTGTTTTTAGAAAGACTTAAGGAACTTTTTGATGTTATGCATAGCTATCAAGACTGGAGAAACACTATAGGAATATTAAAATCAATATTCTAGTGCAGTTGAGCAACAGTAGTATTGCTCACTACTATTTGTTTGCAGCCCTAGTGGCACAGTGGTTAAGAGCTTGGCTGCTAACCTAAAAGTCAGCAGTTCAAATCCACCAGCCACTCCTTGGAAACCTTATGGGACAGGTCTACTCTGTACTACAGGATCGCTATGAGTTGAAATCAACTGGATGGCAACAGTTTTGGTTTTTGGTTGGTTTACCATTTGTTTACCACATATAAGTCCTTAATAATGTTTAATAATTAGTATAATTGGAACAATACTTATTTGACAGGGCCACTGTGAATTAATAAATTAAATAAAATATACCTAGCTTAGTGCCTATGATCTGAGAGGTGTTTAGTAACAATTATTTGGCATTCTACCTATAAGTCACTTACATAAATATAAAAATTAAGATCGATGTTAGTAAATCATTTTGGGGACAATCTGTAGCTGTTCTAGCTACTTTAGAGGCATTTGTTCATAACCTCTCAATTACTCCCTGAGGTAGGTAATACCGTTGTCCATGCTTCACAGATGATCAGTGTTTATTTGTAATAGCTATATGTCTAGACAAAATTTTAATGTGAGGGCTTTACTACACATTTGTAGTTTTGCTTTTTACTTCAGATTTGTCTTGATGTATCTTCCACTCTCACTAATGAAGCATAAAAGGCCCTTGTCACAGCATGAAATTAACACCATGTGTGGGCTTTAGCAGCCAGACATAAAATAATGGGCGCCGGTGGGTTTGAGTTTGGTTTTATCCTGCATCAGGGTTAAGAGTACATTTGACTTTTTTTTTATAAAGAAATAACTAATTTAGAAACAGCTTTTGTTCAGATTCTAATTAGGTCATGTGTGCAGGAAGTGTTATCAGGCTTCCTACTTAAAAGATAACACCTATTGTATAAATTGCAAATATAAACGACCTCAAAGAAACAAATTAATAAAGCATTTTCAAGAATTTTATTTTTTCTCACAGCATGAAATCTTCTTTTAAGTTACATAAAAAATGAAATGCTAAAACCAAGAATTAAAGCTTTATCAGGACACCTTTATGTAAAATTCCAGCTTAATAAGACTGAAATATTTTGCTCCATCGGGGCTTTTACAAGAAAATTTATGTTGAAAACAGCTTATGCTGAACGAATTTTCAATATATGAATATAAACAGAATATAACCAAAAACACATTGCAGTCTAGTCAATTCTGACTCATAGCAACCATATAGGACAGAGTAGAACATCCCCATAGGGTTTCCAGAATGTATATACAGATATAAATGCATTTTTGGCAATTTATCAAAATCATAATTCCATGATACCATAAATGAAAGAAATGGCATACCAACTTCTGAATGCTATGGTACAGAACTAAAAGGAAGCCTGTTGCCATAGAGTTGATTCTGACTCTTGGCAACCCTATGTGTGTCAGAGTAGAACTGCTCCACAGGGCTTCCTTGTCTGTAATCTTTATGGAAGCAGATTGTCAGGACTTCCTTCCATGGTACTGCTGGGCGGCTTTGAACAGCCAACCTTTAGGTCAGTAGTTCAGCGCAAATCATTGGTGCCACCTAGAGACTTTGTTATGGTATATATTAGTTTAAAAACATAATAACATGCTTAAACAAATACTAGAACAATATTGTTCAGAATCAATGCAAGTAGGAAATGTTCTTCAAAAAGTACATAGAGATAATTTATAAATAAACCAAGTTCCGAAATTGATAGTATTGGGTGAAATTTAATTTCAAGACTATTGATTATTCTAGTGCATATAGAGTTAGGACCCATGAAAGAACTTTGCAGATGGCTTTAAAGTTATGGACTTTATTATTATTTTTTTTTATTATTGTACTTCAGGTAAAGGTTTATAGAACAAATAGTTTCTCATGAGACAGTAGTATACATATTGTTTTATGACATTGGTTAACAACCCCACAACATGTCAACCCTCTCCTTTCTTGGCCTTTTTTTTTTTTTTGGTGAAAATATACATAGCCAAAGATACACCATTTCAAAAATTTCTACATG
>NW_004443948.1:24870480-24904061 GCF_000243295.1 Trichechus manatus latirostris | reverse complement strand
AAGAACCAACTTTTGGTTTTGTTGATTCTTTCTATTGTTTTTCTGTTCTCTATTTCATTTATTTCTGCTCTGATCTTTACTATTTCCTTTCTTCCACTGGTTGTGGGGTTTTTTTGCTGTTCTCTTTGTATTTGTTTGAGTTCTGTAGTTAATGTTTTGACATTTACTTTCTCTTACATTCCATGAAGCCCTGGTGGCTCAATGGTTAAGAGCTTGACTGCTAACCAAAAGTCAGCAGTTCCAATTCACCAGCCACTCCTTGGAAACCCTATGGGGCAGTTCTACTCTGTCCTATAGGGTTGCTATGAGTCAGAAGCAACTCTATGACAATGGTTTTGGTTTTTGGTTACATTCCATATCACATTGATTCCTTACCATATTTATTGTTTGTTTTGCTTAAATACATCCTCTAAAGTTCATCCAAGAAAGATCTTTTTGATAAATTTTCTAAGCATTTATTTTAATTTGAATTTTACATTTTTTGAACTTTTATGTTTAAGTGATAGTTTTTTTCATGCAGTTCTAAGTTCAAGCTTATTTCTTCAATATTTTTGAAACATTATTCCATTATGTTTTTGCATTCAGCATTACTATACTTATTCTTGATACTTATTCCATTTTAGGTAATAGGCATATATCCCCCTGGAAACTTCTATCAGCTTCTCTTTGTCACTGATGTTTTACAATGTATCTAGATTATTATGGGTATGTGATCATTGCCCACACCAGAGAAAGTTAAAAATGTAAAAATAGGAAAGGGATTTTTGCAGTAAAAAATGATTATGATTCTTCAAGTTAAACAGATGAGAAAGCTTCAGAGACTACCAGACGAAATGAGTTATAAAAATGAACACAAATACACACTGACACACATGCATACACAGGTGAACACACATGAACACATGTGCACACACGGACAGACGTCCACCTTTTGTCCTCAAGGATATAGTTCCATTTTAGGTTAAGATTCTGCTTCCATTAAACCACTTACTTCATTAAAATCTTGAGTGATAAGGCAAAGTCATAGGAAGTCTCTAGGGACATGGGCTTGCCGTTTCATATATTTTTACCTCACTTTCTACTCTCCATAATGTCCTGGGACCAGAGTGGTTGGTAGATTTTTTCTTTTTCTTTTTAACATTCAATGTCATATCCTATTTTACTCAAGAAGATTCACAGCAGAGACTCTTAGGTAAAAGTGCAAGGTTTTTACACCTTGCGAGGACTACAATTTCAGGTGTCTAGCTTTAACCTTTGACAAGTTAACTAGGCATTAAATGGATATAGCAAGTCCTTTCTCCGCCCAGTAATACCTATGTCTAGAGCTGTATAAATCAAATGCCCTCCTTTCTTGCCCTAGGGAAGTAAGCAAGGTGGAGGCCACTGGCTGAAAATGATTTAAGGAGGGAAATTAACATAAATCAGTTTAATAATTGTGAGCATGTTATTTTCATTGCACTAGTTTCCAAAGGACTCAAATTCTTTGCTTGTGTTTCTCTAATATCATGAAAAATATCTACCAGCCTGGTTAAAGATCCCTTATTTTCCCCTCTTATTCTCTATTCTGTCCCGGGAGAAGGACATCGTGCTTGGCAGTGTGTCAGCTAAAAAGAGGAAGACTCTCAATGAAATGCATTGACATAGTGGCTGCAACAATGGGCTTAAGCATAACAACAATTGTGAGGATGGTGCAGGATGGGCAGTGTTTCGTTCTGTTGTACGTAGGGTCACTATGAGTCGGAACTGACTCAACAACACCTAACAACAACATCCTCTATTCACAAACATCTCAGTTGTCCAGCTAGGTATCTCCTCAAGCCCCAAAATTCTTCATTTATCTCAGCCTCCCCCCTCCTAGACCTTTATTAAATGGACTAAATTCATTTTTTTAATGCAACTTTTGCTTTCATTTTCCAGATTTTAAGTATCTGTTCTTCTCCTCACACTCTCTCTCTTTCTTTTTTAAATCACAGTAACTGCGAAGATCCAGTCTGCTAAATTAGAATATGACCAAGAGAACTGGGATGGGGAGATACTTGTAGCTGGATTCTTCTTGAGGTAGGGACACATTAAATCTATAATCATATATCAAAATATATACGTTGAAGTAAAAAATAACTGAAAGTATGTTCATGACAAGATTAGATATTTTTATTCGGTTGTAGTTGTTTTAGAAAACTTTTCAGGAAAATATGCCTATTACCATTTATTAAACTTTAAATAAACCTTTATGGGGAAAATCCCATGATAGGCCAATTCATCATTTATTTGGAACTATATTTTATAGGAAAATTTTACATTTTACTGGGCTGGCTCATGCTATAGAAAAGTAAAACAGTTAACAATTGTTATGACACTAGATAAAAAAAAAAAAGAAAATTTGTTAGATTGTTAACTGGTTTCTCAGGCTTAAACCCATTTACATATATTTGAAAATATTAGAAAACTGATTAAGCATTTTATCAAATTGCATCATTGAAAATATTTGGGACATATTTTCTTTAAATAATTAATATCATGAAAAAATATATGTATATTAGGAGAAAGGTGACCTTTGGATATAGTTAAGAGGCAAAAGGAGAATACATATAAAGAAAACAAAAAGAAATAAAGAAAACAAATAGAAATAAATAAAACAAAAACAAGTAAACCTAGAGAGCAGAATAAAAACAAAAGCACAAAGAGAGCCTGAAAAGAAAGGAAAGCACACGTGATATGCTTTTAGTAAAACTTATAGCTTCTGTGTAAATAGGTTTGACAGGTTGGAACTAGAACTGATGGAAAGTCCTATTTAAGCCTCTAGTGGATGTGGTACTACTACCATAGTCCTCCTGACTCAGGAACATAAATGATGACAGAGTCTTTCTTCTAAAAGGCTTTGCCTCTAATTAGGGTAATCCAAATTTCAAAGTTCTTTGACTATTTTACCCTAAGAACTTTTAACTGATATAAACATTTTACCCTAAGAACCAAATCACAGTGTATGAGGTCTGGATGTTGAGATATCAATATTCAAAGAGAAAGACGTAAAAGTCAGAAAAGAGACGAGAAAGAGAAATAATTCTTACCATGTCCTGGTTCAGGGAGTCAGCAAACCACTGGCAGACAGAGCTGCAAGCTTCAACCAAAGTACCTTCTTGAAAATGTAAATGGTGCATAAAACTACCATCCAGGTTGTGATGTCGCACCCCTGGAAAACAATTAAATTAAAAAAAAATTCACTTGACATCCCAAAACCCATTCTCTGAATGTTCATACCTGCTTAGGAATATGAACTTTCGGCCATGCTCAGGTATATGAGAATAAGTTGCACAGAAAATATAACTTCAAATAAACAAATTTGAGAGAGAATTAAGCAAGAAAGAAAAGAAGAAAAGAAGAGAGAGAGGGAAGGAGAGAGGGAGGGAGGGAGGGAGAAAGGACCGAAGGAAGGAAGGAAGGACGGAAGGAAGGAAGGAAGGATGATGAGAGAGACAGCGAGAAAGAGAGAGAGATTATACAAAGTCAAAGTCAGCAGATTTCTACAGGAAGCAAACTGAGTTTCACTATAGATAAAATATGAAAATATAGCAGTTGTCAAAACGCTTGCTTTTTTTTCAGTGAAATGATTCTGCTACCCAAACTAGCAAAATAAGTTTTGAGTATGCATGCAGTTTTCCTGTTTTAATCACAAGAGCACATAGAAGTGATTCCACATATATTTGTCAAGGAGAAAAATTAGTTAACAGACATCTTACTTTGATTATAAGTTTCTTTTTTTTTTTTTTTTTTAACTCACGAAACCAAATATTAACCATAAAAAAGCCAGATACAAACTGCAAAGGCATTGACTTTTTTTTTCTTTTTTCTGGGCGGAAGCTGCTCTACAGCAATTCAAGTTTGTCTTTTCCTGATAGAAAAGGGAGTTGTTGTTGTTAGGTGCCATCAAGCTGGTTCCGACTCATAGCGACCCTGTGTACAACAGAACGATATGCTGCCGGGTCCTGCACCATCCTCACGATCATTTTTATGGTTGAGCCTATTTTTGCAGCCCCTGTGCCAGTCCATCTCGTTGAGGGTCTTCCTCTTCTTCACTGACCCTCTACTTTACCAAGCATGATGTCCTTCTCCAGGGACTGATGCCTCCTGATGACATGTCCAAAGTACATGAGATGTGGTGTCGCCATCCTTGCTGCTAAGGAGCATTCTGGTTGTACTTCTTCCAAGACAGATTTGTTTGTTCAATATTGTATTGTATATTCAATATTCTTCACCAACAACGCAATTCAAAGGCATCAATTCTTCCTCAGTCTTCCTTATTCATTGTCTAGCTTTCACATGCATCTGAGGCAATTGAAAATACCATGGCTTAGGTCAGGCGCACCTTAGTCTTCAAGGTGACTTCTTTGCTTTTTAACACTTTAAAGAGGTCTTTTGCAGAAGATTTGCCCAATGCAATTTGTCTTTTGATTTCTTGAATGCTCTTTCCATGGGTGTTGATAGTGAATCCCAGCAAAATGAAATCCTTGACAACTTCAATCTTTTCCCCGTTTATCATGATGTTGCTTATTGGTCCAGTTGTGAGGATTTTTGTTTTCTTCATGTTGACGTGTAATCCATACTGAAGGCTGTGGTCTTTGATCTTCATCAGTAAGTGTATCAAGTCCTCTTCACTTTCAGCAAGCAAGGTTGTATCATCTGCATAATGCAGGTTGTTCAGGAGCCTTCCTCCAATCCTGATGCCCCGTTCTTCACATAGTCCAGCTTCAGGATAGTCAATAGCAAAATCGTTACCTTGCGATTTAATGAAAAAGAGTCTAGAGTTACTTAACTGAAATTTCAAAAGATCTCATGGCTGCAGATGGGTGGAGGTCAAATTATTAGGAGCCATACCAGAGAGCACCTTGCAACCTGATATCAGTTGATATCAGTAAAAGAGGGAAGGCAGGGTTCAATCAGTCATGTTAAGATTAGCCAATGGTTGATCTTTTATTCTTCTCCTTCCTCTCCTCTTTATAAGTTTTATTGTAACTAACCTAATTCAAGCCATTTTCTTTTTTTTTTAAATCAGAGTGGTCTCTGTATGAAAACAAACCAAACCCATTGCCATTCAGTCAATTCCAACTCATAGGGACCTTACAGGAGAGATTATAACTTCCCCATAGGATTTCCAAGGAGCAACTGGTGAATTTGAACAGTCAGCCTTTTGTTTAGCAGCCAAGCTCTTAAAAACTGTGCTACCAGGGCTCCAGTCTCTCTGTATGCATATAGAATAACTGCTCAGAATAAACTTTATGTTTAAATTTCATGGATTTTTGATTATTTTACATATTAAATCATGTTACTTCTAAGAGAAGTTAAAAACCAAAAAAGCCAGTGCCATTGAGTCAATTCCAACTCCTAGCAACCCTAGGGAGCAACAACACAGTCCAGCACTGAAAAAACAGATATTGATCCATTTTTTCCACATATTGTTTAAAAAAATTCTCAAGTCTACAGTTGTGCACACATATGCATGTCAACTTCTACAAGTGTGTTCTTTCTTTCCAAAAATCTATACTTTGTTAATATTTTTATTATTAATGAACTATTGAAAGTTTTTAAATTTATGATACTTCACCTTAAATCTTCAGAGATTTTTCCATAGAACTATAGCTTCTATTACATAACACAGTGCAATTATCAATATCAGTAAATTTATTATTTGGTGCAAAATTATTAATCTGCCTTGGTGATGCAGATTCGTAAGTGTTTGACTACTAGCCGAAAGGTTTGTGGTTCGAACCCACCCTAGGATGCCTCTGGAGACAGGTCTAGCGAACTGCTTCTGAAATGTCACAGTCTTGAAAACCCTATGAAGCAGTTCTACTTTGCAGACCTGGGTTCACCATGAGTCAGAATCAACTCAACAGCAGCTAGCAACAATATATAAGTATCCATTCCATATGTAAAGTTTATCATTTTTTTCCAAAATATATACTTTACAGTAATTTTTTCCATAATATAAGGTAAAAAAATTCATGATTGCTCAATGCATGGTCTTGCCTTGTCTCTTTTATCTCTTTTAATTGGAAAACAGTTGTTCAGCCTTTTTATTTTTTGTTTTTCTTTATCTTGATATTTTTGTAGAATATAGGCCACTTGTTTTGCAGAATGCCCCACAATTTGGATTTCTACTAATTGTAATCTAGTATCAGGGCTCATCTAGATTCCCGAGGAATAAGAAGAACCAGGATCAACACAAAGCCAGTTCATGTGAGGTGGAGATCAGCTATATCTCCACTCTCTGAATTATTCACCATTTCTGACACCAGCTATCCCCCCTACAGCACTCTCTACCTCTCTGCTGAGTTCAATAATTCAATAATTGCAATGGCCACACAGGACTCACAGACTTTACTCAGAGTTATGTGGTTTATTAGAGAAGTTACAGGCTACAACTCGGGATTAGGATGAACTCGGAGGTAACAGGATACTACTCAGAAGAAAGGATAAACTTTGTCAATCAGGAAAAGTTCCAACCAGGACAAATGAATAATAATCAAACATCAAATGAATAATGAATATATATTTTTTTAGTTTTGCCAAAGTCATTCTTAAACAAAAAGTGGTGCACTACATATAGGTCTTTGCACTTCTCTCTTTTACTTAAAAATATAGCCTTAGTATTCCTTCTTAACCGATAACAAAAATCCGATTTCATTTTTTTTATAGGTACATTGTACTAAACAGTATTTATGTACCTTTTATTCAGCTCATTTTTATATGTAAGCCTAAGAATACTTCCAGCATTTTGGCATTATATATAACGTTACCAAGAATAACTTTGTGATTTTTTTTCCATGATGTTGGAAGTTCCTAGAAATGGTCTTGGACGGTCAATTATGCTGGTTAGTGCCATATTCCCAACCATAGGAACTGTATCATTCACTACTCCCATCAGCAATATATGAGTGGTTACTTTCCTTTACCTTTACCTACACAGCATGCTATCAAAATTTTGAATTTTTATAATTCTGATAGGTAAGAGATTTATTTCAACCTAGCTTTAAATTGCATTTCTGTTATTATGAGTTAAGTTGATATTTTGCATATGTTTCAGGACCATTGTTGCATTATTTCAAATATTTGTTCATATATTTTGCATATTTTCCTCTTGGATTCTTGTTTTTTGCTTTTGTTTTTCCATTGATTTTTTAAAATTATTTTTATGTTAATGAAATAAGTCCTTTATCCATAGTATATGCTACATATATTTTCTACAGCTTGTCATTTTTCTTTTGTCTTTTTTAATAATTTTTTTATTTTACAATATAAGCTTGGGGAATTCTATAGTATATTTGCATTCATCAGTCCTATCTTTTATTGCAATTAGTGTGCAAGGCATAGTTTAAAAGTTTTCTTTTTTTTCCCCTCATGCCTGGTTTTAGAGGAATTCACTTATGTTTTCCTCTACTAAACACAAAGTTTCTTTCTTTTTTACATTTTATGTCTGATTCTTTCAAAGTATCTTCTTGAGTTTAGTATGAAGTATGGCTGTAACTTTATTGTATTTCAAGTAGCTAACCAGTTGGGCCAATACCATTTATTCAAAGGTCAATCTTTGCTCCAGAGATTAGAGATACTACCTTTATCACATAGTACATTTCCATATTTGCTTTCTATTTTATTTCACTAAATTTTCTGTCAATCCATGTGCCAGATAAAACATTGTTTCATTTCCGTAACTTTTATAGCAGAGCTGGTCTTCCCTCCTAATTCTTCATTTTCAGGATTTTCCTAGCTATTATTGCCTTTGTATTTTTTACGTATAACCTTGAATATTATCTTTTCGAAGCTTGATGGCATTTTTATTAGGATCACATTAAATGTATAAATTAACTTAGAGAGAACTTTTGTCATTATAATGATTCATTATTTACGGATTTGATCCATTTGTTCAAATCTATTTTGTTGTTTTTCAGGAGGATTTCAAATGCTTGCTTATGTGGGATTTTGCAAATTTATTGTTAAATGTAGCTTGAAGTATTTTATCATTTTCTTAGGTTTTACAAATAAGGTTTTTCTCCTTCATTTAATCCAATATTCATAATACAAAATAGACGAGTGAAACTTGCTTCCTCTTTGAAATCTTCTCTAGTCTATTCTAGTCTAAATATTAGTCAATACCTCTCTGTAATGAAGTGAATTCCATTCAGCCTAGCATCATCTTCATTATTCGGTACATTTTTTTTTTTTATCTTTCACTGTTGTGTATTTGAAAATACAAGGTTTTTAGATTTGGACAGGCATTACCTTACATCCACCTGCTCCAAGTATTGTAGGTCTTGAATTAAGTAATTCTAAGGGATTTAGAAACTACCATCACTCAGTGTCTCTCGCTTATTACTATTTTTTTTTTTTTCTGTAAGGAAAAGGTAGCTCATGGATAAAAGAATTGTGGATATCTTCCCACAGATAGGAGAAAACGGGTGTGCCTTCACAAAAGACCACATCTAAACTACTTCATATTAATGAGAACTTGCAAATATTCGTCAGAAATAGTTCTAGCAAAATCCTGTGAGTTTACGATTAACATTTTGCTTGTCATCATCCATCTTTGCATCTCATCCCCCATCACTTAGTTTGAAAAGGTTGATGGGCTGTGAATCAACCATAATTTTCATAAAGTGGATAATTTTGATCACCTGACTATTCTGCGATACTTAGTGTTCTAAAATACATCACCTGTCACTTGAGTCAGTTTGTGAGGTTTTAATTCTTCCAGAAAAAACTGACGTTAGTTAGGTAAGTTAACACCAACACACATAACAGTTAACATATATATTAATGGGTTGATAAATAAAGCTTTCTACAATGTAAGTATTTGAATATGTTCTTTAATCTAATACTTACATATCACTCTTTCAGAATGAATTCTCATGATATTTGAGTGTCCCCGATATTTAGAATGTATATCTTTAAGTATAAGAATATTTTATCATGTCAAGGATGTGTGATGAAAATAATTCTAAAAAGTACTACATGTATTAATGTTTCACAAAATAACAATGAAGCCATAGCATTTTCTTATTCAGTAAGGTATTTCTTTTGATCATATCCTTCACTGGATTACACTCGGGATACCTCTTCATTTTCTAACACTCTTGGAAAGCTAAAGATTAATATCTAAATTCTTTATATTATTGTTTCTTTTCTAACTCTGCTTTTCTCTCCTGGAATAACTAAAGCTCATATTTGATCACTAAGATCTTATAATAAACCTAGTAAAGCAAAGCAAAGCAAAGCTCTAAAAATGATGGGAATAAAACTGTGTAACAGTGTAGAGCTTATTCCCTGATATGGATAAGCATAGGCTCCTCTCATTATGAAATAACTTGAGAAATATCAATAGACAAAAACACGAATAGAAGAAATTTTGAGGAGTAAAGGTGGCTTAACCATGAGACAAGTGAAATACTTTTATTAAAAAAAAAAAAAGCAACTTTACAGCAGCACACTATTTTAAGGTTGATGAGACAAATATAAGGACCCATGCAACCCTCACCTCAAAAAGTTTTCATTTGTCAATTGAAGTTAGTCACTCCAATCCTTGGCCCCAAGCAACAATTTATCTTCTTTCTCTTCTTTTCTAAACTTCTCTTCTTCTGTTGTATATTATATTTTGTAAATATTAAAGTCAGTTTGACAACTTTCATACGATCCTGATAAGATTTTAGCTGCAATTAAATTGACTCTATATAGTCATTTGGGAAATAATTTACATCATAAATTATTGTGCATTCCAATCTATCAATATTCTGTATCTCTCTATTTATTTGTATTTAATTATCTCAAAAATACTTTATACTTTTAAGTTAAAGGAATTATATAAACTATTAAAAATCTTCTAAAAAATTTTGATTTATTGTAAATACTATTTTAATTTTGTTCTGTTCTGTGCTATTACACCACTTTCCAATTTTTTGCCTCTCAGTTCTAAATATATCCCTAATTTATTGCTCTGGAAAATAGACCTTGATACATTAAATATTTTCCATTTTACAGCTGATAAGACAGTATGCTTTTTTGTCAGTAAAAGACACTGCAGGTAATTGCAGAAGGAAATGTTTTTTCTTCCTGGTTCTGGTGTTCTCCAGCACCCATTTCCATTGTATGAATAGCTTCTCCTGTGTTAGCATATAATGCATCCTTGGGTTCAACCAACTACAGCATGGGTGTCTTATCTGTAACCAGTCGTCTGCAGCACGTGTAGCTTCTCTTGATCCAGGTTTCTACAGCAAGGGATGCATTTCTAGCACTAGCTCCTAGCATGTGCAGCTTCTCTAGTACCCATGTTCTGTAGCATTCAGTGGCCAGCAGCACCCAGCAGCTTTCCATGACATCTACCTGAGGAGTTTTCTAGTGGTGTAATCTACCCCTGGGGAGGTCCCACTCCAAGACCAGTTTTCTCCAACACTAGTGGGTGAAGTTCTAACAAGTTCGAAATAATGAATTCCCAGCAAGTATTGCAGGCATGACACCACAACAACCTCTTTGCCAGTCAGTGATCCATGGTTGTTCTCTGTCCATAAAGGTATACATAGCATCCCTGGGCGGGTGGGAAGGAAGTCTCTCTTGAGTGCTTTATCTCAGCCCTAGAGGTAGTGGCTTCTCCTTATGTTACTTACATAGGGATAATACATTATCATATTTATATATTGGCGAATTTGGTTTTTAAAAATATTTGGTTAAGAGTTTGTGTTTATACTCTTGTAGCATATTGTTATGTAGTTTACTTTCTTGGAATGTCTGCCTGTTTTTTGAGTCAGGGTAATCCGGACTTTATAAAATTAATTGAAATTCGTTTCCTTCTCTTCTGTTTTCTGGGAGTGTCTTTGTAGTACTGGTAGAATTTTTTTTTTTTTTCCTTATAACCTTGGTACATTTTGCCATTGATATTTCTGGATATTAGTTTTCTTTGTGACAAGATTTTTAGGTAAAAATTCACTTGTAGCTACATACATAGGACTTTGCAGATTGTCTTTTCTTCTTGATTAACTGTTCATAGTTTGTATCTTTCAAGGAATGGGTCCATCTAATCAAAATTGTCAAATTTATTGGCACAAAGTTATTCATTATATTTTCTAATCATCCTTTTAATGTTGGATCTGTACTGATGTCCTCTCTTCCATTACTAAATTTGTAGTTTGTGCCATTTCCTTTATTATGATTAACTTAGCTAAAGGTTTATACATTTTATTGATCTTTTGAAATAAACAGGTTTTGATTTCATTGATTTGCCCTACTATCCTTCTGAATTCAGTTTTATTTATTACAGTTATTCGTGTACTTATGTTTCTTTCTTCAGCATTTTTAACAAATGAAAATATATTTAATCAGTCATAATATTCTTTGTTATAACTTGTAACTGTTCTTTTTTTAATATAACTAATGATTTTCTTTGAATTATCTTCATGTAAGTATTGTGAATGAGTTAGAATGATTTAGCAAGTAAATATGATGTATACAATACAGACACATAATTGACTCCAAGAGTAAAAACCTCTAGGTTGGCAGAGGCTGCATTGGATCAGCTCTTAAGCGTTAGCGCAGCTCTAGGTTGACACCTCTGAGTTTCCTTCGACTGTGTCTCATTGTCTCAAGATGCCTTTATCAACTCTAAATCTGTCATTACTTTATGTCATTATCCAAAGGAGAAAGGCAGAAGGTGGGGAGAAAATTGACTTTGATTACCAAAGTTCTCTTTTTATTAAAGTTATGTTTGAAAATGTTTCCCAGAAATCTTTCAACAGTTTCCATTAAGTCTCAATGGTTAAAAATAATCATATGCCCAACTTGAGTCCACTGCTGGCTTGAGAATAAAAGTCAGGGTAATCCTGACTAATCAAGACTGGTTTAGACTAATAATGTTTCATTGTCTGGGACTGGTTATATGGCTGCTTTGTTAGAAGGAAAATGAGTTAAATGGGTAGTCAAATAATAGTGTTTGCTACACCACGAATGGATATTAAACTATTAGCTATTGAATACCATTGATAATTATGAACCTTGAATTAGTTGCATTTTTAATCAATGAGTCAGGTGAAGTATGATATAAAATTTAGTTTCCCTCATTAATCATATGCATAATTACTCCATTTGCTTTTAATTTTTACTATTCTAAATTTGAACTTGTTGAGTTTAAGAATCTCTGCAAGTGTATGTACATTTTCCTGTCTGGGCAAAATGAATTTCAAATATATAATTTTAAACATGATTTAGTAAGTATTACTAATTAGAAATTATTTCTCTGTAAATAGATAGGTTTTTTCAATATATGATAATCTATCTCATCATGTTATAATGATGTACTGTCAGAGGGATAATTACAGAGCTCCAAAAGACATTATTAAAATCCACAAATCTGATTTTTAACTTAGTGTTCTCTTGTAATTCATTATTCCACAAATTAAAGAAAAAAATATATATATAATTATGTTTTTTTTTGTTAGGTGCCATTTATTTAACCTTGTATGACAGATTAGAACTTCCCCATTGGGTTTTCTAGGATCTTTATGTAAGCAGATTGCTAGGTCTTTCTTCTGAGGAACATCTGGGTGGATTTGAACCACCATCCTTTCAGTTAGCAGCCTAGTGTTTAACCACTGCCCCACAAAAGCTACTTAGAACAATAATAGCAAATGTTGAATATTTACAGGGACTCCCTGATGTTATACCTATAAGATAATAAAATGGTAATGTTGCAATTAATTGAATCTCTTTCCATTATTTAATAAAATACTAAAAGGGAATTTTTCACTGAAATTCTATAGATTTTTGATTGAATCCATGATTATTCTGAAATGCAATATCTATCAATACTTATCAGTTCATAATAGTAAACTTCTTAAAATGCCACCATAATGTATCATTCAAAATATAATATTATATGAGTATATCTTTCTTGACCTATAAATTTACTAACCAGTTACCTAGTTGCTGTTAAATTGATTCTGACTCATGGCGACCCCATGTGTGTCAGAGTAGAACTGTGCTCCATAGGATTTTCAGTGGTTGATTATTTGGAAGTAGATCACCAGTCCTTTCTACCAAGGCACATCTAGGTGGACTGGAACTGCCAACCTTTTGGTTAACAGCCGAGAACTTTAACCATTTGCACTACTCAGCTACTGCTATATTTACTAAAGCTGTAGAAAATATATAGCTAGTTTTAAACTTTTCTTTAAGAATAAAAAAAATTCTTAGAAGTTACATTACCCTAATACCTTGACATCCTTAGATATCTGAAAACTCATCAATAAACAAGAGTGCAAAATAAATCAAAGTGATTCCAAACTCTGTATTGTTGCTCTAGGTAAAATTTTCTTTCAAGATTAAAGATATTTTCATAATTTTTTTAAAGCTATACATTAGAAATTAAACCTTTGAATTTAAATTAAAATATATGTGCTTTCAGTTTAACTTCATTCCTCAAAATAAATATTTCAAACTATATGATCAATTGCTTGCTTTCAAAGTATTTAAAGTAGGCTATTACTTTTATTCCAATGCAACTGAGGCTTCTGAGTTGAGGAGTAAGGAAAGCACAGTTTGGTAAAGGACTCTGAAAACACTTTGATTTGGATGGCTAATATTTTGAACATTGATTTGAAATCACAATTTGCATCTGGAAATGATGCTTTACATTTCATGCTTGTGGGCAGAAAATGTTGCAAGTAATTTCAGAAATCTTGATATACTGAGATAAAACTAATAACAATGGTAAAGATAGATATGACAAGCATAACAATAATCATTTTGTATTTTCACATCAACTCTATGGCATACATTATATTAAAGCTATATATTTGTGGGAAATTGGCTTGATTTTACATACATCCAATAAGATGGGGAAATTATCAACAATATCATTAATATCACATGCTAGTAAAATGTTGCTTAGATCATTCAAAAGTGGTTGCAGCAGTACTTCAACAGAGAACTGCCAGGAATTCAAGCTGGCTTCAGAAGAAGATGTGGAACCAGGGATATCATTGCTGATGTCAGATGGATCATGGCTGAAAGCTGAGAATACCAGAAAGATGTTTACCTGTGATTCATTGACTATGCAAAGGCATTCAGCTGTGTGATCATGACAAATTATGGATAACACTGCAAAGAATGAGAATTCTAGAACACTTAATTGTGCTCATGAGGAACCTGTATACAGATCAAGAGACAGTCACTCAAACAGAACAAAGGGATACCACCTGGTTTAAAGTCAAGAAAGGCATGCCTCAGGGTTGTATCCTTCCACCATACTTATTCAATTTGTATGCTGAACAAATAATCTGAGAAGCTGGACTATTGGACTATATGAAGAAGAACGAAGCATCAGGATTGGAGGAAGACTCACTAACAACCTGCAATATGCAGATGACACAATCTTGCTTGCTGAAAGTGAAGAGAACTTAAAGCATTTACGGATGAAGATCAAAGACTATAGCCTTCTGTATGGGTTACACTTCAACACAAAGAATGCAAAAATCCTCACAACTGAACCAATAAGCAGCATCTTGATAAATGGAGAAAACATTGATGTTGTCATGGATTTCATTCTGCTTAGATACGTAATCAACACCCATGGAAGCAGCAGTCAAGAAATCAAATGACACATTGCACTGGGTAAATCTGCTACAAAAGACCCCTTGAAAGTGTTAAGAGGCAAAAATGTCACTTTGAGGACTAAGGTGCACCTGACCCAAGCCATGGATTTTTCAGTCACCTTATATGTATATGAAAGCTGGACAATGAATAAGGAAGACCGAAGAAGAATTGATGCCTTTGAGTTATGTTTCTGGTGAAGAATATTGAATACAGCATGGACTGCCAGATGAACAAACAAATCAGTCTTGGAAGAAGTACAGCCAGAAAGCTCCTTAGAAGCAAGGATGGCGATACTTCATCTCACGTTCTTTGGACATGTTATTAGGAAGGACCAGTCTCTGGAGAAAGACATCATGCTTAGTAAATTAGAAGGTCAGAGAAAAACAGGAAGGCCCTCAACGAGATGGACTGATACATGGACTGCAACAATGAGGTCATGCATAACAGCGATTATGAGGATGGCACAGGACAGGGCCGTGTTTCGTTCTGTTGTACCTAAGGTTGCTATGAGCCGAAACCGACTCAATGACACCTAACAACAAAGAACAATTCCAATTAATACTTTAATTTATGCAATTTGATTATATTAATGCAAAACAAAGGATAAATATAGTGCATATGGAAATTACTTGGTAAGAAAGTTGAAACCATAAGTCAACCCACCACACTAGAAGAAGAGGAATACCGGACTAAGGGAGCACTAGACGTCTCAGTGATAAAGGTTTTCAGGTTTGTTTTTTTTTTTTAATTAACTTGAAAGTAATTATAAAATTAAATCAGTGGTTTAAATAGAGAAGTTTCTAAGAAAAAAATGGAAAATAATGAGTTGAAGGAGACATTTGTATTGCCAAAATGAAACTCTTTTTAAAATATTACACTCATTTTTAAGTTTATCTTGAGCAGATATTAGCAAATGGATGCTATTAAAAAGTAGGAGCCTATTATACATATTAAAAAAAAATGCCCTTAAGTCAATTTCAACTCATAGCGACCCAATAGGACAGAGTAGAACTGCTCCATGGGATTTTCAAAGAGCAGCTGGTGGATTCAAACTGCTGACCTTTTTGGTTAGCATCCATAGCTCTTAACCACTGTACCACCAGGGCTCCTGATTATCTATAGGGATTTACAATAAGATAGGGCTGTTATTTCAGACCAGTGAGGAAAGTATCCAAAATTTAATATATGCAAAAAGGATTTTTGGTTAAAATTTGGAGAAAATGTTGTTTTTGTTATTGTATGTCGTCGAGTAGAATTCCACTCACAGCAGCCCTCCAGGACGGAGTAGAACTGCCCCATGGGGTTTCTAAGAGCATAGTGTTTGTGAAAGTCGACTGCCACATCTTTCTCCCGCTGAGAAGATGGTGGGCTCAAATAGCTGAGCTTGCAGTTAGCTGCTAAGTAATCTAAGTAAGCACTGCACCACCAGGGATGGCCCAGTATATTCCTCATTACTTAAATTAATACACAAGTGAAACAGAAATATAGATGGATATTTTACTTTTGCCAAATGGAAAAAGCGTTTGAAACATAACCAAGGGAAGAAATCACAGTCTCATCTACACAGACTCTTACTGTGGCAAACATAGGAAAGTTAATTTAAAATAATAGGAATTTATTTTTTCTTTTCAATTTCTTTCTGAGTTGTTTGTTTATTACATGAGTTTGTATAAAATATAAACACTACTGCTTAAAATGTAGGGAGCTACAAAGCAGTGAACATTTTTAGAGCCATTAAAGTTATTAAAGAGAATATTAAGAAAGCGGGAATATACTGGAAGATGGTTCTAAGTTATTGAATGGTTTAGGAAAGTTAAACAGAAAAAAACCTTAAAAATTAAGCAATGACATTTTGACTTACCCTTCTGACACTAAGTCTCATTTCTGGTCTTTCAGGGCACTTCAATATTTCCATATCACACTTTTTCCATCTTAAATAGGACGATGGAGGTGCATAGTAGTGAATTTAAGATGCGGTGGAAACAACTGTAATGAAACAATGGCATCTAAGAGGAGAAGAAACTGATAGTGTAGTAGCAAAAACACAGGTTAGAAGATATTGCTCACGAATTATCAAAAGTTTTGCAGCAATCGGTAAAAATGGGAACTTTATAATTCTTTCCAAACTGTTATATAGGAAGTTATGTAAAACTGTTAGGAATGTTCAAAGAAATTACTACCATAGGGAAAACACATCTTTTTCATACTAAGATTTGTGTTTACATGATCTGTATTAAAATTACATGATAAATTGTGGTGAATGCTCTTTTTTTCACTTGTGTGTGCACGTGTGTGGTCCAGATTCTTTTCTTTTTTAATAACGAAAACTATACATTTTTTTTCTTAAAATTATTTCCTTCATGTACATGTATCTTCCTTTTTCTTCAAAATCCACACTCTGAATAGAAAAGGTGTTCAGAAAATTTTTGCTATGCTTTTACCACTTTCTACTGAAGCAAAGGCAGGTCCTGTCACATTTGTAATGTTTTATGGACAGTGTTTATTTACGCTAAACTGTAACTTATTTTTAATTTGCAGTTAAAAAAAGAGCAAAGTCAGTATTAGAAAAACAATAATTGCAAATAAAAAGGTAAAAAAAAAAAGTGCTGTTTAGAAAAGTTTTGCACTGATCATTTTTTAACAGGCTGTACAATTGATTGTGATTCACTCCTAATGCTTCTGATTTGATTTGTATCGATCAAATATATTTAATTTATTATTTTCTCTTATTATTCAATAACATATTGTGAATGTTTACATTCTTCATTGCACCAACATTAGTCCTAAACTATCCTTATATAAAGTTTTTATATTTATTTGATAATTGCAAAAAAAAAAAAATCTCTCAAATGATTTTTGTTATGTATTCAGGGCAGAAGAAATTATATGCCTAGTCCAGTGTTCAAAACCCGTGTCCTGTAGACCACTGTTTCTAAGTAAAATAATTGGACAATTATGCACTGATATTTCGAAACAATAATAGAGCGATAAATCTCTTTAAATTTAGCTCAGAAATCTACAAAATTATGTGACTAAACATCAGTGCTTATTAAAATTAAGTGTTATTTGTTAAATAACTCCTATTTTAAATTTTGTTTTACACACAATTGAAAGATTTCAAAAAAAGTTATAAATTTCTGGCTGCTCTATTACATTGTTATTTTAGAGAGTAGTTTAGGCCATAAACACACTATACACTTAAATCTTCCATCAGTAAAATTTCAAGAGAAATAATAAAGATTATTATCAACTAGATGGCAACAGGTTAGAATACTGACTGGAACCTAGAAGGAACTCAAAGACCATCTGGTGAATCAATGAATAGACAGATAATTATGAAGATAGGAAGAAAAAAATACCCATTGCCATTGAGTCAATTCCGACTCACAGTGACAGAGCAGAACTACCCCATATATATAACTCCTTACCATCGAGTCCATTCCAACTCATAGAGACCCAATCAGACAGAGAAGAACTGCCCCATAGAGTTTCCAAGGAGCAGCTGGTGGATTCGAACTGCTGACCTTTTGGTTAGCAGCTAATCTCTTAAACACTGCACCACCGGGGCTTCCCTCATATATATGGGACATATATATCGCATACATATAGTACAGATTAGAACTACCCCATAGGGTTTCCAAGGCTGTAAATCTTTATGAAAACAGACTGCCGCATCTTTCTCCCAAGGAGCGGCTGGTAGGTTCCAACTGCCAACCTTTTGGTTAGCAGCCAAGCACTTAAGTGCTGAGCCACCAGTGCTCGTTATAAAGGTTTTAATAATTTAATCTGCAGATTTAATAGAGCATATTGGATGTCTCCCCCACCCTAATGAATAATTTGTTATATTAAAATTCAAGAAAGAGAGATTAGTTCTTAGAGACTGAGATCATCAATGCATATTTATTTGAAAATATTGTGGTTCTTTTTGCAATGGTCACATTTGGAACTATTAACAAATGTTGAACAGTTTTTGATTAACTATCACTGTTGCTCTAATATTCTTATTATGAACTAATGTTAAATAACTGTTGCTGAACTACTCAAAACAGTAATGATGATTTCAATTAAAAAAAAGTAAGTTATTCCACAAATTTTTTAACACCACTTGGGCAGAAGTTACATTAGGTAGTGACTTGAAAGGTTATGTAATCCAGTTGATTTTTAGCCTCCCCATAGAGCTTGAATTGTTATTAAGGTTATATGATAGTAAACTCTATTTTTCCTATTGAGCATCATGCCAATATATGATTTTTTTTTCAGTTAATGGAATTTCTATTATATTTTATAATAACATTTGCCAATTTGATATCTCCTTTTCTCAAAGGAAGATCAAAGGGCTTTTTTCCTTCTGATCTCTAGTTCTTCAAACATCCTTGAAAGACATTTCTCATTATTTTCTGAAAATACCCAAGGTAAAGTAGAATGTCTGCAATACAATGTAGAATCACTTCGTGCTACAAAAAAGACAGTGAAGCTAAAATTATTAATTTTATGTTTTCCAGAACTTTTGTCAGCAATTCTGTTACTACCCTAAAAGCAAAGCTCGGTTCATACAATATTTTAAAAGTATTATCACTGCCTCCCTTATAGTCTGCTTTTATGTCAATTCGATTAGCAGCCCACTTCAAGCAAAGATATTATATCTTCTGAAGAAACTTTCAAATTCAGGGAATGCTATGAGAGTGTTGTAAGTGAGGGCTCAAGACCCGGAACCGTGTTTCAAACAGACGAGCCTTGACTGTTTTCATTATAATTATTTATTTTCCATATTGGCTTTCCTTTAATACAATAATGATTCCCTAAGTGGAAACAACGAAATTCGCTGTTACAAGCTATATTGCTCTGTGGTTGTCTTGCCTTAAACATATGATACTAAAATCTCACATCTTGAATCTATGATGTATCTCTACATGCAGTTTTATTTTTAAATGTTTTGACAGTCTATGTACTTTCCATATGACATAAATTTCTGATACATACAGTCTTTTGCAGATATCCCATGTTAATGCCAACATTAACTGTGATTATCCAGGAATCGTTTAACATATTGTTTAAGTTATTAAGTAGTTTTCTTGATTTACTCTGAATTGTGTATTCTGTGACTCAGATTGTGTATTTTCTGCTTTTGCCTTTTATGAATCTAGCTATAGGACCATAAGAAATGAGGCAATATGATACACTGTAACAGAACACTCAATCTGCCGATGATTCTATCATGCAGAAAACAAATGTGAAGATACTCTGGAGGTCATAGAGATCTGCATTATACTCCATGGCCTAATGTATCTTTCTCTTTAAATTTAGGTAAGTCTTTTGACCTCACAGGGCCTCAGTAGACACGTATTTTAAAAACCAGGTATTAGTAAAAGAAAAAAATGGATATTAGGTTCGAGGTTGTCTAAGTTGTTCTCTAACTCTAAAATTTTGTTTTCAGCTTTCTTCTTTAATATTGGACAATTCAAAATAATTGACAGAAAACATGCAAGTCTATATCAATGAAAACTATTATTTGAAAGGCTTACCACAAAATTGTCAACTTGTTTCAGAAATCCATGAGGAAGTTATGCAATTAGTTGACAGTAATAAATTTATTGGCCCTTTTATTTCCCTTAATAGGCTGTTTATGAAATATAAATCATATAGAGAAGATTTGGTCATGTTAAGCAGAAACCCTACTGATATATATGTTTGAAAATAGCATAGGCATATGGTCTCAAAGAACTGAGCCCTCATATTTCTACGCCTCATAGAATAAAAAATATATATATTTTATAATGTATTGTATATATCATATATAATATACATATAAAATACACGTGTATTATATATACATATAATATATATAATATGTATATTATATATATGCACCTACTCCTCACTTATCCACTATTTCATTATCTGACATTTTGCATTTATGACTATTTTGCACATTAATGACATACATCTGGCAGTAATGAACATGAAGTTGCGAGGTGAGAGTAATATTGACTGTGATGGTGAAGGTTTTGTGTCAGCTTGGCTGGGCCATGATTTTCAGTGGTTTGGCAATTATGTAATGATGTAATTTGACAATTGTGTAATGATGTAATCATCCTCCATTTTCACATAATGACAACTCCCTTAATGACCTGGTCTTTGGAATTTAACCATGTTTATAAGTGAGGCGTTTATATATATACATATATATCCAAAAAAAAAAAAAAAAAAACTACTGCCGTCGACTGGATTCCGACTCTTAGTGACCTTGCTGAACAGAGTAGAACTGCCCCATAGGGTTTCAAAGGAGCAGCTGGTGGATTCAAACTGCCAACCTTTTGGTTAACAGCCAAGCTCTTAACCACTGTGCCAGAAGGGCTCCAGATATATATAAGATATATATATTATATATATATATATATATATATACACACACTAGAGCTCATGTATATGAGGCAAGATAGAAAGTATACAGCACCATTGCAAACAGAGATAGTAAATATGTATATGCTAGAAACTTTGAGGACTACCTATAAGACTTATTGGAGGCAAGATTCATAAGGAAGAAAGAATAACTTGTCTATCATTTAATATATGTGAAAATGTCCAGTACATTATTTTGTATGTTATTGAAGGCAATATGATTTACTTTGCTCAGTTTTGGGCACTCATATTTCACAGAAAATTTTTTTCATTGTTTTATTAACTTCCTTTTTGTAGTATTTTTTGGTTACAGTTAAGTTTTTTTTCTTTGTTTCCTTGAGTGGGATGGTATATTGGACATCATGCTTAGTAAAGTAGAGGGTTAGTGAAAAAGAGGAAGACTCTCAATGAGATAGGTTGACACAGTGGCTGCAACAATGGGCTCAAAAATAACAACTATGAAGATGGCACAGGACTGGCAGTGTTTCTCATTCTGCTGTTTATACGGTTGTTATGAATCAGAACCAACCAAACCAAAGTGATGGGATGTAACTCCTGTGATTACGTTACACTATATGGAAAAAGTGATAGGATGTTACACTCCAAATTACATTGTTATATAAGATTTCTTATTAGTAGAATAAGATCCCAGGGTGGCTGAAGAGGTTTGAGGTCAGCTGCTAATCTAAAGGTTGGTAGTTTGAATTTACCCAGTGGGTCTTCAGAAAAAAGGCCTGGTGAACTGCTTCCATAAAGATTGTTGTTGTTGTGTTGTTAGGTGCCCTTGAGTCGGTTTCTACTCATAGTGCCGCTATGTACAACAGAACAAAACACTGCCCGGTCGTGCACCATCCTAATGGTCGTTTTTATGCTTGAGCCCATGGTTGCAGCCACTGTGTCAATCCATCTCATTGAGGGTCTTCCTCTTTTTCACTGACCCTCTACTTTACTAAGCATGATGTCTTTCTCCAGGGACTGATACCTCCTGATAACATGTCCAAAGAATGTGAGATGAAGTCTTGCCATCCTCACTTCTAAGAAACATTCTGGCTGTACTTCTTCCATGACAGATTTGTTTACTCTTTTGGCAGTCCATGGAACATTCAATATTCTTCTCAACATCATAATTCAAAGGCGTCAATAATTCTTGGTCTTCCTTATTCATTGCCCAGCTTTTGTATGCATGTGAGGCTATTGAAAACACCATGGCCTGAATCAGGAGCATCTTAGTCCTTAAAGTGACATCTTTTACTTTTTAACACTTCAAAGAGGTCTTTTGCAGCAGATTTGCCCAGTGCAATGTGTCTTTGATTTATTGACTGTTGCTTCCATGAGTGTTGATTTTGGAGCCAAGTAAAATGAAATCCTTGACAACTTTAATCTTTTCTCTGTTTTTCATGATGTTGCTTGTTGGTTCAGTTGTGAGGATTTCTGTTTTCTTCACGTTGAGGTGTAATCCATACTGAAGGCTATGATTTTTCATCAGTAAGTGATGCAAGTCATCTTTACTTTCAGCAAGAAAGTTTGTGGCATCTGCATATTGCAGGTTATTAATGAGTCTTCCTCCAATCCTGTTGCCCTGAAAACAGCCAGGAAAAGCCAAATGGAACAATTCAACTCATAATGGAGTCATTGTGAGTTGGAATCACTCAAAAGCAATGGGTTTGGTTTTGTTGGTATAATGAAATGGGAGAGAGATTCTTTATGGCTTAGAAGTAAACTGCCGTGCCGTGAGAGGCCAAGCGACAAGGAACTTTGCTGGCTTCTAAAAGCTGAGATCAGCCCCAGAAATTCAGTTTTTTTCATGACTTTCACTAGAGAATTTTATATCGGACCTGGTAAATTTGAATATAGATTTTAACACAATAATTTGTATTGTCGATAACAAATAACCACAGCTACCAGGGAAATGTTTCATTAAATTATGATTCTGAAACATATTAGAAATATTAGAGACTATCTATCAGAATTTGTTTTATTAGTTGGTTCTGAATGAACTCAAAACTGTGGAAGCAAGGGCTGTTAGATCCTCATACCGTTAGCACTCACTGTTGTTGTTGCGTATAAGTCAATTCTGACTGATATCAACCCTATAGGACAGAGTAGAACTGCCCCACAGGATTTGCTAGGCTGTAATCTTTATAGGGGCAGATCCCCAGGTTGCTTCTATCACAGAGTCACTGGTGAGTTCGAACTGCCGACCTTTTGGTTAGTAGCTGAGTGCTTTAACTATTGCACCACAAGGGTTCCTTTAACACTTTCTAAAGATCCAGAAATATTAAGTGCTATTAAAATCAAGTTAAACAAGATATTTTGAAAAAGTCTGTTGTATGTGAAGTTATCGGTCGGTGATAAGTATAACTGAACCAAAATAGATTTTGCAGGATTTACTGTGCTTTGTGCTTTTCTAGGCATTGGTGCAGTAGAAATAGTGATTCGCCCTTATCTCTTACCTCAGGATATACACGTATATCACCAACAATGGAAGGCTAAACTTAAACAGTGTAAAAGAAGGAATATATATATGTTTTATTATTTTCTATTTAAAAAGTGTTTACATTAATAATAATAACAACAACAACATGTAGTGGAGATTTCTTTCTCATGGCTTGAAAATCCTCAGAGCCTCACTTTTTATTCCCGTCTACACCGTGACAACTGGCTCTCCCTTTGTCTCAAGGCTTTACGTCTACAAGGTGGTCCAACTAGACATGCGGGGAGTTAATACTCAAGCAATCCTTGGTCAGTGGGATATGGAACTAACACATAAATCTCCCTCAATTCCACCCCTTCATTTTTTGGGATAATAGTCTGAGACACTTTCTTTGGGCTTCTAAGAAAGTAGGGCAGATTGGTCAACTAATTGTCCTTTGTGCTAACCACCTAGAAGAGCATCTTTGTACTAATTCCTCCTCCTTTCCTCTTTCCAACGCTGGTCACACACTTCTGCCCCTGGGGACACTTTATGAATAAACAAAACAACAACAGCAAAATACATGTCTGGACTGGGGCTATGACAAGGATATATACATACATATATACATACACCTACGTAATTTAGAAATTTTACTGCCCTGCTATAAAATCAATCCACACATAGAAACATCTACTTATTTTACATTACATTGAATAGGTGCCTTACAAAATTGATGATATTTTCTCAAAGTATATTTAAAATGTAATCTACGTAGTAAAAAGTTATTAATAAAATAGTTCCCAACTATACACAACTGCTTAACATATGTAATATTTGCACTTCTCAAGCAATTTTATTTTTTTATTTTTAATTTTTTTATTGTACTTTAGATGAAGGTTTACATAACAAATAGTTTCTCATTAAACAGTCAGTACACATATTGTTTTATGACATTGGTTAACAACCCCACGACATGTCAACACTCTTCCTTCTCGACCTTGGAGGACTTTTTTTTTTTTGGTGAAAATATACATAGCCAAAGTTACACTATTTCAAAAATTACTACATGTACAATTCAGTGACATCGATTACATTCTTCCAGTTGTGCTGCTATTCTCACCATCCTTTTACTAATTATTCCATCATCATTATCTTCAACTCACTGCCCCCTAAACTTCCCATCAGCAATTTTATTTTTTATTCCTGGTTCATTCTCATCTTAACTATATGCTGACATGTGTATCAGAAATATTTTCTAAAACTTATCAGTGAGAAAATATACAAATATCAATAGATTAAATGATAAGGCACATTTAATAAGTAATAGATTAGAATTTGAATTCTGCCTCCTATCTTCCAGTCTTGGGCTCTTGCAAGTCGGAATTATTATTTTTCTATTTTGAATGAAATTTGTAAATTTGATAAAATTGTTATGTTATTTTTCAACAAAACCACAACTTGGAGAAAATTTTCCATTGGTTATAATTCCTAAAGCATTAGCAGTAGACTATATAGACTATATAAGCATTAGCAGTAGACTTGTTAAAAATTGAATCTCCAAGAACTATCAGATCTGAAACTCTGGGTGCTGAGCATGAGAATCTGACTCTTCAAAGAGTACACTGTGGAATAACTAAGTAATCTAAATTCTGAGGAAAACCCTACCCAGAGTCTTACTTAACCTCAATGCTGAAAAAATGTAAAATCAGTTAAACATCAGTAGTGAATTCTTAGATTCACAGTAGGAATTGAATAACATGTTATAGGCAAATTATTTAGCACAATGCACAGTATGTGGTGTTCAATAAAACAGCTATTTATATATATTTAATAATGGATTTTAGAATCATAAACAGAAAGATTGCCTTTATAACAGCAAGAGAAACATACTTGTTCTGTTTTCTTGTTAAGTACTAGTGGTGTCACTATAGTTGATGTCACCCAGTGTGGTAACTCACGATGTCACCATCCCTCCCCCATGGACCTCCTCCTGTACCAGACTGTGCAGAATCCTTAGTAATGCTTTTTTTTTAACAATGTTACTCATAAATCGTAATCCCTGTATATCACTCCTTCTTCAAAACAGTTATTGATATAGATTCACGAATACTAATTACCACAATATTAAGGCTAAAACACCAGAAAATCTGACAAAATCAGCAGCTATAAAAGCACCAGCAGCAACGAATACAACAGAGCACGCTTGCAGCATGTGGAGACGACATCACGTGATTTGAAGTATCATTGTAGTTGGGTAGTAATGACAGCTCTGAGCAGGGGCACTAAAAGGTTCAGAAAGTAAATGAGCATAGAATTTTAGCCTTGTGGATATATTGATATATGTAAGCTGGGCTTATGAAAAATATTTTTGTTGTTATAACTAACTACGGGAGTATTTTTATAAAAAATAATAAATTTCTGCTGAAATACTGTGCACAAATTTTATAAAAAGTCATTTTGGTGTCGCTCTCTCTGACAATGTTACCAGGTGTGGTCCACGCCCCCATAGCCCCCGAGTGACACCACTGTTAAATACAAGAAACCTGATAGTTATTTAGAATATCAGAATGAGCTTTCCTTGGAAATGTCTAATTTGCTTCATTAAATACGACAGTTAGAATTACTGTCTTGTATACAGTCATGAAGTAATTTGTTATTATAAAATTTTACAAGCCCTAGGTAATGCTTATGAACCTTTAATAAATTAAATTTATGATATTTAAGGCAAGTTACCTATCTCCAACTTAAAAAATTTTGCATTATTTTAATGTGCTCACCTGAATAAAAATACCACCTATCTAAATTCAATAAACAGCATTTGCAAACAGTATACGTATATTTTGAGGAAAATATCACATCAATGCCAAAAATTAGTCTTCCTTAAAGACCCTGTCTTATTCTTTGACATATTGGTCCCAGATTGTTTTATTTTTCTGATATCTCTGGGTATTATTTGAAGAATAAATACTTTATAAATATTATTAACTAAGGAAGGGGCACTCAATTCTAATATTTCTAGTGACTGAATTGAAATAAATTTAAAAACTGTGAAGATGCACAAGTGATGACTTCCCGGGAAGCTTCTAATTAAGAACCAGGTTACACGAAGCTTCGCAGATGCACTTATTCCTCAGTATCATTCAAACTTGCACAGTTGTCAGAGCAACTTTACTTTCACATGACACATATTGTATTTTCTCACTGTGAATGTAACGTCTAACAATATTCTGAATTGTACTTTGTATATTTTGTATATTATAAAGCCTATCATATGAAAATGTTGTTTTGAGTTTCAAAAAAAAATCTTGGAACTGTAAACCTGACTATACCAGGCCCAAAATGGAGTCACATATGCTACGGCCCACGTCAGCAAATCAAAACCTAAGCTTCTATTTCTGATAAATGCTTAACCTTCCCAGGAACTGAAAGCACACTCAATCAATTGACTTCCCCAGAAGTGAAAACGTAAGCTAACCAATAAGAACTTGCCTAGTCAGTTTAACCTAGTTCAAAATGTCCTCTTTATCTCAAATAAGCAAAGGAAATGTCTGTCCACCGATCAAATTTCCCCAGTATAGTTTCCTTGCCTCTCTGTGTCTGTGACTATAAAAACCTTCCTCTTTGTATTGCTCTTAGGAACTCTTGTTTGACTTCCAGACCAGATATTTTGCTATTCATGAACTGAAAAATAAAGCTTATGAGTTTGCACACAAAGTTAATACTGTAGAAATTTTAATTTTTGACAAAACTTTAAAACTACAATTTTTTTTTCTCCATAAGATGTAGTTCAGGATGAATGGAAGAGTCTCAATTATCATTCTCTTTTGCATAAATCTAATTTCTTGCTTTCAGCAGTGATGTTTCACTTGAATGTTGATTTGATATCATAGGATTATTTTACTTCTAATAATTTTGTACCATCTAATTTAATATAGATTTAAATTTGCATAATTAATTAAATAAGGGTTCTTGTTTTATTAACCTCTATTCCTACTAAACAAATGTGCATTTTAAATTGTCCTTAATGTCAATACAAATTTGTGAATTTCTCAGATTTTGTTGTTAAAAATTCTTTTGGGATTTGAGCCATGTCCTTATGGAAATGTTGGATACTCATTTTGTAACCTGTCACCGGTCATCATACAACTTTTTACATGTGACAAATTCAAGCAAGAAATTATGGAACCCAATTTTCTCAAGTGTGTTGAAACCAAAGCAAGTTAACAACAAGAAAACACCACCCAAAGACGTAATAATTATGCTGTTGAACAACCCATGAAAAGGAGAAAATCTTCACATCAGTAAGATTTAAAAAAATGTTTATTTAAATCTCAGAGTGAAGAAAGGACACTATCAGTACACTTACATTAAACGTTACTCGGTTGATAGTAAAACCGATTGTTTTCATAACTTTTTTAAAAAAGGTCTGCCCCCCAACCGCTTATTTCAGCATACAAATAACTGCATTAAAAAGTTACAGTAAGGTTTGCACTCATACATTGTCATTTCTCACCCCGGTTTCATTTCTCAAATATAAATTTTCTTTCTGGAAAGATTATCTGGCCACCTGATTTTCAAACATTAACCTCATGGTGGAAAACTTGCTTTGACATATAATTTGGATTTATTTTCAACTGAAGTTGAACTGGATCAAAAAGAAAAAAGGTGGCTGTTTCTCCCGTGTGTCAGTACAGTAATAGACTAAACACCACTTGTGTTTAGAGTAAGATTTATAAACTGCGTATCCTAAAATGGGTTTATTTTATAATGATTAAGTTTTCCTTTCAAATAGATTTTTGCTGCTTGAATAATGTAACTAATAATGTAGGGAATCACAGTTATTTCAGTAAAGAAAACTCAGCTATTGTACAACCATAGAGAAGCACACTCCATTAACCTTTCTGTCTTTGGAAATCAGACTGACTTATTGTGCAGCTTCAATTAGCTTGTCAAATAAATGCACTGCCACGACAATTCTTTTCTTTAGTTCTGTTATAGGGAAAAGGGTGTTCCAAGAACAGAATAAGCATTATAATTTTCTTTTATGGGAGAAATATTGGGGAATACATATTAAAATACTATTTAAAGCTAAAGATATTTTTTAAGCAAATGTCACACAAATGGTGTACTCATAGCTTCTGGTTTGATTTTTCATTCCGTATTTTTTAATAATGGAAATTGTGTGGTCTATTTACATTTGAATGGTGATGATATTGCTTGATGTTGACTTCATATGAAAAATTGACTAGCTTTGGTTTCATGTAGCTAAATCATATATAATATTGGTCACTTATTTATAGTATAACAAAAGCCAAAAGAAAAAAGATAAGAAATTGAACCATTAATATATTGAGTCATGAAAGGAGGGTCAGTGATATGCTTAATTCTTCAAATGCTCACAAGGCATTTAATCAATTGGACAGCTTAAAAAAAGTTATATCATTTTGTGGTGGAAAATATTATTATGCTGATTGTCATTTTATATAAAATACAAATAATTGTAAACATCTTCATCTTCCTTTGTAACAGGCTTGAGACTTGTCTAACCACTGTTCACTTTCAGTTATATATTTGACAAACAGTTAGATATCCTTCCCAGGAAGAAAAATCAAAATTATTTTAATAAATATTTCTTGAAATACATTTCTTTCTTTAAGCCATATCAAACAATAGGTTCATGTCTTCATTCCAATACCCAGATATGACTGTGAAGAAACAGTTATTCCAGCTGAAAATGTGTTTGAATGGCAACATTGTTTAGAATATGGAAAAAGGAGTACATATTTAAAAAACTAAGGAGTATGCAAGGTCAGATTTTAAGACACAACCGTCAACTCTACGGTTTATTTTTTTAATAAATGCATGCTTGTTTTCAAGTTCAAAGACACAGACCTCTTTATCTCATAGTTGAAGTAGAGTTTATTTTCTAACATTTCCCAACACATTAGCAGTTTTAGTTTGTTTCCCGTCTTTATTTTTCTCAAGTTCACATCCATCACATCTCTTCTGACATCATCCAATACTTTTCCATAGTTCTCGGCTTTGGTTTTACTCTGATGTTTAATTAAAATACTTCCTGGTGCACTGTCTGTTCTGCAGAGCAAGCAAATATCATGGATTGCAACTAAAACCAGTCTGTAACACATATTAGGAAAAAGTTATCTTGGTTTTGGAGGGTGTAGATCTTTATAGTCATAGATTAATACAGCTGTAAAGATACAGCTGTATCTATATTTTGATGTTTTCAGCATATAGCCCTATTTTTGCTAACATTTCTTTTATTTAAAGGTATTCATTAAATAAATAAGGACCCTCAGGTAATTAGATGTATCTTTGTCAAAGGAATTGTGGCTGTATCATAGACAAGTATTTTTTTTTTTTAAATATAGATTTCTAAACGATCTTGAGAAAACCTGGACATAGGACACTATTTAAAAAAAAAAAATTCTTTTCTTTGATTTTCTTTCTGAAAACACACTCAGAAAAAACAAAAGAAATTATACTTTAAATATAGTGATTTATATTAAAGACATTATTGCTTAAGGAGCGTCATAGGTTGTTTACTCAGGAAGCAGAGCCTCAGGTAACCTGTCAATTAATTAAGGAGTATAATCTCCAGAAGAGTAGTCAAGAACAAGAGAAAAGACGTAGGGAAGGGGAGCGAGTCATTATCATTCTGTAATCCTGACCAGTGACACTGATTATACAACCCCCTAGATGATCCAAGAAAACAAATAAAACACATTCTAAACTGTTCATGTTAGGGGCTGGGGGAAATTTTACACCTTAAATAAAAGCTCCCGTTGGTCAAAGGTTTACATAAACTCCACCATACTTGCAAGTTGTTCATGTGGGCACTGAGTGAAATCCTACAGGGGCATCAAAAGTTTAGCATTGGGGCAATGGAAGAAATACGAGGCACATGGATAAGGAGGGCAAGAACCATCGGGTTGTGCTCCCGTGAAGCCAAATGAAACCCAGGCACAGTGGCAGCTGAGGTAATGTTATGGATATCTGTCCTTGTTTATACTATATCTAGGTTATGTTTGAACATGTCAAAGAGAAGAAATTAATATATTATTCCACATATATATTGTGGTTTTACTGTATTATCCACCATGAAGAGACACAAAAGCAGCAGTACCTCTCCACGTGTCAAATTTACATTTTGGTTTCAATACTTGTTTTCTGTTTGTTCTACAGAACAAGGAGGACGTGATTAAATAACAGAATGAAATCGAAGTTGAGAACTACACATAAGTGTCAATAGGGATGGAGTGGTTGTGATGGTAAAAAGAAGAAAGGGAGAAAATTGACTTAACTTGTTGATATATTAAGAAACCATGGAAAAGAAATAATGTTTGCCTATATCCATTCTGAAAAAGGATCAGAGCACAGAATTCTTTTGTAAAAATAGCTTTAGATATAAATGCTACCCCTCCTAAAACTTGTTTTTTCTTTAACACAATGAACTTGTCTTGAAGCATCATACAGGTTGCTTTTGAGGTCATCAGTGAAAGAAGTCAAGGATGGTTTAAGAGCTCTTAGTGAAATATTGGAAATTGCCAAGTATTCAATATTTTAAAAAAGATAAAATTTCTTTCCAAGCAAAGTACTAATTGTATTCAGTGAAAAATTGGAGCACTTAGGATGCTTGGCAATTGAGCCAATTTTCCTCCTTCGATAAAGAAAATACTCTTTATTGTTTTGTGACACTGTTTTCTACATTTTTTTTAATTGTCAGCAAACACTATACAAACAGTACTAAAAAAAGAAAAACAAAAGAGCTGTTTACTGTCATAAAAATCATCCATCACATTTGATAAAGATAGACTGTAGAATCATTTTCAATCATCAAGAAGCGTAAGAGGTGCATGGGTGGCTTGATGATTAACCTAAAGGTTGGCAGTTTGAATCCACCCAGTGTTACCACAGAAGAAAGTCCTGGCAGTCTGCTTCTGTAAAAATTACAGCCGAAAAAGCCCTATGGAACAATTCTATTCTGTAATGGGGTCTGACATGGGGTAACGGTGAGTTGGAACTGACTAGAAGGCCATGGATTTGGCTGTGTTTTAGAAGCATAAGGATTTGCCAAGGTATGAAAAAGAATAGGAAGTTGTTTTCAATTTCTTTAGACAGAAGTGGCAGAGTTTCTGAATGACATACACAAAAGCTTTTGATTAAAAAGCAATTCTCATTTATAGAAAAAATAACAAAACAAAACAAAACAAAACTAGAAGATTTGTTAGTGCAGTGACTGTTGCGCAGATACTTTTTAACAATACAATTACATAAAATTTAATTTAGAGATTTAGAGTCACTATTGTGTATATGGAGCCCTGGTGGTGCAGTGGTTAAGAGCTTGGCTGATGATCAAAAAGGTTGATACTTTGAATCTACCAGCTGCTCCTTTGAAACCCTATGGGGCAGTTCTACTCTGTCCTATACGGTTGCTGTGAGTTGGTATTAACCCAAGGGAAATGGACATTTGGGTCAGGAATTGTATATATGCAGTTGTTGTCTGCTGCAAATGGTTGATAAGCTCAGCTGCTAACTGAAAGGTTGAAGGTTCCAATTCACCCAGAAATGTCTCAGAGGAAAGACCTGGTGATCTATTTCCAAAAAAAAAATTAAAAACTGTATAGAGCATAGTTCTAGTTTGACACGCATAGGGTTGCCATGAGTTGGAATTGACTTGATGGCAACTGATTTTTTTTAATATGTGTTTTTCTGAAAAATACTTTCTGAAATTATCCCTCTAAAAAAAAAAAAAAGACATGGTAGATGATTTAATTTTTCAGTTTTGAGGGAAATACTCCTTTATGCATAACAGAAAACTGTTTTTTCTTTTATATTAAGTAGAAATCATAAGATACTGGAAACTCTACTGCATTATTTAATTAAATATTTCAGTGAAGACAGCTTTAGACTTTAAATATGAATGTGTAATCTTTTTGATTGTTCTTATTGATCACAATAATGAAGTATACACTGTTAAAGATAATTTCATTTACTTAGGGGCAAAGAAAATGAGTAATAAGAATTAAAAAAATATATATATGAATCTTGAAGTACCCTAGTGGTATGTAACTTGCCTTGTCTGGAAAAACAACCTAGCATCTTTGTTAGTTAGGGTTCCCAGTATTACATTTTTGGAGGATTGGTGTGTGGTGCGGGAGGGAGGTACCATCAGCCTAAAGAATCAAAACGTATTGGATGCTGTTTATATCATTATTTTATTTTATTTTTGATATTAAGGACCATTTCAAATTCTGGTATTCAAAAATTAAAGAAAAATAA
Source organism: Trichechus manatus latirostris (assembly GCF_000243295.1). NCBI lineage: Eukaryota > Metazoa > Chordata > Mammalia > Sirenia > Trichechidae > Trichechus > Trichechus manatus. Next base: position 24,871,318 of record NW_004443948.1, on the reverse strand, counting down.
GATCCTCATTAAAAGTTCCCTTTGAAAACAATGAAGGCAGCTAGAAGTGAGAATGGTGAGACTTTGGCATGCTTACTTTGGACACGTCATCAGGAAAGACCAATAGCAGAAAAGGATATTATGTTTGGTAAAGCAGAGGGTCAGCGAAAATGAGGGAAACACTCAGTGTGATGGGTTGACACAATAGCCTCACAATGGACTCATACATAGCAATGATCATAAAGATGACGCAGGACTGGGCATACTCTGTTACACATAAATTTGCAGGGAGCCAGAGCTGACCTGAGAACAAATAACAGCAGTTAAGACTACTTTTCCTTTTTCATCAGTGTTCAATAATGTTTTGGTGCATTTAATAACCCAAGCATGTAACTCATTGCTATCAAGCTAATTTTGACTCATGGCACCCCACATTTGTCAGAGTACAACAGCTCTCCACAGTGTTTTCAAAGGCTGATGTTTTTGAAGTAGATCTCCAGTCCTTTCTTTGGTGGCGCCACTGGGTGGGTTTGAACTGCCAACTTTCTGGCTAGTAGCGGGACAAAAACCATTTGCACCACCCACGGACCTAAAAATACATATTTGTTTTTATACTGGATCATTAAAAAAGTACTAAACATGAATGACATGGAATAATTTCATGAAAAGCTTCAATGTATGTGTTTTGTACAAACTTTATAAGGGAGATCATTACCAAATTCTCCAAAGAATCTAGGAATTTAAGTATGCATGTGTATATGTGTATACACGCCACGTGTATGTGTGTATATGTGTCGTGTGTATGTGTGTATACATGCCATGTGTATGTGTGTATATGTGTCGTGTGTATGTGTGTATA
>NW_004443948.1:24860772-24870380 GCF_000243295.1 Trichechus manatus latirostris | reverse complement strand
GTATGTGTGTATATGTGTCGTGTGTATGTGTGTATACGTGCCATGGGTATGTGTGTATATGTGTCGTATGTATGTGTGTATACGTGCCATGGGTATGTGTGCATACGTGCCATGGGTATGTGTGTATATGTGTCGTGTGTATGTGTGTATACGTGCCGTGGGTATGTGTGCATACACTCCGTGTGTATGTGTATACACACCACGTGATGAACTTGCAAACTCTCTCTTCATGGAGGTTTGGAAAAATGCAGAAGCTCAATGTCTGTGACTATGGAACTATCAGTGCAAACGAACACCAGGGTTAGAAGTCAAGTGAGCATAAGCTTTTCCAAAGTCAGAAGATTTTGGTTTACTCTATTATATATTTTTTATAAGCTTGGAAAAGTGTGCCATGAGTCTATGTTACATAATTACTGTTGCACCCTGGCTGCAGCTATAGCTATAGCACCAATAATGACAGCTGGGTCTGAGAGCAGAGGAAAATTCTTCCATGGGCTCTGTCTGCATAGTCAGTGTCAGAAGACGTCCCCAGCTGTGTATGTGGCTCTCAGTTCTATATTTTTCAGCCTATGAAGCTTCACATTTGTAATTTCATATTAGATTTTAATTTTCAGTTTAAAAAAAGAGCAAAACCATGGATTTACAGAAATATACTAGTTCTAAAATATGACATATTTATATTTAACTGTATCTGTCTATGTATATCTATCTATCTGTCTATCATCTATCCTTTAACATTTACCTGTCTATATTTCTATATCATACCATTAAATGGCTCCTTCATATGTGCTTGATCTTTTACCCATTATGAACAGTATTTCAGGATAACATCTTCTAATTTATAAAATAAAATATTGAGTCACTTTTTGTTATAGGTGCCTTTTGAAACATTACAAAAGTATTTCTGGACCAACAAGAGGTATGCATAACCCTGTAGTCTAATATGCAGCCTGAAAATTACATGTCTATAAGCAGATCAGGTCCAGAGTGAAATAAATTACATAAATAAAAACTTTTCAGTAAACACTAAGTATTATATAATCAAAAACAAATCAGTGGTGTGTATGTTTTACAATGGACAATAACACATATTTTTAAGCAAAACATTGACTATAATGCTGATTCTTTTAGCATTTGTTTTGTTTTTATTATCCAAACAGGCGATAATCATAGCTTAGAATATTGTGATTTTTTTAATTGAACAGATTAATAGCACACTAAAATACATAATATACTTACCTATGTTTTCATTTTGCATTATTTTTCTCTTCTGACAAAAAAAAAATTCTGAGCAATATATACAGTTATCTCATGCACACGAAGAGGATTTCACCTCAGAGCCTATTTACTTGCTGTTAGTATGACATGGGATGTTTTTTCCTCTAGGTATTTTAGGATTAATTCTCAAACTTTAATCAAGTCTTTTCAAATACATCTTCTTATATAAAACAGAAAAATCTAGAAATAGGAATACTTCTAGGTCTACCCTTCCTTGCCCAACCTATTAGAAATTGTAGCCCCCCTCACTGTCTTTTATCTTTGTTTTATTCCTCATGTGGTTGGTGTGTGTGGTCGAGTTGATTCTGACTCAGAGTACCCCTATATGACGGAGTAGAGATGTCCCACTTCCTCCCAGGGTTGCCTGGGCTCTAATCTTTACAGGAGCAAATCACCAGATCTTTTCTCCCCCGGAGCCACGGGATGGGTTTGAACTGCCTGCTTTTCGGTTAGCAGCCGAGTGCTAAACAGTTGCACTTCCAGGACACCTTTGATTTATTCTTCATAGCACATATACATCCTGACACTATAGTACATGTCTATTTGTATACTGTTTATTTCCCCGTATAATTCAGGGCTCTTAACAGTAGACAAGAAACACTGGTGGCTAGGGGTTAAGAGTTCAGCTACTAACCAAAGTCGGCAGTTTGAATCCACCAGGCGCCCCTTGTATGCCACATGAGGCAGTTCTACTCTGTCTTACAGGGTCACTATGTGTTGGAATCAACTGGATGGTAATGGATTTTTTTTTTTTTTTTTTGGTTTAATAGTAGCCAAAGGCAATGACTCTGCTAATAAGCAGAAAAATAATTCATTAAATTTTAATTTTTTTAAGTTTATTTTGCAGATTTGTTTGTTGGACTGGAGAACTTGCCTCAAAGCTCAACAACATTATTAAGGAAAAAATGCCCATGAGGGAAATATCATGATAGCAATGGCCTCTTTGATTACTAGTGGAAAGTTTGCACTTAACGCTACAGGTTTCACTGAAGTCTCTTTTGCACCATAAACTCAACCATATCTGCTCCTAAAATGTAGATGCCTTCTAAGTTAGCCAAAAGTTAATTCCCTTCTCCTTCAAGGTTCCTTCCTCAGTTTTCTCACTTCCAAACTAAAGCCTCATATAAATAAGCCTGAGTGGTGGAGGTATGACTCAATTACTCTGTTTCATATAGGTCGAATAGACTGTGACTTTTCTTGAGTGTTTTATTTGGCAAAGACACTAATCTGATGATTTCATACTTTTTCATATATTTGTCCAAATCCTATAGGGTGGTTATAATCTTTAAGCATTCAAAATAATCATTGCAGAAATATTCCAAAACAGACAAAATTGTTGTTACATTCATTTTAGTTTCAACATAAATGTAAAAATAAGAGCACTTTAAAATATGCATACATTTGTTTATTTCAGACACAGTCATTTGAAATTTTGAGAAAGTATATAATGATTTTATCAAGATAGACAATTGAGGTATAAGGCACTCGTTAAAATAACATCAGTTTCACTTTTTCTTCGAAAGGAAGAACCTCTCCTAATTTTTTTGAATAACTAAGTCACATCTCCAAACTTTTTCTGTATGTAGATACAGAATTAATATAGTCAAGGATGGTATAGTAAGAAATGGAAAAAACAGATTTCCATTTGTAGTAACATGGTACATTAAAACTTTACTGATAATTTGTGATATTAAGAAGTCTGCTTCAAAAGTTGCATTAATCTCTGATTTAAGATGTACTTTTTTTACAGTGGCTAACTGGGACAGACGTTGGTAGATAACAAAACAGATGCTAAATGATTATCTCTTTACAAGACATTTATAAAAGAGAAACAAAATTAAATGTCAAAATGATAGAACCACTCTCAGTTCAGAGATACAAACCTCCCCAAACTCATTAAACTGGACACAACAGCCAGAACAGTAGGTTATGCAACTGGGAACTTAAAACTTGTATCATATTTGAGAAAAATACATTCTTACTAAAATAATATACCCTAATGTGTGCCAGTTTTCATCTTCATATTGAAAATACTTTACAAGGGTATTTGACAAAGGCTTCTTTATGTTCTCTTTCTGTAGGTGAATTTAAATGAACACAATTTCAACATCACACAACATAAAACTAAAGAAATCTGTGCTTATGTTTAAAGCAAACATAGAAAACTAGCCGTCAAAAGAGAAAATAAAATGTATTATCATTTAAAAAACAATATTATTACCCAAAATTAATAAAAACATGTAAATTTAATTATGACATTTTCATAGCGACCCTATAGAACAGAATAGAACTGCCCCATAGGGTTTCCAAGGATCAGCTGGTGGATTTGAACTGCTGATCTTCTGGTTAGCAGCCAAGCTCTTAACCACTGTGTACCAGGGCTCCAAAACAAGCTTAGAGGGGGAAAAATATACACACACAAACACATACACACACACACACACTTTTGTGCAGCTTCATATTAAAATAATACATAAATTATCATCATAAATGTTGATGAAAAATATCTGCGTCTAGTTTCACATCTGATTCTTTCTCTGTCTTGGGATTTTAAGATTCTGTAACTAAAGTGGGTTATGGATTGGCCTTTTGCTATACTTGTGTAATGAGACACAATGAGAGAGATATGAATTCTCCTCTGGGGACAACAGATGTAGAAGACAGTCTGATAACCATCTGATTGATGATCACATCTATAATTTAGCTGTTGAACAGAGGTGATTCTTAACCGAGGGGATTAGGCTATAAAATACTGGGTGAATATATTTGAAGATGTTTAAAATATGGTGCTTACTGGCAGACCTAAATTGCATCATATAAATTAAGTCAATCATGCCTCAGGTCAATTATATCTGTACGCGGAAGTTAACTACATGAAGGGACATAAACACTTACTGCGTTAATAATGCACCTGTATTCATCTTCATTTAAATATAAGAATAATCTGTTCTAGAAGAATTTTCCAAGAGAAAAAAAATTTCTACTAGACATTTTAAGTTCAAGTCTTTGTACAAATGACATATGCAGTTATCCTAAGCACCTATTTTACAAAGGTATACCTGCGATTTCCAAAGAAATGTGAACCTGTCAATTGAATTTTGTATTCATCTTAATCTAAGTAGTTTTCTGCCCCCTGAGGTGTTAATAAAATGTGTATGTCACCCGATTGCTATTTATCATTAGTTCATATTTGGTCCAATAGTGAGAGTTATCAAATTAGCAGTTTAATAACTCTGATAGTAAGTTAACTGAAGTCCTCAACAGAGATTAAACCAAGTAGAATTTGGTTTTCTTGAAGTAACAGATAGGGGACTACATATTATGATATACTAGATTGTTTCCTTAAGTAAATAGTTGTTAAATGCTGAATGTGTTTAAGGTATTAATGTGGGAGCTAGAGACTTTCTGAACAACAAGGTAAACATAATTCCTAGATTCCTAGAATTTAGTGTATAAATCCACTTCCATGGAGTCTATATTGACTCATAGTGACCATATAAGACAGGATAAAACCACCCTATAAGGTTTCCAAGGCATAGGAGCATAAACAAAAAACAGTTTCCCGGGAGTCTGCTCTGACTCATGGTGATCGCATGCATGTTAGAGGAGAACTGTGATCCATACGGTATTCAACAGCTGCTTTTTCAGAAGTAGATCACCAGACCTTTCTTCCCAAGTCCCTCTGGTGAACTCACAACTCCAAACTTTCAGTTTACAGCCTAGCACTTAACCATTTCCTCCACCTAACATTCCCAAACCCAAAGCCAAACCCATTGCCCTCAAGCCTGTTCTGACTCTTAGCAACCTGATAGGACAGAGTAGAACTGCCCATAGGGTTTCCAAGGCTATAAATCTTTACGGAAGCAGACTGCCACATCTTTCTCCCACAGAGTGGCTGGTGCGTTCCAACCACAGACCTTTTAGTTAGAAGTCCAACACTTTCACCACCGTGCGATCAAGAAAAATTCTTTCTTGATGTTTAATAATTTGTTTATATCTAACAGGTCAAATGTTTCATAATTTTACATTTTATACCTATGTTATTCATATATTGGTACTTTTGTGCTGTAACTCATATATTTAAAGTCACATTGATCCCACCCCTTTACCCCAATGCGGCCATATGTATAGCCTGGCAGGGTTTCTACTATAATTGGTAAAATTAGAAAGCCCATTTCCTCTAAACACTGCTCATTTTAAATGCAGCATTGATATATTTCCTTAAGGCTTTTGCTCTGCAGAGTTACTATGGCTGCTGAGTTTCAATTACTGCATTTTGAATTTATTTTCTATATAGAGCAACATGCCTATGCCCGAATAATTATAAGGGTTAAACGGTAATTTTCATCGTCTGTAAGTGCTAGAACCACTAAAAATACATTTAATCTGGGGGCTGGATCAGAAAGCAACATGCTTCACTGGTTGTTATTATGTCAGGACAGTGTGTGAGAGACTTTTAAGAGTTGTGTTTTAGAAACAAAAACCAATCCCTCCCCTATTGCCCAAGTCATAAAACTACTCACGTGACTCCATCTCACTCATAGGGTATTATGCAGTCCTAAAATAAATTGTGCTTGGGAATTAAAAGGATTACAGAGACAGTGAGATATAATGTGAAAAGCACAAGAAAGCCATAGAAGATGTATAGGGAGATCCCCATCTCTTAGTAGGTCTATAACCTTCCCAAGTCACTCAATTGCTCTGTATTTTATACGGTCTTTTGTAGATCACCCTAACTCAGTTTAGAAGTCATTTATTAATGTATATTGTTGGCATTTGTACACCTCTACTTCTACCGAGGTCTCAAAAAGAAAAAAAAAAGAAAAACCATTGCCATTGAGTCATTTCTGACCCATAGTGACCGTATAGGACAGAGTAGAACTGCCCCATAGGGTTTCCAAGGAGTGGCTGGTAGATTCAAACTGCTGACCTTTTGGTTAGCAGCCAAGCTCTTAACTACTATACCACCAGGTCCCTGGGCGGTACAAATTGCACCTGACTACTCACCTAAAGGTTAGTGGTTTAAACCTATCCAGTGGTTCTGTGGAAGAAGGGCCAGGAAATTTACTTCTATAAAGATTACAGCCAAGAAAACTCATGCATTGGTTTAAACCTATCCAGTGGTTCTGCGGAATAAAGGACAGGAAATTTGCTTCTATAAAGATTACAGCCTAGAAAACGCATGCATCTAGGCATTATACCATCCTCTAAACAAACAATCAAACAAACAAAAAAGTTGCTGTGCAGTTGGTTCCAACTCATGGGAACCTCATGTGTGTCAGAGCAGTACTAAGTGCTCCACAAGGTATTCAGTAGCTGATATTTTGGAAGTAGATCTCCTGGCCTCCCTTCCCCGGAGACTGTCGGTAGAGTGGAACCTCCTTTTGGTTAGCAGCTAAGCTAGAGTTCTATGTTTTTGTGTATTGCTGATCATTTCTGCCCTTGCTTCATCTTTCTCCAGATACCACTTCAAACTTCTGGAATACAAACAATTATCCATGCCATGCCTGGTACCTTACATGAAACACATACACAGAGATCTTTACTCTCTGTGGAGTCAGGATTATCAAATCTATTGTAATTTTTGCATATAGAAAAATAAAGAATAAAAGTAACGTGTTAAATACTTCCTTAGAAAGAGGTCTTCTGTTCCGTGACACTGGCCTACCTGTCCTCATCAAAATGGTAACTCACCGGCAAGTGCTATTTAGCATTCAGAGAATAAGAAATTAGACACTGGGAGCATCTTTCTTTTCTTTTTTCCTTTTGAACAATTCCAATGCTGGTGATGTACATTTTTAGCAGTAAATTAAAAACTCATGTTCGGACTAACTTTCCCAGATCTCAATCTCAAAATAGAAGATGTCCTGAAAGAGAATATTGATGTTGTACAATGCACGTTTTGTTTCTTCCTTTTTAATTTGAGGAAAACAGAACAAAACACTATCATGAAGCTGCATTTTCCCTTCTTGTATACATTATTGGCAAGATAATATTGGCAATGCTTAGTGCAGAAGAATACAGAGTGCTTAAATTTTGACCTTCAAAAACAGTCTCAAAAGTATTCAAGAGTAAGGATTGGGCATTGAGTCTAGCCTCTTCTACCCAATATCTATTGGTAATCATATCAAGGGACATTAAAATGGCTGTAACCAGCATGGCATACAAAGGAGATTTCAGTATTTAAAGGATCTTTTATTAAATTCTACAAATCTTAACTGTACAATTTACATACATGTGCCACATGTACAAATTTGTAACGCATTCTAAATTTATTAGAATAAATACGTTTGTTTTCACTACAGTGTATTTTTTCTGTGATAAAATAAATGCCATTTCTAAACCATTTTTTCAGGTTTTAAAAATATACAAAACAATTAAAATTATAATTGGGTTAAACAGAAAACAAAACAAAAACAAAAGTTGCATAGGCAAGTCTGAAGCAGCAGGACTCCACACTGTTGGAATAGATGGAGCTTAAAAGTGACTCTCCAGAGTCATTTTAAATTTACTTTTCTGATCCACTTCTGCTATACTAAAGCTGTGATCTTAGCTGTACAAACATTTTTCTAGAAGCACATATATTAAATGTATGCATATTACATACTGTGATGTGGTTCAGAAAACACCACAAGGCATTGATGCCACACAATAAAACAACTCGTTTCCCAATACAAAGCAACACACAAACAAAATCTACAAAGTTAATATGATATATAAGTTCACAATAAATTCCTCTGATGTAAAAAAGTTGTAATATCAGGGAGTTCCGGCAAAATGGCGCTCTAGGCAAAAGCACCACGCCGTCTCTCCAAAGCAAAGATCTGAAAAACTAAGCCAAACAGAGAATACAACAAGCCTGAAACCCTAAAACATCAAATGAAGACATAAAGAACTCAACCAAGCACCAAATGGAGTGAGAACACTGACAGAGAATGGAGAGCGAGGAGAGATTCACGCAGAGGTCCCCTACCAGCGGGCACGGCGCAGATCCACCATCTTGGGCTCCTGTCGGAGACCAGCGAACAGGGGGTGCCGGGGAGCAGCCTCACGGAGTGTCTGGCAGGGGACGGAACAACCGGTAATTTGTGATATACGCTTTCCCACCACCCACCTTTCTTCACCCCCACTCGGCCTCCTCTGCTTCCTGCAGCCACGATCACTTGACCGGAAAACACCGGCTGCTTGGATTCCACACACACGAACGGGTGGCTCTCTGGGTGCCATTTGTTTCTGCTTCTTTTGATTTCTTACTTGCCTTTCGCCACCTCCCCCTCTTTTTGCTCGAGTGCCTGACTCCGTGCTTCTTCCTGAGGGGTTGCAGAGCTGCGTTCGAGTGTAGAGCTGCTTCCCTGTCTGGGCTGCCATGCTGGTGGGATCCTGGGGCTTTTGTTCGTTTGTTTGTTTTGAATTGTTTGTTTGTTTTCTTTTCCTTTTCTTCAGTTGGGAGCCCTTTCTGACCAGGTGGAGCTGTGTGGCAAGGAGACTCCCCCTCGGCTTCCACAGATGTGTAGATGGAGCCCTGGGAGCATTTATTTTTCCATTTTTTTTTCTATTTTTTGGGGGGCCTGTTTTATTCTTTTTTTTAATTTGTTTTGTTTTCTTTACCCTCTTTTTCCCTTTTTGTCTTTCTTCATTGCTCAGTTTCTCGTCTCTCTATAACTTCCATCTCTTTCTGTTCCCTGAATACCTAGCATTGTATACCTCTACATCTTCTAGCCAGGCTGTACTGCAACAACTGACAGCGACTTCCGCAGACAGCATAGCTGCACTGGTGGGATCACTGGGAAGTTTGCGGTTCTTTAACCTTACTAATTTTTGTTTATTCATTCTTTTCTTTTCTTCCTCTTCCCCTTTATGTTTTTCTCCATTTCATGATATCTCATCTCTACGCTCTGGCGGCAAGCTCCCCTAGCATTCTTCTTTGTTTGTTTGTATGTTTTTGGCTCCTGTTCCTCTCTCCTCTCTCCCATATCCATCTTAGCTCCATGCATAACAATCTCCCCACTGCATCCTGCCTAACTGCACTGGGCGCTTGACCTCACACCACCAAGCAGCACAGGCACAGCCTACTGGAACCCACCCTGCACTGATTACCAACCCGCTCTGGTGGCTGTAGTAAGTGCCACAAATAACCTGTCCCAGTAACTCCTCTTCAGCTAGACCTGCCCTGCCATACCATATATGAGTGACTGACCCTGCCAGTTGGAGAAGGAGGTGAAAAGTATTGTGCCCACAGATGAGCAAACAACAAAGAACACACAGTCCACCTGCTCAGACATAGTCAAATTTTTTTTTAAAAAAGAGACAAAACAAACAAATCTACAATC
>NW_004443948.1:24793566-24855529 GCF_000243295.1 Trichechus manatus latirostris | reverse complement strand
AATAGATAAGTGGTATCTTGGGTGAAGGGTGAGGTGGTACACAATACAGGGGAAACTAGCACAGCTTGTACAAGGAAAGGTCATGGAAGCCCCATAGACACATCCAGACTCCCTGAGGGACTGAATTTCTGGGCGGAGGGTTGTGGGGACCGTGGTCTCGGGGAGCATCTGGCTCAGTTGGCATGACGCAGCTTGTAGGGACGGTGCTCTGCATTCTGCCGTGGTGACTGGTGTCTGGGGTCTTGGAGGCCTGTGGGCGGCCGTCTGGGATGCTCCGCTGGTCTCATCCCTTTGTTGGGGGGGGGGAGAATGGAGGGGTCGGGATGCAGCGAGGGGATTGGTCCCAACGACTGGTTGTCCGTGGCTGTGGGGGCCTCCACTGGACTGAGTCAGGTGCAGCTTGATGGTGCCCGGCTACCGCCACTGGCTGCTCTGGCCCGGATCACGGCAGAAGGTTCTGGGCGGGGCTGGAGAGGAATGTGGAACATGACTCTGGCTCACAGAAACGAGGACCAGATTTGCTGGCCTGGGGGAGACTGGGGAGGCCCCCAGAGTGTGGCCCCCGGACACACTTTTGGCTCAGTCGTGGGGTTACCTCCGAGGTTCACTGTTCGGCCTGGGAGTGGGCAGCCCCGTAGGGCCAGATGGGACTGACGGGGTACAGGAGTCCCATGATGGGGGCCGGGGGGGGGGAGGGGGGAGGACGGGAAAGCTGGTGTTGGGGAGCCCAGGGTTGAGTGGGGATATTGTTGATGTGTTGTGGGGTTGTTGACCATTGTCATAGGGCAACATTTGTAGTAACCGTTGGATGAGGGGCTGTTTTGTTCTGTGGGCCTTCGTCTTGGGTGAGAGTGGCAGCGCGGTTGGAGGAGCGTGGTCGATGTCGCTGAACTGTGCACGTGGAGGCTTTTGAGGTGGTGTGTCTTTGGCTATGTGTATTTTCACCAGAAGGGAAGGTTGAGAGGTTGGAGGGTTGATGTGTTGTGGGGTTGTTGACCAGTGTCATGGAACAGCGTGTGTGCTGCTGTTTCATGGGAGACTGTTCTGTGTGCCTTCACCTGGAGTGCAATAGAAAAAGAAAAAAAAAAAGTTGTAATATCGATAATAATAGTTACTTCAAGTCATTAAGTGTTGTGTAGAAGATAACTTGTTTTGTATTTTAGTTACATCATTTTAATAATACTCTTAATCCTGAGAGGCAGGTATTACTGTCCACTTTAAAAAAGGTACAATTTTCATCAGAAAGTAGAAATGATTTGCCTATAGTCACATAACTATATCCTAAGAACAGTAGAAATGAATGCATTGGTATTACAACACAAAGCTAGGTTTTGTTTTGTTTTTTTCAACTTTTTTTTTTCCAGTATCAAGGCTTTGTTTAGGCAGTTGGGATACATATAAAAATAATTTTAAAAAGCTTCTCTTACAAAGAAACCATTTAAAGTTTTTAATCATTTACTTGCATTTAAGTAATTTAGTTGAATTTGAATTTTTAAAATATCAGTTTGTGAGCTATTTGCAGTAGTAGAACATCTGACTAATGGAAGCACAGATATCTACTTGGCAATTATTACAAGGCTTTCAATAAGACATGAGGAAGGCCTGACCTAGAACAAGGAGACAGAGATAAGATTAACAATACTTACAGGTTGCTTGGAATGTTCCCTGCCCTGTTCTAAGTGATCTGCACCTATTATCTCGTCTGTTCTTTATAAGCTCTCATAATTAGAAAGCTATTGTTATTTGACTTTTTTTTTTCCCATGTAAAGAAACAGAAGCACAGAGTGGTTGGAAGTAAAGTGATCAAGTTTACTCAGGGGTCATTCAAGCTGTTTCACCTGCAAACTATGAAGTCTAAACAAATGCATAGATGTGACTTTCAAGATGCAAGAAACAAGGCATAGATCAAGACACTACAGGTTATGCAAACATGAAGGTGCTTATCAAAATTTTCTAAAATGATTCATTCTCCCATACTAAGAGTAGTGTACAGTACAAGAGGAGACTGTTATTTTGGCATAAAAAGACCCTTATTCATTTATAAGTTACCTCTATCTCTCCAATGTTAAAATGGAGGATTACCATAAATCATAATTATTTTCTCTGACTCAATAAATGAATTAAAACTGGAAAACCAACAAACGATGTTTGAAATGCTCATATTTTGAAGGAGCCCACTGATAGCGTGACATTTATTATCCACAAAATGAGCAGGCAAAGAACATTTGGCAGTAATATTCAAACGTATCCTACTGATACATTACAGACACTTACAATGAAAAGTTCAACAAAAATAATTCAAACATTTTGGGGACATCATTTCGACTTCACAAATAGATTTTTATGAAATGTTCCCAATATGTTTCAGATAAATAAATCTTTAAACTAATGCATAGTTTATTAAATAATCAGATTTTATTTTGAAGATTGGGCAAATCAGATCCAAGAAAACAAATGAATTTTCAGAAAAAAGCAAAAACAAAACTTCCAATAATTTTTTTATCTGACACATTAAATATCCAAACCATTATCCTATATACAGGCTCAATCCAATCCAAACCAATTTGATATAATTCACTGCATATTTATCCTGCTGACACTTTCTGCATGCTTCCCTATAATCTACTTGTCCAATTTACACGAAAATAGTACTTATAGAATAAAACACTGAAGCTTAATTGTGGGTATTTAAAAGAATGTATTCCAAAAGCTCCAAAATACCACTTATGCGGGGGGGAGGGGGTGGGGAACAGAAAAGCAATCTTATCAAGGGTAATATCTGGGCATAACTACAAAGCACCAGTTATCATATTTTTGGAGCCCTGGTGGCACAATGGTTAAAAGCTCAGCTGCTAACCAAAAGGTCGGCAGTTCCAATCCACCAGCTGCTCCTTGGAAACCCTATGGGGCAGTTCTGTTCTGTCCTACAGGGTCATTATGAGTCAGAACTGACTCTGTGGCGAGGTTTTTTTTTTTTTTAATCATACTTTTAATTTGACTAAAAGTTAATTAAGAAGAATGAACTGAAGGTCTGGGTAAGGGTGTTGAGTAGGAATAAGCAGCAATGGAGAGGTAGGGATTCAAAATTAAAATAAGGTTTTGGAGTTTGAAATACTGGAGATGGAACAATTCCAAGTGTGGTTAGAGTTTTGGGTGATGAATAGAAGAGAGAAAGAGGTCAGTACAGTTGGAAGATGTGAGGAGCTGTAAGGCCAGGGTGTAGGAGACTGTGGTAATTGAAAATTTATTGGTAAACTTTGCTTGAGGGCTTTTGGCGTGCCAGGCGAGGGTAGGGCTGAGAAAGACTGAGATGGTGTCAGACTGTGAGAAACGAAGGAGAGCAGAGTGGAAGTGGACTTCATGAACTCCAAATTTGGAAGGATTAATGAGAGAGTAGAACCATGGCCTGGAAGTATTTTGTGAGGAGACATTTTTGAAGTGTTTAGAAGATCAAGCAAATTGTTGGCAGCCATCATTGGAGCATGATGAATCTGGTACAGTCTTTTCTTGTATCAAATTTAAAAAGAAGATTTCATCTTTGATGTTCAATAAAGGGTCTTTGATATTCAGGGGAAAAATTCTTCTTCCGAAATAATTTTTCTTTCTTTATTGCGAAAAATATATTTGTTGAAGATCATTTCTAACCAATCAGTCAGGTAAAATGTTTTCTTTTTTGTTTGTTGTTGTTGAGAGAGAAGGATAACTATATATGTCAAAGATAATATATTGTTTCTTCAAGCCATGTGACTCATTCAGATAGTCTGTAACATTTCAATTACACATAGTAAGAGTCTACAATTTTCAAAAAAAAAGGGGGGTCTTATCAGTTCACTGAAAAGCCTGTCCAAATTTGCCATGAGATGCAGTTACTTGTGTACTGCAAAATTAAAATCTTTACTCACAATAGTTTACTATAGACTGGTTATTTTCTCGCTGCAGTTATTAAAATAATAAAAATTCAAATAGTGATAACTAAAAAGAATACAATCCTAAAGGGTGATATTATGGTGGCAAAGACAAGCAACGATTGGTAGGAAGGTCAGGCACGGCTGCAGTTAGAAACAGTGTGAGTTGGCACCTGGATGACCGGAAGTAGCCATCCCAACACTTCAGGGAAAGGCTTCAGGCAGTGATAAGAGCAAACACAAATGCCCAGGAGCAAGAATAAGCTTGGAAAATTAAAATTAACTAATGCCCAGGAGCAAGGATAAACTTGGAAAATTAAAATAACTAAAGAAAACTAGTGTGGCTAGAGTGGGACCAGCTGGATTAGGTGTTGGTGGAGAGAAAAGCGTGAGTTTAAGGACATACATAGCTATGTCCTGGCCCTTAATCTGGCCTTTGTTTGCTCCCCCAGCCTATATCTCATCTCTTTCCTCCTTGTTCATTGCACCTCTCTGTCGACTCTGTTAATACCTCTCAAGCAACAAAGCTAGAAGGCATCCTGAAATTCTTATGTTCATACCTACCTCCTTCATTTCTACCAAGCAATGAATCATTTTCTCAAGTTTGTCCTCCTGAATCGACTTGATGGCAACTGGTTTTGTTTTGTCTTTGTTTTTGGTTACTCTCCTCTATATAATTTCTTCTCAGATTGTCCTCTTGGATCTAGAGCTGGAACATGGTTGTTGTTCATGAGACCTATCCTACTTTCTGGTACAGCTTACTTACTGCAGAAGAATCAACTTCATCCCTAATGTATTTTACATTTGGAATATAAACATTAGTTGAGTGTTTATGAATTCAAGAAACTATTCAAAGCCTTTTTCCTCTGTTAATTTTTCAAAAATCTCTGTGATATCCCAATGTGCTAGATACAATTATTATACACAGTTTACAGATATGGAATTTGTGGTGAATACACTAAGTTATTTTTCCTAGTTCACAAAAGAAGGAAGGGATGTGGCCAGAAGTTAAAGTAAGATGGTCTTACTACAAGCCCATACTTTTTTTATGATTTATTTTATTTTATTTTTGTGGTTGTTGAGAATGTACACAGCAGAACATACACCAATTCAACAATTTCTACATGTACAATTCAGTGACTTTGATTACATTCTTCAAATTGTACAAAAATTCTCACCCTCCTTTTCCAAATTGTTCCTCCCTCATTAACATAAACTTACTCTCCCCAACATTTCCTATGTAATCTTTCCAGATGATATTGTCAGTTTGATCCCATATAGATAATTATAAAAGAGCACGTTTGATCAAAGATTCTATAGAAATATCCCCATTAAAAGGGAGACAATGCAGAACAGAATTTCAAATTCTCATGAAATCTAGATTTTCAGAAGCCATGGAGGCTGGATTAATCGCCAAAACCACTGCTCTGAAATAAATTTTAAACCTTAAAACTTAAAATAAAAATATCCCCTTAAGTCTGCTTAAAAGAAAACAAGAGTTTAGTTTAACCAGAGCCCATGCTTTTAATCACTACACCATACCTCTTCTTCTTGGGAATTATCTCATGTCTATGCTTTGTTCTCAAGCAATTTTCAGTCATAAGGGAAAAGAAGAAAAGGAAAACAAAACAAAACCTTTAATTGCTAATGGTGAGATTCTAGTTAGATTTGCTTTTCTGAGATCAATTAAAAATGTAAATAATTAATCATAATTTAGTGGGTAACATATTTAGTCTATAGATGGAGGACAGAGAAGAACAGCACCAGATAAAGAGTGATTTTCATGACTGCTTGTCTTCCTCCAGCATGACTACACAGGTCACCTTGCTCAACAGCAAGGCCTGCTTACGTCACTATAAACCTATTCTTCACTTACTGTCTCATTAACTGACATTTTGTGTTTACAACAATAGTAAAAAATCTACTATCTGACTATTTTGCTCATTAACAATGTATGTCTGACAGTAACGAACACCAAAGTGAGAGGCAAGTTTAACGTTATGTGTCAACTTGGCTGGGCCATGATTCTCAGTGTTTTGGCAATTATGTAATGATGTAATTTGGTTGTTATGTAATGATGTAGTCATCCTTCATTTTGTGATCTGATGTTGTCATGTGGTCATCCTCCATTTTCTCATAATGCTGATTTTCACATAGCAATCTGTTCTTTGGAACCTAACCATGTCAGTAAGTGAGGAGTAGGTGTGTGTAATATTTATCCATTCAGCACAGAGCCACATAATTTTCCTTACCAGTACCAGTTATGTGAAAGTCATTACATAGCAATTTGTCATAGGACGTGAACACAGCACAATCTAGCTACTTCAAATGGAAGCTTCCACATATGTAAGTGACAGCTATACCATTTTTTTCTGAGTGTTGTGACTCTGGAGTTCTAATTCAAAGGTAGAGAGTTGGAGAGCGAGACAATAAGATTTTCTACATCCTGAAGGCTTGTTTATTTCTCCTGTTTCTGAAAGCTTAGTTATGGTGAATTTAAATTGTTGTTCTTTCAAGTTTTACTGATCTCAATAATTAGTAAAGATGTATCCTAGATTTCAAGCATAGATTATATGCAAACTTTGTTCATTTGTGTGTGTAGAAATAAAGAATGCAAGGGGGAAAGTTGAAACTGGGTGGTTATGATCTTAAATGTGATCTGAGTGATTTTTTTTGTTGCTGGTTGCCATCGAGTCAATTCTTTGTGTGCAGAGTAGAACTGCTCTATTGAGTTTTCAAGGCTGTGACTTTTCTGAACAGACCACCAGGCCTTACTTCTGAGACGTCTCTTAGTCGGTTCAAACCACCAACCTTTCATCTAGTAGTCTAGTACTTAACTTTTGTGCCACCCAGGTGCTCTGAGTAAAATCTTGAAGAAGATGAGGCAGTAGAATGTTAGATATGTGGGAAAGATCAATTCAAGTGGGGTGGAGGAAAGAGGAAGTATATAGCCCATCAGACGGCAGTGTGTTTGGTATGTTTGACCAAGAGCACAGAGATCAATGAAAGTTGGAATGATATGAGTGCTCTGGTGAACTATGAGAGAGGATGCCAGGGCCCGATGTAGGTCCAGATTTTCTAGGCTTATTAAAAGCCATTTTAAAGACTATGGCTTCCCCTGGGCTCTCTGTTAACCCAAAACGGAAACCATTCCCGAAGCCCACTCTTCAGACAAAGATTAGATAAGACTATAAAACAAAAAATAATACACGTCAGGAGTGTGCCTCTTAGTTCTATCAGATACAAGAGACCAAATGGGTGACTCCTGTCCAGAAGCAGAATGAGAAGGCAAGGAGAGACAGGAACTGGTCGAATAGACACAGGGAACCCTGGGTGGGAAAGGGTCGTGTGCTGTCACATTGTGGGGATTGCAACTAATGTCACAAAACAATATGTGTATAAATTTTTGTGTGAGAAATTAACTTGAGCTGTAAACTTTCACCTAAAGCACACATACACACACACACACACACACACACACACAAAAAAAAAAAAAGACTGGCTTCAATTCTGAAAGTAATGAAAAGTCATTAGAGGATTTTGAGTAGAAAATTGACATGATCAGTTTAGTTAGCCATTGGGATGTGCAGAACATATCACAATCTAATGAGGGTCTTGTTGCCTTGTTGCCTCATCTTCTGGTTTACTGTTAACATAAAAGCAGACAGCCTTACCTTTCAGAAACTTCAGAGTTTGCCACAGCTGCAGAGAACTGCCTTGCCAAGGGCATGCCCTTTTCAGGGTATAGCTGACAGGAATGGCACTTAGGTCCAACTCGTGACAACTCGGGACAACTCTAAAAGGAATTTCTAGCTCCAGTGCTCCTAATGGGGTTGGCGGTGTCTATCCTTGGTTCTGCATCGCAGTGTGACTTTCCACCCGCCCACTCTGTTTCTTTCCACTCCCCCACAGGTATTGATGAGAAGAATATACCTTTTGATGAGAAGAATATACCTTTTTGAGGAGTCCAACCTGTGAGCTATGACATAGGTTTTATCAAGTTCATTACAGTAGCTGTGTAAAGATGAGACAGAAGGGGGTGGACAGAAGTAGGAGACCATATAGAAGATTATTGCAATAATAAAGACATTTTGGTATACTGGACCTGGATGGTAGCAGATGAGGTGGTAAAATATGGAGAGATGATACATATATTATAAAAATATTATGAAATATGGGATGTGAGAGAATAAGCAGAGTCAATGATAATCCAAGATTTTGAGGACTAAGACAAAAAGAGAAATTGCTATTAACTGAGATAGTAAGACTGTGGAAGAAACAGGTGTGGGAGAATGCTCATGAGCTCCATTTTTGCCATTTCGTGCTGAAATGTCTATTAGACATCCAAGAGCACATACAAAGGAGGTAGTTGAGCACTTCAATCCGTGTTCTGGAATAAGTTTTGGAATCATCTAGGTATAGATTATATGAAAACTATGAAAAGGGTTGAGATCACTGAAAGAATATATGTGGAAAGAGAAAAGATGTGAATACTGAGCCCTGGGGTCCTCCAATGTAAAAAAGTTAGAATAAGATGAGGCTAAAAAAGAGAGACTAAAAATGAGTTGCTAGTAAAGGAGGAGAAAAATCAGGAGAGAGTGGTACCCATGAGATGAGTGAAGAAAGTGTATGGATGAAGAGGGACTGATCAATTTTGTCAAATTCCGCTGATCAGACAAAGACAAAAAGGACTGACAGTTGCCAGTAGATATTAGAAAGTAATGGTCACTGGTGACATTGACAAGAACAGTTTCAATGGAGTGGTATAGCTAAAAGTCTAAACAGAATTAGTTCAGGAGAGAATTTAAGAAAAACAACTGAGACAGCCAAGTATAGGAAACTCTTTGGAGGAGTTTTCTGTAAACGGAAATAAAGGAATGGATTAGTAATTGGTGGGGAAAGGGAGGGCAAGTGACTATATTTTTAAGATTGCAGAAATAACAGCATGTTTGCACACTGCTGGGGAAGAGCAGTAGAGGGAAGGACGTTGATGATACAGCCATGGAGGAAAGAATTGCTGGAGCAGTGATCTTGAGGACATAAGAGTATGGGATCTAACTTACAAGAAGAGGAACACGGATAACCAAGTGGAAGTAGCAGTAGAGAAAGCAGAGTATATGGGGACAGATGTAGGTTGGTAGAAAATGAGGTAACATGAGCTTATAAAAATTACGTTCTGATCACTTTGATTTTCACAATGAAATCAGAAACAAGGTTATTTGCCAGGAATAAAGATAGGTGAGGAAATGTTGGAGGCTTGAGGAGAGAGCAGAAGTTATTACATATAAGTGTTGTGAGGTACTTATCTTTATCTTCCAAGAGTTCACAAATTATATTCATAGTTATGGCTTAGCATTGTATTTTACAAGATAACTCATGTCAATAAAATAATAGCTTTATAAGAACTGTCCTATATAATCATTTTATAAGAAAATTGATTATTTATCATCACACTTTTTAGAGAGGAAAAAAGATCCTTCAGTTTCCTTAACAGCATTTTTTAAATCTGATTTTATACCTGAGGCAAAGCATTGATTTCCCCAAGCAAATTACTTATACACAACACTAATGACAACTCTTCTGCCAGTTCTGAGATCAATGAGAACAAATAAACAGTGTCTGTGTCTTTTTGAATTATTCGTTTGCAAGCTACAGAAGTAGATCAAACTATCTTTAGCCAAAAAGAAAGTAATTTATTGGAAAGATATGAGAGAGACCATAGAATCCAAGTAAAGGTTACAGAAGCAATTCTTGAAAAAGCCTGAAACAAGAGGCAACTTGTGGGTTTGTATAAATCAATGGGCAGTTTCCTTAGGAAACAAAGACTGGATGGATTGACTTCAATGAAGGGCTCTACTTATCTGTATCTTTTATGGAAACTGTAAAAATTGTGTCATACTTTCTCACTCTTCTTCCAGTTAAGGCTAGTACACTGTAATGCCTCATTAGCTCAAGCGCTGCAAAATTTCAAAACAATAAAAGATTGTGTTGAGATTAAAGCAGAACTATGTGCATCTTTTTGGGTTCATGAATATTACCCATTATGATGACGCAGAGGAAGGTATAATATGATTAGGGTGATCAGTGAAATTTAACACTTTATTTATCTTTATATTCTACTCCTATTATGTTTCTTACACAATGGCAATATGTTATTCTGTCAAATAGCTTGCAATTCACTCACTCTTTCAGAATAATCCATTAAAAATTGATGCTGCCTTCTTTCTTGTTTTTTTTTAATCTTCCCATTTTCTGCTCATTACAATTGTTAGATTAAGTATATTATTTTGCAGCCTAACAGACAAACCCAAATTCTTAAACACAGTGTCAAAAATTGGGTCTCTGCAATATAATTTCTATATTCATTCATTTGAAATATTTATGGCATTAATTTGAATATGCTGAAGTACATTTGTTTATGTATTTGCTACCTATAATTTTCTCATTTCAGTGTCAATAACTTAAAATTTCATATCTACTGATATAGTTAGTTAGATTGGAGTTTTCTGAGTGTTTAAATATTTGAAATTTCTTATTTTCTGACATATTTGATTACTTCATTCAGACTTTAAAGTACAATCATGTAACTAGATTTTAACTTTGCTAACTATGTTTTTTTTAGGTTACATCATTCTGTCCTCTTACTATGGCTCCAGTGGTTAAGCTTTGGTTGCTAACCAAAAGGTCAGCAGTTCGAATCCACCAGCTAGCTGCTCCTTGGTAACCCTATGGGGCAGTTCTATTTCGTCCTATAGTGTCGCTATGAGTCAAAATGGACTTGATGGCAATGGCTGTACACCAGCACAGTATTGTCTAGTCTGAGTATCTGACAAGACTGGTCACTGTTACATTAGCGTGGCATCATGTCCTAAATTTCCATATTGTTTAGATTTGATGCTGGTTTTGCAATTTATTGAATAGGAGAAGAATTTGGTTGAAGTGGGAAAAAATTACAGAAAGCTAGATAGAGCCCTACCAAAAACTAGAAACAAGAATGAGAAAGAGGCAGGGTGGGGCGTGGGATGGATAATTAAAATGCTTCACTTGTTTACAGCAGGGACAAAATGAGATTGATCAGGGATATTTTTGTTAGGAATCAAATATCTTTCTAATTGAAGTCAGAAACTTCTGGCAAATTGAGTAGGAATCAAGAACTAATAACTAAGAATTCTGTAAGTCTCCTGTAAGTTATTTGAGTTTCATATGACAATTTCTTTGTATCATATTTGTTTCTTCTGGTTTTTTCAACTTCCAGATTATTTTCGACCACACTCTTCAACCTTTTATTACATAGCCTTTGAATATTAGAATGAGCTGTTCAACACTGTGAATTTTTTCTATACATACTTACCTATAGATACCGTGGTTCTTTAACTTTTCATTCTCTAATTTTCTTCCTTCGTCTCTATCACTCATTATTTTCAAGAGTCTCTGATGTGGGCAGAAGAGACACATCTTTCAAATTCTTTCCTTACCCAAGAAGTGAAATATGCCTTCATATGACACTAGATTGTTGCCACAAAATAATGTGGTGAGATGATGGAAGAATCACATTTCCTGCTGTCACTGTTTATGATAATGGCCTTGCCGGAGTATTTACTGGAGCTGACGTCGAAGACAAACTGCACGCAGGCAAGGCCATTTTCATCTGAACATCATAGTGCAGGATAGAGAGGGCTTTAATCTTCAGGTTTGCTTTTGAAATTTATTTCAAGTTCTACCCACTCCGCCTTGATTAATGGTGAGGAAGGTAAACTCACTCTTCTATTTAAGAATAAGTGTCTCAGGGTCAATAATTTAATTTCTCCCACTGGACTTTTTATAGGTACGAAATGGTCAAATGCTCTCTTGCTGAGAATAAATTGTGTGTGTAACATGTGGCCTGGTTTGTTTTGTTTTGTTTTTAGTACACGGAGGACTTCACAGTTGAATAGTTTTGTTTGTTTTTGTGAATGGAGGTTGCTGCATTAGGCAAAGACCTGTGGGCTGTCACACAAGCATGGAGATGTTTGACTCAAGGCAATGCTGGCTAAATACCGGATTTCGTTTATTTACCAAAATAGCTATAAATGTGTCCATGCTACTGGACCCATGCATAGTAGACATGAAGTATTAAAATTGCAAAGCTCTGAAAATGCATAATTTTGAGGCAACAGAAATCTGGTTATATTTCCAACAGAAAAAAAAAAATTCTGCTAATGTATCTCTGCCTAGTCCTGTCAATTAAGTAGCCCTAGTGGCGTAGTGGTTAAGCACTCAGCTGCTAACTGAAAGGACACAGTTTGAACCCACCAGCCACTCCATGGAAGAAAAATGTAGTAGTCTAGTCTACTTCGGTAAATATTTCAGCGTTGGAAACCCTATGAGGCAGTACTACTCTCTCCTACAGGGTCGCTATGAGTCGGAATTGACTTGATGGCAACAAGTTAGTCCTATCAATTATTTTCAATGTTTATTTCTGATTTCTTTTTTGAGAATCCAACAAATCCAGCACCTAATTACATTGTAATACCATGATAGCAATTGGTTTATATAGATGAGGTAAATATCCATAAGATTGTACTTTGTACTTTCCCTGAGTCTTACTCTCCTGCTGAGATTGCCTACACGTTCCTGCTACTTTGATTCCTGGAAACAGTCTCCTTGTTCCTGTCTTTTCGAAGCTTGGGAAAGGCCTTTTCATTTTGAGTTTATTTATTTATTTATTTATTTTTCACTTATTAATATCAGAGTCTCAAAATGTTGAAGGGTAGAATGATACCCCAGAAAAAGGCAAGCCCTTCCCCAACATGCACCTTGGAAATAACTTCTAGAAAAGCTCCCGGACCTGGTGTCATCATGCATCTTAACATTCTTTCTTCAAAATCTCTGTGACCGCTCATCTGACTTGTTTTATTTTAAGGTTCTATTATTACATTACGATAAACACGTTATGATAAACACATTAAAAGTATTACGATAAACACACGTGACTCCAAGCACAGAGAAAACTCTAATAGCAAAGAGTATTAAGAACCAGATTATTCAGTCAGTAGGGAGTTGCTATGCATTTTGGAGGTTGTAAAGCCTCATGGGAGGTTAATGAAAACAACATCCCTTCTCTCATGTAACTGAATATAGTTTTCTCCCGCACCCAGAAAGGTAATGAATTCCTTCTCCTTCTTATCATGCACCCTGGGACTTTGTGTTCTCCTCTGCTCAAAAATAGTTTTTGGCAATTATTTCATAAATATTGTCGTTATTCATTTTAACTTGGCATCTTAGTTCCCATAGTCTATTATATTTGCTATGGATTACACCTCAACTTAATGAAAATAAAAATCTTCACAACTGGACCAATGAGCAGCATCATGATAAATGGAGAAAAGATTGAATTTGTCAAGGATTTCATTTTACATGGATCCACAATCAACACCCATGGAAGCAACAGTCAAGAAGTCAACACATTACATTGGGCCAATCAGCTGCAAAAGATCTCTTTAAAGTTTGAAAAGCAAAGATGTCACTTTGTGGACTAAGACTCGCCTGACCCAAACCATGATATTTTCAATCACAAAATATGCATGAGAAAGCTGGACAATGAATAAGGAAGATGAAAGAAGAATCGATGCATTTGAATCACTGTGTTGGGAAATAATGTTGAATATATCATGGACTGCCAGAAGAATGAACAAGTCTATCTTACAAGAAGTATAGCCAGAGTGCTCCTTGGAAATGAGGACAGCGAGACTTTGTCTCACGTACTTTGGACATGTTATTAGGAGAGATGAATCCCTGGAGAAGGACATCATGCTTGGTAAAGCAAAGGGTCATTGAAAAAGAGGAAGACCCTCATCGAGATGGATTGACAGAGTGGCTGCAACAATGAGCTCAAACATAGCAATGATTGTGAGGATGGCGCATGACTGGGCAATGTTTCATTCTGTTGTACATAGGGTCACTATGAGTGGGAACTGACTCAATGGCATCTAAAACAACAACACTACATTTGCTGTTTAAACTACATTTCTTTCTCCACCTTCATTCCTATGAATGAAGGCCAACTTCCACACTTCTATGTTCAGAGTTAGCTTCTTAGCATAACTTACCGTGATTTTTTTAGAACATGGTAAAGAGTTAAGGTGTTTTGTTTTTGTTGTTGTATTAAATTATAACTAACATGTACTTCTTAAGAGTCATCTTTGCTTTGTTAAATGTTTAATCTCTAGTTGTTAACATTTCTGACCTAAATTTGCTGCTCAAAATTATCCGTTGAAATAAAAAATTTAGTTAAGAAAAAAGTATTATAATCTATTTGAAGGCATAAGGCGCCCTGGTGGCACAACTGTTAAGCACTTGGCTGCTAACAAAAGATCAGTGGTTCGAACTGACCAGAAGTTCAGAAGGAGAAAAGACTTGGTGATCTGCTCCATTAAAGATTACAGCCTGGTAAACCCTATGTGGAAGACACACTCTGTCATATAGGGTCACTATGAGTTGGAATTGCCTCCAGGGCACACAACAGCAACCGTAACACTCGAAGGCATGGTCTGTAACTTATTTTTACATGCATAGAAAGAGAAAACAGTACTTGGTATGTTATGAGTTTTCAAAATATTATTTGAATTAACAACAACATGTTAAAGATTCGATCTGAAATGTGAAATAATGGTAATATTTTAAATCTGTCTCTGCCCCAAAGGGGATTCATATATTTAAGACATGAGGTCTTTAAGCATCAAGAATAGAGTTTTAGTCATTGTAAAATAAAAATAGTAAGAATAGTAATAAATTTTAAAAGTGAGATATACATGGTAATAGATATTGTGGTTAATGTTTAAATATCTACAGAACTTCAACTGAATTATAATAATATCTTGACAATTTCATTTCTCCTGGCTGAGGCTGCTTCAGAAATGAGAATATTAAAAATCTCTTGCTTGTCCTTCATGGGACAGCTTTTGGAGAATAAATTATCTTTCCCCAATGAGAAAGTCATCATAAGGGGACTATTCTTTCCTTTGTATTGATCTGTCATGTATTGGATAGCCAGAATTGATACAGCCTTTTTTTTTTTCCTTACCTGCTTGATAATAAAACTAAAACCAAGGGTGACTCAATTAACATATTTGAAGAAGCTGGATCCTTGAAAGCATTGTAGAGCTTACTAAATTAGACTGGAACTTACCACAGCTTCAGACTTCTTTAGGAGAACAATGTGTTTTCTTTATTTCTGAAGACATTTGATTCAGATTTTTGTTATTGGGAATACATAGTATCATAAGAGATTTGTAAATGTTTGTTTTATTTATTTCTGGTGATTTATTTCACCCAAAAAATAACGGTGAGGAGAAATAAGGGTATTATAGCAATTTGAGGTCAAAGTAAAGTAAGTTCACTGATGGGAACATTATCATCTTTTATGGCCGTGGTCCACTGTAAATTTGATTCTGAGATTTCTATCAGCTAAAGTGAAGGGGAAAGTTCTATTAGTCCAAAATTCACATTTAATAGGTTAAAGAGAAAGCAGTTGTAAAGAAAAGCAACAGCAGGATTTTGTTTTGTTTTGCTTTGGACATCAGGTATAGATGTAAGTCTTCATAAAGAGAATACTTCAAGATAAAATGTTCCATACTTACAATTTACATCACTTTTTCTTGATTTAACCTGAGGAAGTAACTCTATCTTCAGGAATTTTGTGTTTATCTGTCTGCAATAAGAATCAATATTCCAAGTAACAGAAATTCCAACTCAAACAACCTTAAACAATGAAAAATATATATGTATTTGTTCAGTTAATGTAAAAGTTAAGGGAGAAGACCAGCTTTGATATAATAGTATCTTTACTGCCATAACCAAAGACCCTGCTTCTTTCTATCATATTATTCATTACTTCTTGCAGCCCTCACCTTCTAGGTTCCCATGAGATTTCCTCCAGCAGCATCAGGTGCTCCTCCTGGGGTCACACAGCAAGGCCAACCACCTGACAACATTGCTTTTCAGAAGAGAGAGCTCTCTCAGAGCACCCAAGCAGAAGTCCTGAGCCTGGTTCTCACAGGCTCAAAATCTATGAGGCCCTTTCCTGAACCAATGTTCAGCTAATGTGCTTAAGCCAGTTACTAAGCCTATATGGAGGTAAGAATAGGGTATATCTCACCAAACTATTGATAATATTCCAAAATATTGCCAAAATAAATAAGAAAGAATGCTAGATAGTATAAACAACAGATACCCAGCACAGTTTGTTTATTCACATAGATGTGCGTTTACTTTTCCTTCTTGTTTCTGACACCCTGGTGGTGCAGTGGTTAAGAGCTTGGCTGCTAACCACAACGTCGGCAGTTCCAATCCACCAGCCACTCCTTGGAAAACCTATGGGGCAGTTCTACTCTGTCCTATAGAGCAGCTATAAGTTGGAATCCATTTGACAGCGATGGGGTTTTTTGTTTTGTTTTGTTTTGCTTGTTTCTGGAATCTGCCTAGACAGGATGCAAAGAAAATAAGAGTCAATTAAATCAGTCTGAAGGGAACCTATGGGCATAAAAAATTAACTGGTATAGACTCATGTGCCCAAGTCTCTTATGCTATGATTTTTCCAAGATAGAGTTAATATGAGTGGATTATCTATTGTTCTATTTCTATATTTGTTTTAATTTATAAGACAGCTAGTAACAATCCTGAGCTAACTATCCACTTTCATCCATAGTATACTATCAACACTTTAACATACATGCAAACAAAATTTGCTTCTCACCTCTCCCTGAGATATGACTAGATTTGAGAAAGGAAAGGGCAGTTGTTTTTCGCCTATTTTGCATTTCACGTAGAGTATGAGATTGGCTTTCTTTGATCATATTAAGTCATGGAAAGTTTATTTAATTTATCAAATTGTATAGTGAATTGACACGTTTAGTCCACCTAAAGCAGTTTTTTTTTCCACATTATGTTCAGATAATGAAGGCAAATGTAAAGGTGATTTCATAGAGCTTAATTACATTTGTATTTTCTGTAGGCTTTTTGTGACAACTATTGAAAAACCAAGATAGGAAACAAAGTGGTATAAGTTAAAAAACCATCATGAATAACAAGGATTCTACACATAACCTCAGTAAGAGAGTTGCATTAACAGGATTCATACAGTGTCAAGTCACCTAATTCTGGATAGTCTTAACTTCTTCAAGATTATTATCATTATCTTTTATTTGATAGAGGAGCTGGATCTATTAAATGGTATAAGAGAGAATAAATACAATGAAGTCATGCTTTATTCTAATTCCAACCATAGAAAAGCTAGGTTTGGTACTTTAATTTGTTACAAGAAACAGTATTCAAAACTTGGGAGAGTTATAAAGGCTAATACAAATTTTTCATGCATTAGTTTACAAATCCTATCGTTTTCCACTTGATAGCAACTCAGCTGTAAAATTCTGTGCAATTGTTACTTGTAAGTCATTAAACCATACACCATATAATTGATAAAAGGAAATGTAAAATATATTTAATTTGCAGGCAGTAAATAGTCAGAGATCTAGTGAAATTACAAATATGATAAACATTCATGAAATTTTTCCTAAACTTGAGATAACATTAAAATAGCTCAAGGCTTTAATATAAATGTCAACATACAGCTTAGCAGGACTAGGAAAAGACAAGGTAATTTTATATTCTTAGTCTTGTATTGTACCTTTGAGTTTTCTTTATTTGTATCTTGTATGGATTCTATTCCTTTATATGAATTTTTAATAGTGAACAGAAGTGAGAATTGAATCCAAGTGCCATTAAGTCAACCTGGTTTTGATGAGATTTTTTTTTTTAAATAATACTGTATAGTTTTCCACATGAGGCAGACAGGGAAGGCAATCCTTGGTGTTAGTACAATAATCATCCCCTCAGGAAAGGTCTACACATTTAACTTTCCCTTCAGGGGTCAATTTTCTTAGTGTTAGATTCATAAACATATTTTAAAAATTCACATTTATCCTTGGTGTGGGAATACGGTCTTATCTTAATCAAGCTTTCATGTTATTCTGACTGTGTCTGGAATACAAAATTAATAGCTGACAATAAAAGACTTCTTAATTAATGTAAATATCCTTTCTGCATATATTAAATTTTGGATACTTTCCTCACTGGTCTGAAATAACGGCTGTATCCTTATTGTAAACTCCTATATATAGTTAGGAGCCCTGGGGGCATAATGGTTAAGAGCTCAGCTGCTGACCAAAAAGGTCAATAGTTCAAATCCACCAGGCGCTCCTTGGAAACCCTATGGGGAAGTTCTACTCTGTCCTATAGAGTCGCTATGGATGGCACCTAACAACAAAGCAGGGAATCATAGAAAATAATATAAACTTATTACAAGCTTTGCATTTTATTTAATCTAAAATTTGCAGGTACATATTTTTTGCTCCTTAATGTTTGATGTTCAGATTTGGAATTAAAATAGTATATACTAAGGGTATTTTTGCTTGGCTACTAACGAAAAGGTCAGCAGTTCGAATCCACCAGCCCCTCATTGGAAACCCTATGGAGCAGTTCTACTCTGTCCTATAGGGTGTCTATGAGTCGGAACCATCTTGATGACACATAGCAACAACAGCAAGGGTATTATTGCTAAGGTTTACCAATAATGTATTTTAAAGTTAATCACAATCTCTTTTATAGTCCAAAGTTATTTAACTACTTAAAGAAAACTCCTTTATTGAATATAGGTTGAACAGATTGGAATGCCAACCCATGTGGCTTCCATAAGCCTAACCCATAGTGCAATTGCTGCAAGTGCACAAGTTTTGTTTTCTTTCGAGTGAACTGAAAAATTAGTGGATAGCACAGTAATCTGAAAGCAGAATTCTTTCAGAATTTTATGATTTTGTCTTGTCTTTACATTTACCTCGCCTATCCTTCTTTTAACAACTTTTTTAAAATTTGCCTACATTCTTTTAGTCTTTCTTAGATATTCCATGTAGTTTCCAAAAGAAAAACAAGATTTGCATTTATATTTCATTTAATGATGTGATATTTAGTTAAATTATGTAATTAAAATGCCAATTAGAAGTGGCATAATCAGGTTTAGGAACTCAGTAAGTCTAAAATGCAAATTCCAGGAGCAGAGATATCCAGGCATAATACCCCCTTTGTACCCCTATATAAAAGGATTATACTCAATTTTATGTCATTGGAAAATTACCCTTGAATTTTACAGTGATATTTCATCTATTATGATCCATTTAATCCTTTTGACATTGAAATTATCTCCCTTTATTTAATTCTTATCTTGGTGATGGTATTGACAGTGGATTCCACCCACTGTCAATAATTTTTTTACTTAAATATTTGTTACTTACATCTGTCACTTTCCTTTCAACAGAGCTATACTGTGAGGGGCATCTTAGTGAGCAGGTGAGCTCAGTGGATAGTACGTAGACTCGGGAACCAAACACCTCATGTGTGAATCCTGATTATACTACCTGACAGCTGTTTGACTTTGTGTGAGGTAGTTAAATACTCTGCAGCCCAATTTCCAAATCGATAAATTAGGATAATAATGCTATCTGCTTCAATAGATTATTGAGGTTAAATAAGATAACATATATAAAACACTTAAAACAATGCCTTACCAATAAACGCTATAAATGTCAATTAGTAGTAGTACCCATATGTGTTTTTTATCAGATACTTAAATAATTATTTCCTTTACTATATAATAGCTATTTATACTCTGATAAATTAGAATATAATTGGTATTAAATATTTATTTTTAATCAATGGATAGTCAAACTATCACTATTTTGCTAATTTTAAAACACTTCGAATAGTTGATACACAGATAACTTACATATGTTTCACTTCAAATAGCACAGACCACAAAACTTAGCAACCTGCCACTTCAAGCAGTTGAGAATTAGGGGAAGTCTTAGGCTGGGTTCTCTAAAGAAGCAAAACCAGTGAAGTGTATAAACGTATATAGAGAGAGACATATCAAGAAAACGGCTCAAGCGATTATAGAGGCTGGGACGTCCCAAGTCTGTGGATCAAGACAGAGGCTTCTCCTGATTCACATAGCCACAGGTGCTGGTGAACCCAAGATCAGCAGGTCAGAGAGCAGGGCTCTTGCTCACAGGCTGTAAAGATGGACAAATTCCAAGATCAGCAGACAAGACTGCAAGTCTTCTGATGTACGTAGCTGCAGGGGCTGGCCAACCCAATGTTTGCAGGTTGGAGGCTAGTGTTCACAGGCTGTGAAGACCGACGAATCCCAAGATCGGTAGGTAAGCTACTAGCTCAAGTCCCAAGAACTGGCAGTCAGATGAACAGGAGCCAGCTGCAGGATCCAGTGCAGGCAAAAGCCAGAACATCCGCTTATATTCAGATGCAGGCCACATGCCCAAGGAAACTCCTTTTCCACTGATTGGCGGCTCACAGCAGATCTCATCATGAGGGTAATCACAGAATCACGGTCTGGCCAAGATGACACACAATCTTAACCATCACAGGGGGCATTAAATAATTTTCATTCTCTGTAACATTGCTTTCTTTAAACCCTACTTTCTTTAAATGCAGATGAATTTCTGTATCCCTGGTCCCTAAATAAAGACACACACAAAGAAAAAAAACCAACAACAAAAAGCAGAAAATAATAAAACAAAGAAATGTGGTGGCATAGTGGTTAAGTGCTTGGCTGCTAACCCAAAGGTCGGTGGTTGAAACCCACCAGTAGATAAAAATGTGGCAGTCTTCTTCTGTAAAGATTCACCACCTTGGAAAGCCTAGAGGGCAGTTCTACCCTGTCCTATAGGGTTGCTATGAGTTGCAATCAACACAATGGCAACTTTTTTTTTTTTTTTTAATTTGGGTTCATTTTCCTGTAGTTCAATTACTATATTTTCTGCATCCAGAAGAGAAAAGAAAGACTCCAGCAGGTGTAACTTTAAAAGTAATTTAGTAAGGTCCTTCCTTATTATAACACTAAATGATGTAAAACACCTAAGAGAGAAGATCAGAATTTCTATACATTCTATGAAGTGACTGGAGCCCTAGACAAACACAGGTACTAAATAAATATTAATAGCCATCACAATTTCATTAAACTGTCTTTGAAGGAGCTGGCAATGCCCTGATAAAATGTAACCTCTCAGGAACAGTCCGCTGATGGCCATGCCATTTAAAACAGAGCAAAATCATTAAGCACATACTGAAAGAAAAGAGCATCTTAAAGATTGTGATAAAAGGAGATGAAAAGATAGCTCCAAGAGAAGAATTATCTGTTGGAAAAGATACAGGGTTAGAATTTAACAAGAACTGGTGTCTTTTCCTGATTTTTTTTCACTTTCTATCTAGAAGAGCTTGGGCAAGCCATCTAAACAGCTGAAGCTTCTTATCTTTAAAATGTACCTAATAGTATACATATCTCACTTAGTTGCTATGAGAATCAAACAAAATAAAAGCTATTTATAAAAAGGGCTATATATAATTTCCTAGGCACTCATTAATTTAATATATTTATGAATTGGCATAAGATATTTATTGTACATCAAAATTAATACACCTTAAAATTAAGCAAAATACCTTCTCCACACCCCACAAAACATTTGCTAATAATGGCAGCAACCAGTTGATGAAAGATATTTATTCATATAATAAAAAATGATTGATAATAGTACATCCATATCTCAAGCAGCCTTTAAATATTTAAATATTTTAAAGAGATTCCAAATTTTCAGGCCAGAATTTGTACTAGGCAAATCATGCTATTCCACATTGAACACTCACATTAATTTTTGAAGACCAATAGACTTTAAACATCTTTATACATCATTAAATTTGAGATAGATCAGTTACTAATTTTAAATGAAAGTCATCAGGTATTTCTCCTCTTCACAAGCAAATTTGTTAATTAATAGAATTTAAACATTACTCAGTTATGCTTTACGAGTTTGAGGAGCAGCAGATTTGTATATTTACTGTCATAATTAACATATATTTTTTGAACCTTTTGAAAAACTTTGCTCTGGTGCAAAGTGTTTCTAGCTTATTCTGTCAATTATTAGTTTTGTTTATATTGTTACTATTTTTTTTATCACCCTCCTCTTTTTTTTTTCCTTCTCATATTACTGTTATTATTACAACTATCCTTGGGGCATATCCAAATTGTGTGGTTTGAAGCTTATGCAATTTTGAGGTGTCGCTTTAATGAATCACACACAAATCTGCAAATACACAATTACATAGAGAGTCTTTGAAGGGGTCCTTTTCAGTGAGGGACTCTGAAGCACACACTTTATTAGCTTCACCATAAATCCTCCCCTTTCTATTATAACTACCACCACTCACCAATATTCATTAAGTTCTTGTCATTTGCCAAGCACTGTGCTAAACATGCTATGCATATTATGCCATTTGATACTAAAAAAAAAAAAAAAACCTATTAAATTAGGGCTCAGTAATCATCTCATTAACCCTTCTGAGTGTGTCCATAGTCTATCAATTTCTTCCCATCTCCACTACTACCAAGATGGCCAAAGTCACCTGGAATTACTGCATCTCTCTATTTGTTCTCCATGCTTTTGACCATGGTCTTTTACAGTCTATTTTCAATTCAATTGCCAGAGAGCTTGCTTTAACTTTTAAGTCAGATATTACCAATCCTCTGATTAAAATCTTCCCCAGCTTATTGTTTCCAAAGAATCTAGTCATTGGAACAGCATACAACACTTCCTACATTACCCAGTCCCTTACTCTCTTTCTTATCTCATCCACTGCTAGCTACCATTCTTGATCACCTGCTCCAGTCAGACTCATTACTATTCCTGCTCAGGGACTCTAGGCAGGGTCTAGGCAGCCTCCTACATTATGGCCTCCTTAACTCTAGTTCCCTTTGCCTGCGAGAACCCTCTCAAGTTATCCCCTAGGTGTGCTCACTTATTTCCTTTACGTCTTTACCCAAATGTCTTCTCAGAATGGTTTTTCCTGATTTATTAAACTTTCAACACGTGAGCTTCCTACATCCCCAAGCCCAATTCTTGGCTTTGTCTTCTTAAAATTATCATATAAATTAACATATATGTTATCTTCTTAATTTTTTATATACTTTTGTCTGGAGAATATAAACTCCTTGAGGGCAGGGTTTTTTGTCCAGAACTTACAACAACACCTGACATGTCACAGGGGCCCATTTGTTGAATGAATGGGGCTAGAAATCCAAACGAAAGTCATCGTAAACTTTGCCATTGTAATCTTTATTCTCCAACTATAAGAGTTAAACTTTCAGTTTGGCAGTTGTAGTTTTCTGTGTGTCTCGGACAGGCAACTATGTACAGAACACTGTAATAACACTTAAACCAGTTCATGAAAACAATGTTCTACATCCTAGCCTGGTAAGTAGTGTCTGAGGTCTTAAAAGCTTACGAGTGGCTATCTAAGAAGCAACTGTTTGTCTCTTATCACCTGGAGCAAAGGAGAATGAAGAAAACCAAAGACTCAAGGGATGCAAATAGTCCAAAGGACTAATGGCCCATGTGAACTACAGCCTCCTCTAACCTGAGACAAGAAGAACTAGATGGTGCCCATCTACCACTACCTACCACTCTGACCAGTATCACAATAGAAGGTCCTGGTTAGAATGGGTAAAAAATGTGGGAAAAAATTCAAAATAAAAAAACAAAAATAAACTCACTGGTCTGAACAAAACTGGAGAAGCCAATGAGACTATTGCCCTAAGACAGCCTTCTAACTTGAAACTGAAGACACTCGTGGAGGCCACCTTTCAGCCAAATAATAGACAGAGCTGTAAAATAAACAATAGCATCCGTGAAGAACGTGCTCCATAGAACAATCAACTATATGAGACTGAAGGGGCATTATTTGCTTAAAACCAAAGATGAGAAGGCACGGAGGGACAGAGAAATTGGACTAATGGAAACAGGAAACCCAGGGAGGAAATGGGAAGACTGTTGACACATTGCAGGGATTACAACCAATATCACGGAAAAATTAGTGTAAGAATCATTGACTGGAAAACAAATTTGTTATGTAAACTTTCACCTAAAGCACAATAAAATGTTCAAAAAAATGTATTTGAGGATAGATGATTGAACTTAAGACACATGATAATGGTTGGAGTGAATTATTAATATGATTACAATGAAGAATAGAAAAAAACTACATTTTGTTGTATACAAACTGTACATGATAAAGAGTAAATTTAAAATTAATCATTGTTTCAAATTTCCTGATAGCTCATGAAATTGAAAAATAAAAAGCAGATCCTACACAACTAAAAATGTTTGAAAAGTTTGAGCCAGAATGTAACTTAAGAGTCCCTATATAAATGTTTAGGTTGTCAGCAATATTTAATTATAACAATCAAATAATTGTTGAATCTAAAGTTATTTATTCTGGGTTAATAAACAATTTTTCAGCTAATGATGGATCATCATATAATTTATTGTGCAAACGAGGAAAATGCAACTTGAATGGAATGCTGGGCTAATAGGTATAGAGTCAAATAGCTCTGGGAAAGTAAGTGCATCATTGCATTTTAGTGAGTATGGTAAAGAAAGAATAATAATATGTTATTGCAGTAAAGGAAGTAGTGATGTGGCAAAGCATACTAAGCAAAGGTCATGTTTGAAAACCAAAATGTGGCTGTTTAATCACTGAATTGCAGGAGGCCAGCGTGGCTGAGTTATATGAGTCAGGGGAGGTGGCAGGGACAGTATGAAATAGGCTGAAAAGTTGGAAAAAGATAAGAATTATTAGCCAAGGTAAGGGTTTTTTTTTTAATGTTCATAACAATGGGAATCTACTAAAATATTATAAGTAACAAGCAACAGGATCAGGTTTTGGAAATAGATTCCTTCCATTCTTAGAAAATTGAGCAATTTATCAAGGCTGCCATCCAATTAATAATACACTGTATATTCTGACCATTACAGTTAAGTACTATTTATTATCTTTGTTACTCTGGGCAATTTAATAAGCTCTCTGTGTCTCAGTTCCTCATTTGCAAAATGGAAATGATACTAGTATTAATTGCATCACTGAGTGATGTAAGTAGTAAACATTGCTAGATAGGTAAACATCGCGACAATGTCTGACTGATACATAATCAATGCTACATAAGGGTTTACTACATAAAAATAAAACAAGTATCATTTAATTCATTCTTATTTCTAAAATGTTGGCTTATTGTATTCATTTATAAAAATCTCATGATTTCGTAAATTTGGTGCATTATCTATATATTGCGATCTTATCTAGTTTAGGTGAAATTTCATTTGTTAACCATATATTGAGAGTTTTTAGTTATCATTTAAGTGTGAAGCAAGTAAGTAAACTGATAGCTACACAATGTAAAAACAGTCTTCTTTTATGGAATGAACAACAGATACGAAGTCATATACATTCATAACATTTCCCTTTCAATTATTAGTGCATCATTCCCAAGGCAAAC
Organism: Trichechus manatus latirostris; assembly: GCF_000243295.1. NCBI lineage: Eukaryota > Metazoa > Chordata > Mammalia > Sirenia > Trichechidae > Trichechus > Trichechus manatus. Next base: position 24,830,194 of record NW_004443948.1, on the reverse strand, counting down.
ACTTGAAAAATGAGTAACACTTTGTTTTCAATATGGAGAAATCAAACATAGTCTATTCTAGCTTCAGAATAACAGGAATGAAATATTTTTCAATTGGGTAATTCTTGGTTATTTCCCTTAAGACAATTACAAATATGATAACTATTTTTCTTCATGACTTTAAAAATACAGTTAATATAATTCACTTTTGAAGTGATTCTATTTTTCCTTGAAGAATTGTAGAATCTTACTAAGACCTAAAGAATTATATTTTGACCAGTAATGACAAAGTTGCACAGTGGTTAAGCCCCTGGCTAATAACCAAAAGATCAGCAGTTCCAACCCACCAGCCACTCCTCAGTAGACATATGTGGCATTCTGCTTCCATAAAGATTACAGCCTTGGAAACTCTATGGGACAGTTCTACTCTGTCCTATACGGTCGCTGTGAATTAGAAGAGATTCAACGGCATTGGGTTTGGATTTTTTTTGGTTTATAACAAACAATTAATTCAGCAAGTGACGTTGAAAATGCACGTAGTATTTGTCATTCTATATATTGTAATACGGAAGGTGATTTATAGCTTTATAAATTCTAATCAATTATGGATAAGAGAAAAATTAATGGCCCAAAACAAAACATTTTAACTAATGTACATATTTCATATAAATTATTTCTGCTACTCTTTTGCTTAAATGATTGTCTCTGTGAGAAAACATAGGCTTTGATCTGGACAGGTACAGCTGATTGTATAGATGTCTACAAAAATATCTTTCCCCTACATGCTCTTACAGTGTGACTTTGACACCTCTCCTATCAAAAGATGAGGGTCTATGTTCCTTCCTTTAAATCTGATGGTAAGCTTTTCATTATAACACAAATAACATGAAATTACATCTGAGGTTTGTTTATAAAAGGATCACTCACTTTTGGAGCCCTTATTGGCAATGTAAGAAGTCCAAGACTTCCATTTCGTGAGGAAGCCCAGGATATACTGAAAGGTATTCTGGCTGACAAATACAGTAGAGGTCCCAGCTTACTCCCGACATAACCACTAGATACATGAGTGAAGATGCCTCCACGTGATTCCTTCACCCAGACATTGAGGCCTTCCAGATGAGGCCCTGATATCATGGAGCTGGTGGGAAATTGTGTTTCCTTTCTGAATTCCTAACTTACAGTTTCAGTGAGCACGAGATGGTTGTCCTAAGCTGAAAATTTGTGGTCATTTAGGATGCATTTGTAAATAATTGGAACCAGTTATAAAGCTGCTCATCGTGTCTGCCATAACCAAAAGCTAACCCAAGTGGCATTGTGTTTTAGCTTTGAAATTCCTGTTAATGAAATCCTAAAAGCTTTTAAAAGAGTGTTAATAAGAGCTTAAATGACCTTGAGATGGCTTTTGGTGAAAGCTTAAAGGAGATTAAGGAAAATATCCTTGGGAAATAGAGAAAATGGGACCCTTGTTATTCACTGTCAGAAAATTTGACAGCACTCTTGCCAGAATTAATGCACAAAATTGAAAACATACCTAATGAATTCTATGTTCTAACTAAGGACACCTCCAGGCAAATTGCTGAAGATGCCACCTGGCTTCTTTTCTCCGCTTTTGAATAAAATAAGAGAGAAGATATATGATCTAAAGAATGACCCATAAAATATTAAAAAGTCAGGATTATAGAGTTGTAAATTAAAACTGCATCTTGGTTGCCAACCTCGTCAGATGGCAAGTCATTCCCAAAATTGTGAAAGAGCATCCAGGTAGAGATTAAATACATGGTAGAGCATTAAGATCTTATGTTAAGACCTCAGAACATAGAAGATGTCTCAAAAAAATTTCAGGCAGACATGAACCCCCATAAAGATATTTTACTTCACAAATTCTTGATTTTAAGCAAGAAAATGGACTTTTAAGAATCTTAAAGTCTTTATCTCCCAGTAGTCCAATGTTGTCGTGGTTGTTAGTTGCTGCGAAGTTAGTTCTGACTCATGGCAATCCTATATGTGCAGAGTAGAACTGCTTTATAGGGTTTTTAAGGCTGTGAACTTTTGGAAGCAGACCTCCAGATCTGTCTCCTGAGGTTCCTCTGAGTGAGTTCAAACTACCAACTTTTTGGCTAGTAGTTGAGAAACTAAATATAGAAGCTAATCATGGGACGAGATATGTGGGTGTGAGTCTTCACTATGGAGTGAATTATAAATTGACACATATGCACACACATGGGCCAGCAACAATTGCTAGAGGCGTTGCATCAGTTTGTACTGAAAAGGAAAAACACACTATAAAATGAAGATTTTCAACCCTCAAATTTCTACAAGCAAAGAGAATGCCAGGAAAACTATTCATATATGCACATATATGCTGCTTCTTATGGAAAATGAAGTATAACTCAGCGAGTGAAGTCAAAAGCTTAGAAGGCAGAGTCAAAAGCCACAGAGAACAACTCCAAGACAGTACAACTAAGCCCCAATGAGAAAAAAATGTGCTTAACTGGATTTCAGAATTACTATGGACCAAAATCAGCCAATGAAAACACTACGACTTACAATAGTCCAATCACACTGTGCATGATTTGGGGGCCAATCTACCTGAAGCTAACAACAACAGTGGCTGCTGTGTGCCTCCTGATTTTTCCGTTTTAAACAATTAATGTCTATAGAGGTTACCAATAACTAACCCACCATTGCATTACGAGTGTGTGGCAGAACAGAGAGATATCTATTCTCTTTAGTTCACAAGTCTACAGACTGAGTAAAATAGTAATTAACGAATTGTGCCAGGAGAATTTCACTTGAGAAACTTCATCCACACCTTGTTGTTGTCTTGGTTAGTTCTCATGGAGTCTGGTCCAACTCATGGTGACCTTAACAGAGACCTGTAACAGAACAAAACATTGCCCAGTCCTGAGCCCTCTTCATGATCATTACTATGTTTAAGTCCATTGTTTGTGCTATTATTTCAACCTGTCTAATTGAAAGTATACCTCATTTTTGCTGATCCTCTGCTTTACCAAACGTGATGTACTTTTCTAGCTATTGGTCTTTCCTGATAGTAAGCATGCCAAAGTTTCACCATCCCTATTATCTACAACAATGGATAATAGGGGTACTAGGTAAGTTAAATAGAAGATATTTTACGTTAGTTGATGTTCACCCAATAAGACTGGGGTGGGCGGCAGTGCAGCAAAGAAGAGCTACTTGGTGAAAGACCTCAAATGCAGTGGTTACCACCAACTATCTAGTTGCTCTGTAAGAATGAGACTTTTTAGAAGGGTAGAAGGTTAAAAACCACCACAGTACAAAGTGAGCACTGGGGGAAGGGGATGTTTGTTATCAGCATGAAGGGTGTTAAAGTAATTCATGTTAATTGATCTGATAGAAGTGGTAGAGAATGACTTAAATGAGTTAAGATTGTACATCAAATTTAGTAAATTTAAAATTGGTGATGATATATTTAATAACTAGTTAGTATTTCCCATTTAGTCCAATTTGAAAATAGATGTGCATTTCTAGTAAAAAAAAAAATCCAGATTTTCTGACAGAATGCGAATAGTCTTACGAATAGCATGTATAAATAAGTAGAACACAAAGTAAACTTTTAGTATTAACACACAAAGCAGCATTAGAAATTGATTCTTTGATGCTTGGTCAACAAAATTGGATGCATGTACTATGTGTTGTGTACGGCTTTATGTTAGATTGTTGACTTCCCATATTTTCTAGTAAATTCTAAGCAAAACCTTTAACCTAAATTTTTCTACCTGGTTATATAAAATATGCTATCAATCTTTAATCTCCCCTGACCCCACACACAAATTTCCTTGTACAGAACATTTTCTTCTTCCCAATATCTAAATTTTGGGACACCCCAGCACTGAGTGGAAACCCTGGTGGTGTAGTGGTTTAGAGCTATGGCTGCTAACCAAAAGGTCAGCAGTTAAGATCCACAAATTTCTCCTTGGAAACCCTGTGGGGCAGTTCTACTCTGTCTATAGGGTCGCTGTGAGCCGGAATTGACTCAACGACAACAGGTTTTTTTTTTGTTTTTTTTTTTCAGCACTGAAAACGTAATCAACATCTTTACTTCTCTATCTATACTTACTATTTAGATGATCTCTCCTAGTATTGTAGATCTGATTATTATCCAATACCGACATTTCCCAAATCAAATCCCTGGCCCATATACCTTCTATGAACTCTAGACTAAGAAATTTGTCTTTTAGCATCTTCATTTGAATGTCTAATTGATATCTCAATTCAAGTCCAAATCTAACTTACTGATTATTGCCTTTACCCATAAAAATCAACAACAAACAGAGCATCCAGCTAATTCTTCCTGAGTCTGCTGCATTTTATCAAAAGGCAATCCATCTTTCTAGTTGTTCAGGAGAAATGTATTGATGCTATTATTAATTTCTTTCTTTTCTCACACATCTATTTACTTCAGCAAATCCTGCACTTGCTACTTTTAAAATATATCCACAGTTTAACCATATCTCAAAATGCCTATAGTCACCACTCTTATGCAAGCCTCTTAACTGTGGGTCATATCTAGATCTAGATCTATCTATATCTATATCTGTATTGAGAAATGAGACCTGGCTATCTGCTCCCATGGAGATTACAATACTTGGCTGATAACAGAAAAGTTGGAGGTTCAAACCCACCAACTGCTCCACAAGATAAAGATATGGCAGTCTGCTTCTGTTAAGATTACAGTCTTGGAAACCCTATGGGGCAGTTCTAACCTTGTCCTATGGGTCGCTATGTGTCTTGATGGCAATGGGTTAATAATCTGCTACCTTACATAGGTCAACATTTTTTCAGACGTACACTGGTCACTGTGTGCAGAAACATAGATGGAAACTCCTGTCAAATTAACACATTCTTAAGTACTTAAGTATTTCATTAATAATGTAAAATAGTTTGAGGACCTACTATGAGTGAGGCATTGTTCTGGGTGCTGGGAACAGACCAAAAAAAAACCAAAAGCTTATGGCTTGTTTTCACCATACTCACTTCTAAGGAGCATTCCGGCTATACTTCTGGCTGTACTTGTTCGTTTTTCTGGCAGTCCATGGTGTGTTCAATATTCTTCACCAACACCATAATTCAAAGGCATTCATTCTTCTTTGGTCTTCCTTGTTCATTGCCCAGTGTTCGCATGCATGTGAGAAAATTGAAAATGCCATGACTGGGATCAGGCGCACCTTGGTCCTCAGAGTGACATCTTTGCTTTTTAACACTGTAAAGAGAGGTTTTGCAGCAAATTTCCCCAAAGCAATATGTCATTTAAATTCTTGACTGCTACTTCCATGGGCATTGATTTTGGATCCATTGAAAATTTTAATATTTTCTCCATGATAAACAGAGCAGAGTATTAGGGGTCTAAAATATTTGTGTTTTATTCTGATATAATGTAATGTCTGCAGGTGGAAAACATCAATAGTGTTAACATAAAGTGCAATATAGAGAATTTCTATATAAGGTCAGTTTTCATGGCTGAATTCTTCTTTTTGGAATTTTTGGTGATGCCATGTTTATTCATTAATGGAATGGCTGCTGAATCAATGTTTGTTGGTAGCTTTTAATTATTTGAAAAAATGGGGTGTCAGTTGCAAGTGGTCCATATCAGTACCATGTTCCATGAAGTACATCACAAGTGTGGTACACATAGGTCCCACGGCCCAGGAAGTGCATCACACTTCCTGGTTACTCTTGAGCCATAAAATATCTTACTCCACTTTCCAGCAAGAACTTTATAAAAGATGTCATCGGGGAGTGACTAATGCAAGCAGGCCATATCAGCCCCATGTTCCATGAAGCACATCACATACATGGTACAAGTCAGTATCATGGCTCAGTAAGGGTATCACAAACTGTTATCACCTCAAAAATAACACTTACTTGAATATTTCCGAATGCTGGTAAACATACCTTCCAAATAACACTAAGGAAATAGTAAAAATCCTACAAGCCTTATCTCCCTATACCGAAGCCAGAAGACACAAATGTTTCTTCACACAATCACTCCGCTGGGAAGTATCCCCTGGTATGAATGACTCTCAACAATGAAATGTGGTGCAGACCAACCTCTTTGTTTTTAGGTGGTTGCACCAGCATCCACCATGATGCCAGAACATACATAAAGTGTCCCAAATGCCTGCCAATAAACTTCCAGGGGAAGAAAATGTAATAGGGACATATATGTCCCAGCCCCCAGGAAAAGGCTGTGGCTCTCCAGAAAGGATTAGCTTCAAAAATTATTAAAGGACTTCATTATAGTTTTCCTTCACTTGCATGGTTAGCCCGTAAAATTGACTCTAAAAACAGGGTTTTAAGGAGAGTTCAGTTTAAAATATATTGCTTTCATTACATCCCATACCAAAAAATAAAATAAAAAACCAAACCCATTGCATCCTGTCAGTTCTGACTCATAGTGACCCTGTAGGACAGAGTAGAACTGCCCCCTAAGGTTCCCGAGGCTGTGATCTTTACTGAAGCAGATTGCCACATCTCTCTCCCGCAGTGATTGGTGGGTGTGAAACACCGATCTTTCCATTAGCACCTGGGAATTAACAACTGTGCCACCACTTCCTTATTACTTTCAATAGTAAATACTAAACATAGTGAATATAGTGTTACATATTTTAAAGGATCATTGATTACACAAAATTAAAATATGTGTAATCATTAAATGGAAACAGCATTGTAATGTGATTCTTTATAATATTCTTCCTAACATGGTTTTATTAACTTTATTAAATACATTATCTGAGATTCTTAATTTTCTTATCTGCAAAATTGTAAGGGTGAAACATTGCTTTTAAAGATTTCCTATATTTTAGAATCACTTACCAAGTACATCTCTTCTCTGTATGAGCACTACCGGTTTGGTACCTTGTAATATTGAAGAGAAGAAGCCCTGCTGATAAAGGGATTAAGTGCTGCACGACTGACAGAGGGTCAGTGGTGGGAACCTACCAGCTGCTCTGCTGATAAAGGAGTAGCAATCTGCTTCCATTAAGATTTACAGCGTTGGAAACCCTATGGGGCAGTTCTACTCTGTCCTATGGGGTTGCTATGAGTCGGAATCGACTGGATGGCAACGGATTTGGTTTTGGAATATTTGAAGCATATGAGAAGACCTTTTAATAATGGGCATTACATGAGGTATTGATCACCTGTGCCAGAAAAGGCATGCCATTTGTTCACATTTGGCTTAATATTAGTGACAATTTTGTTGTTATTAGTACTTAACTATTTTTAAGAAGTGTTTTACATCCTCTTTATCACCTTTTTTATGTATAAAATTAAAAATATTTCATGAAAAAATATTATTTATGTAGCACGAAAGAATTATTCTGGGAATTTTGTTAAAAAATTTGATTAAAATTGATTTATTTATTATCTTTTACATAATATTATTCAAGAGAAAACTGTCCTGTCCTATACCATCCTCACAACCCTTGCCATGTTTGAGCCCATTGTTGCAGCCATTGTGTCAATCCATCTTGTTGAGGATTTCTTCCTTTTCACTGACCCTCTGCTTTATCAAGCCTGACGTCCTTCTCCAGGGACTGGCTCCTCCTGATAGCATGTCCAAAGTAAGTGAGACAAAGTCTTGCCATCCTCGCTTCTAAAGAAATTCTGACTGCAGTTCTTCCAAGACGGCTTTGTTTGTTCTTCTGGCAGTCCATGGTAAATTCAGTAATCTTCAATACTGGAAAAATGTACATACATCTTATCAGTGTCCGATAGTGAAGAAAATTGTGTTCAAATTACTCATTAAAAATCAATCTAACATTTACTGATACCCTGCTCATCTTGAATACTGTATTTTTACATGAATAATGTGTGTGCTGTAAATATTTTTTGCCAACCTTGCCCCCTCTCCCCCTGCCCCACACGAGGTACTTTTGTAAGAGTGCTATGCTAGTTTTTTTTTTCACATGTTGCTATAAAAAATTAGCATAGCACACTTAGACGAAAATATCTTGCAGGGAGAGGGCTTGCTTGGCAAAAAATTGTATATACCATGTGTGTTATTTGCTCAAAAACATGGTACGCTAATGAAAAGTTCTCTGATACAACATTACATAACATCAGGAATTGATTTTTTAGAAAATGCTGTTTGAAATAGTTCTATAACCAGCAAAGAGAATAGAAAATTCTGATTAATTCACCTAGCACAAATAAAAGAAATACACGGACATATGAAAGTAAACTAAACATATATGTATAATGTTTGATCTTATAAAAATTGTTCTCAAAATGTAATAGGTACAGTTTCTTATAAGCCATCTTAGATCCCACTGAGAAATCACCTTCCTGTTTGTTAATATGATGCTGAAATACTGTATTTTCATGAAAAGAAGATAATACAGCTATGAATATGATGACACAACAATATCATCTACCAATTGGATTGAACATTCTCTAAGGTATTCTAATTAGATAACTAAAGTAATTAATATTAGCATAATAATTACAATATTTCTAGCCATGATGAGCTACCTTAGTTTAAAAAATGAGCTTAATTAGGATTTTATTCTTTAGCAGTAGTTAAGCTATTCCAATAAAGATTCTTATAAATATATAAAGAGAGCAAGAGCTACAGCAATCTATGACTACTATTCAAAAGGTCAGCAGTTCGAATCCACAAGTCACTCCTTGGAAACCCTAGGCGGCAGTTCTACTCTGTTCTGTAGGGTTGCTATGAGTTAGAATCAACTCAAAGGCAATGGGTTTGGTTTTTAGGTTTATTGTATTTATAAAATATTTTTATGCTGATCTCCAAGGTGTATTTTCTCACTAAAAAATAATTTCACGACTTATTTTTCTATACATTTAAAAATTTATATATATATGTGTGCACGTGTGTTTAGTTAATTGTGTATATTGTGAATATATAAAGCGTGTTGAGAAGAAAAATAAAATGATAAATAATAATATCACATTTAATATTAAATAAGTACATGCACTTGTAATTGGTACCACTTCCTTTTACATTTATCATTAATGGTCTTCTAAACATAATTCTATAGCCGTGTAATATTTAATCCAATGAATGTGTCATAGTATATTGAAACAATGTTCTATTATTGGACACAGAGAGTTTTAACTTTTATTTTTGCAAGGAATAGTGACATTAATTATCTGTACTTTAATTATTTGTGAGATTTTTACCTTTTTAATACGACAAATAACCAGAAGCTATGCAGCCCTTCAGAATGAATGAAAATTTATATAGTTATACGTAGATTCAAAATAACCTCCAGAAAATCTGTATCAACGAAAGCTCCACCATTAGTTTGAGATTGCATTATTTTTGGTACACCCTTATCCATAGTTCATATTACTATATCTTTTAACCTTTACAATGTAATTGCTAAAATAGTTTTATTACTGTTAACATTAGTTACCTTTTTTTAAAAAGTTTTACGTGGGATATAAAATATTTTTCTAAATTTATTCACCAACAGTTTTCAATTTGATAATTTCTTGTTTATTTATTAACTTAATAGTTGCCCAAGTTAATCATACCTGGAAATTACCTGGGGGATAATTAAATGTGTGGATAGCTGATAGCTACCTCTAAAATTTTAGATTCTGTAGGGCTGGGGTAAATTTTACATCTTTGGTTTTACTAAGTCTCCTTAGTGATTATTATGCTGGTTATCAACATATCACCATCACTGCTTTGCCCATTTTTCTGTTGGATTCTCCTTCAACTTTGTAAATATTTGTAAGAGCTTTTATAGTTCAGCGTATATGCTTCTTAGTTTGAAATCAATAAAGGAATATGTAAACATATATTTCACTGGTTTGTAAATAATGAGTATTTATTTTTTCTTTTATTTCTTTTTGGTCTTTTCTTTTTCATACCCCTCATAAATGTAAGTTTTTAGATGGCCACTTCAATTCACTGAGCCCTGGTGGCACAGTGGTTAAGAGCTCAGCTGCTAACCAAAATGTTGGTAGTTCGAATCCACCAGCCTCTCCTTGGAAACCCTATGGGGTATCTCTACTCTGTCTTATAGGGTTGCTATGAGTTGGTCTCATTGGCAATGGGTTTTTTGGTTTTCTCTATTCACCTATTCTTTATAATTTCAAATTTTGCTCTAATACTCAGAAGGACTTTTATAACATTAAACAAATTTCTTCTGGGATTTTTAGTTTCATTTTCTTTTAACTTTTAAAGTTTTAATCCAGAGAGATAAAAGCTTTATACTAATTTCTATATGACCTGGTCTTGTATTTCATGACTATCTAATACTCTACTTGGAAATTGAATCCGTCTGCTTTTTTTGATCCAAGTGTCTGTGGAGACACAGGCATAAAGCAGGTGTTAGGACTTTCCACTCCTGGATGAATACTGCCTCCCTTCCCCTTGCCAGAAATAGTTCATTTTGTCCACAGGAATTTATAGCCTGTCTTCAGAGAAATCTCCTTTGTACTCAATCTCTTTTCCCCAGCCTGTTTTCTATGTCTTCCTCTAATTGAAACCTTGTTTCATCGAAGCATACTGTTAGCTCTTCTGTTTCTCAAATAACAATTCGTAATCTGTACTCAAGTGTTCTCTATTGCTACAAGAGATGACCAATGCATCTGAAAATGCAAAAACAGTGCTGCTTAGCACTATTACTATTAGCTGTAGTAACAGAGGAAGTGGATGAGGAGGAGAAAGAGGAAGACGTTATCTACCAGAACAGTCCTTGTAATGAGATCTATGAGGCTATAAACATCCTGAGAAGAACGAACTGGGACACTCTGAGCCACCAGTGCTTTATCACCTGAGTGCCATTGTAAACGATCTTTTCAGACAAAATCTCACTCTAGGGAAAGAAGGTCAGTCTCCATATATTTCATAAATAGGATGCATATATACATGGAGTGCATTTTGTTGTACTTATTTAACGCTGTCTCTCTGCTTGTGCAACAAACCTGGACTCTTTCCCATGTCAACTACTAAGAACTATGTTTTTGCATATAATACTTCTCTGTCCCAAATTGCTGAATTTCTCCTCCCTGCTGGACCCTTTCAGGGCCCTGGCAGCGCAGTGGTTAAGTGTTCGGCTGCTAACAGGCTGCTAACCCAAAGGTCGGCAGTTCAAATCCACCAGCCACTCCTTGGAAACTGTGGGGCAGTTCTACTCTGTCCTATAGGGTCACTATGAGTTGGAATGGACTACAGAGTAATGGGTTTTTGGTACTGGACCATTTCAACTTGCATAGTAACGTGGCAATAGCATCATTTTCAAAAGACAAACAACAAGCTTCCCCGGACTCTGTTCTCTCTATCAATTTTGTGATACCGTCATAGAAGAAAATAAATAAATACATAAATAAACTAACAAAAATTCCTCAAAGAGGTTTTTATATTCTTTGTTTACAATTCCTCACCATAAATGTCTGAACTGGCTAAATTAGAGAATGCAAGACAAGATAATGGAGAGATCATATAGGATACACTTTTGAGTAGTTTTATTATAAATGGTATAAAAAATAGGACAATAGCTTCAGAGAAATTTTTTTTTTGTTGTTGTTGTTGTAGTAGTTTTTTTTCTTGGTTTAATTTGCAAGCATATAAAATAATGATTGATAACTTAAGTATCTGAGTACATAAATAGCCACAGCCATAAGTATGTAAAAATGAATCTGGATTATGACAAACATTATAATCATAAATAGGACACTACCTAACTGTATAAATTTAAAATATTATTTTAGCATTAATTTGTATCTCTAAAACAAAGATTGTTTACTAAGTGATCTAATCCTTGCACTCAAAACTTATGCAAACATAGAAAATCATCTGAGACCAATTTTGAGAGACATACTAGGAATGAATATTAATGAGGGTTGTAAGGGTTTACACTCCACTACTAACCTAAAGCTTATTGAAACCACCAGTGGAGCCACAAGAGAGCGGCCTGGCCATCTGCTTCCATAAAGATTATGTTGTCGTTGTTGTTGTGTACAATTGAGTCAATTTCAGTTCATAGCAACCCTATAGGACAGAGTAGAACTGACCCATAGGGTTTTCTAGGCTGTAATCTCTACGGGAGCGGATCGTCAGGTCTTATCTCTGGAGGAGCTGCTGGTGGGTTCCTACCACTGACCTTTTGTTAGCAACCAACTACCTTAATCATTGCACCACCAGTGATCCTTGTAAAGATTATAGAGTTAAATAAACAAACAAATTTGACAAAGTAAATTTTATAGAGCTTATTTAGTTTCAGATAAGATTGATGAATCAGCAGCACAATCTAAGTGAGATGTGCTATGCCACACAGAGAAAAGTTGGGAGTTATTATAGTGGAGGAAATAGCGAGAGAGAAGAAAAAAAAAATAAAACATAACATTTTCTTATATTTTGATGAGCATCAGATCATGCAAGATCAGATGTACAGAACGCTTATACATTTACACTGACCTACTCAAAATGGTTTGTTTGATGTCTGAACTAATAATTCCGAGGAAAGAGGCAAATCAAAGTTGAGCACATGCAAAGATATTTGTGCATACCGATGACATCAAAGGAGATAGACTTTTCAAAGCAAAGCGTTGAGGTAAAATCACCCAAGCCTCCTTAACTCCATCAGTTCTGGAGAATAAAATATAGATTCAACAACAGCCAAGAAAACACTGTGGAGCAGTTCTACTCTGTAGCACACGGGTCTCCATGAATCAGGGACAGGGGCCCACTTGATGGCAACACATTTTTGGTTATTTTATGTTAGGAAATAATAATATGAAAGTTCATTTTTTTTTTCTTAGAGATAGAATTAGAGCCCACACAAGAGAGTGAACCATCTTCCACTATTGATAGTCTTTCTTTTGACCATCTCAAAAGTTTAAAAAAAAAAACTTTTATTTAGAAATGAGAACACTTGTTTTATACATGAAGAAGTCAATATCTGTGTGCCTCATTTTCCTCATGTTTAAAATGGGGATAATTAGAGCATATACCTAGTCATGTGAAAACCTACTTCCAACACTAAGCACTCAATAAATTCACCTGCTCATAATACTACTATATTTGAAATATCACTATTATTTTAAATCTGTCTCTATATTGACATATGCTGATCATAGGAGCCTTCTAAATTGTGAGAGACTGAGTATTGTTCCCAATCACCACGTGGATTGATCAACTATCGCAGAGACAATGCCTCATAACTTCATCCTGGGGAAGGTCCACTTTTGTCTAGCACCATAAATGTTACCAGCAGGCTTGCCATTATATTGGTACCCTTTATTTTGCTCTACTGAAGCAGGGCTTATGTTCTATACAATAATTAAAGAAGGAGAATGCTTTACCTTCATAAATAAGAAGAAATCAAAAGTAGGGAAATCTATGAGAAATAAATATTCCATTCTTACTTTGGAATGACACTGAAGCAGACAGTCATAAGAGAAAAAAAAAGATAAAAATAAACAGAAAAATTTAATCAGTTCTGTAGTGGACAAAACACTATTGAGTGAATGCTATGTTCTTTCTCCCTGTAGGAGAAATCTCATACCACCAAAACTCTCAACTGTACCATACTGAACACAAAATAATACAAGTAGGCACTTAGCTCAAAAATTAACGTTACTTCTTCATGCCTTATATATTAGAGAAGATTAAAAAGGAAGAATAAAATAAAGAAGAAATGATTTTTTGATTTGACAATAGTCATTTAATGTTTACTCCTACTGGGCAGTTTCCAAATAATTCACATCATTCTGTATGTCTTCAAATCTTGTTGTAAGTATTATTGCTCAATGAATCTGTATTACAACATTAGTACTCAATGATTAATCAACTCATAGTATTTTGAGTTGCCTTCTGTAAAAATGGTATTTTCTCAGAGGTTCACTATGCTTCTATTCCCTTGTAGTTATCATCATCTTTGGGAAACTTATCTTGTAGATCCATAAGAATATCCCACATACACCTGGTAAATATAACCAGATTGTTAACCTACTCTTTAGCAAGAAATAAGGAGATTCAAGAGGAGTAGTTGTATAAAATCCAATTTTAATTAAGTGTGTGCAGGAATCTTACGGCAAAAGCGTCCTGTTAGTCTAAAGAGAGTGGAAACGCAATGTTTCAAATAGAAAGCAGTCAGGGACTGATGGTGTGTGAGGATCCCAGGAGAAAAAGAGCCTCGCTGCCAAAGACACATCCATTATCTGTCCAAGGAAACATTCCTTCAAAAATAAACAACATTGACATACACAACCTGTTTATTTGTAAGATACTTTGGGATATTCCAAATTCAGTAAAACAGTGTTTCAAATTGAGTGAAACAGTGGTTTAAACCTTATCTCTTGTATAAATACTCAAGCCCATCTGTGCTGAAATTTAGGGTTATAATCTGGGATTGCACAGTTCTCCTAAATCAGGATTTCTGATATCACTAGGTCACAAATGTCTGTTATTTATTTCTTTATATACACCTCAGCCTCAGCCATTGTTCTCCATGCCAATTCGGGCACATCTAGTCTGGCTCCTGATCTCAGTGTCAGATGGCTGGTGGTATTATAGCCTTTCTCTTTGATCAGGATTTCCAGTCTCCAGGTCATCCCTGAAAATGCTGCCTCCTTAAAAATCAAACATTTTCACTGGTAACACTACACAAAAATATTTTTAATTGTAATGAGACTTTTTAAAATAAAAAAAAAATGATTTGCTAGTAATTCTAATCTGGAAAACCCCAATTCAAACACCCCTACTACTGAAATTGAGACAACTGATAGTTTTCTTTATTCAGTTATATGGTGTTATTTCTCACATTATGACACAGTGACTTCCACAGATCGTTGTCTTGTTCTCTAATTATTCTCTAAAACCAAGGATTTTGATTATTCTAAAAAAAAAAAAAAGAAAAAAATCTCCTTGCTAGTTGTTTTCCAGCATTCCATAGCTTATGTTCAGCAATCCTGTGTGATCGTTATATGAAGATCTAATTTATAACCTCCATTGTAAACGTTTCTACATAACCATGTTGCTTAAATCAGACTACTGTGAGAGTTTTAATTTTTTTTTAAACCATACTAGGTCATTGTTTTTAATATGTTCCAGGCAAAATATAATTACAACCAATCTCCATGACATACAACTTTAAGGCCATGATTATCCATTAATTATATTATTGTAATAGATGGGACTCAGCCATTTTTGGAAGAAGGTAAGCCCTTACTCTTAGTTGCACTTTCAGTTGGTCTTGATAATTATAAGGGTCTTTTGTTGTCGGTGTAGTGGTTAAGAGTTTGGCTGCTAGCCAAAAGCTTGCCAGTTCGAATTCATCAGCTGCACCTTGTAAACCCTATGGGGCAGTCTTACTGTGTCCTGTAGGGTTGCTATGAGTTGGAATCAACTCCATAGCAGTGGATTTGTGTGTGTGTGTGTGTTTCCTTTGGTTTTGTTGCCAACATTTCCTCTGGCTTGCTGATTATTGAAACATCTGTAATCGTCATTAACATCATTACAAAATATCTGTACTATGAATTCTTGCAGTACAGAAATTTTGTTTGATATTTGATAGAAGCTTGCCTTGCCTTATCAAACAACGTTGAACTCCCTGGTGTCCAAATGCCAGTTTATCAAATGCCTGAGGTAATCAATAAAAGATTTTTGAAGGATTTACTGAGAGCATATGATTCATTCATTAGATTATTCTAAATTTTATTTTGGATTAAGCCTGATAAACAGAAGGGTAAGCATGTCAACAGATTGATTGATTTTGTGAAACAGTGTTAATTATTTGTACAATTATCAGCATAAGGTATATTCAGAAAACCAAACCCATTGCCATCAAGCTGATTCCGACTTAGAGCGACACTATAGGACAGAGTAGAACTGCCCCACAGGGTTTTCAAGGAGCAGCTGGTGGATTCGAACTACCAACCTTTTGGTTAGCAGCAGAACGCTTAACCACTTTGCCACCAGGGCCACATTTTGCCCTGTCATTTGTAGGAATATATTAGAGGAAATTTTCATTATGTTCATCAGCTTCTATTAAAAAAAGCATGTGGGGGGCGGGGGGGGGACTCTCTCAGTCCTTAATATCAGAACATATACTTTTCTTGAAAAATGAGTTTTATTTCTTCTGTGTTGAATATTTCTGTTTACCTTCTGCACACCATGAATTTTTTAACTGATCATGTGTCCATTTTTAGTTTGTCTGTTAGAACAAAATTTGCACTCTCTCTCCCACAGTAGAACCATATGGTATACAGGTTTATAATTTTCCTATCCCTCTTTGCAACTCTCTTTGACCCCCTCAGGCCTTATTATTATTATTATATATTTTCCAGCATGCAAATTGTATAATCACCTCGAAACCTCTTGCAGATAAGGCAGATCCTTGACAAATAGCAAAACAGGTGAACCAATATTTCCAACTTTTGTTGCCCCAACCAGGATAAGCTGAGTAATGACCAGATGGAACCACCACTCCTCACACCTGCAAGATATTTGAGCCTTGATGACAATTTCAACTGTATTAACTCAGGAAAAGTAATGCCCAGTTCCATATCATAATTTATGCACTATCCCTGCCTACCTACTGCTGAATCTCATCAGACCTAAAGATTCTCCCTGATCTGCAAGATAACATCAAGACAAAATCAACTGTTGCGTTCATCAGTATTTTTCTTGGTCAGTGTTCAAAGTGTAAATTTCTTGGAACATCAGTCTTGTAGTTTATTCTTATCTCTTTAGTAATCCTCTGAATTTCCTTTTCTATGATGTTGTTTTTTCTCAAACTGCTGCTGTAAACACTGCATCTTTTTCTCCAAAGTCGATATTATGCACTGCGTTCTCAACTGCTTTGTCTGAAAGTTCCTTCTGGCTCTATGTCTTAACCGAGTGCACTGCTTCCATTGCAGTCCATTGAATTAAAGGCTCTCTGTTCTTTCACACTCCATCTACCTCACATTGGGAAGCGGGAATCAATAGCTCCTTATTCCCAGACTATTTCTCCTCCTTCTTCTTGAAAAATCCACTGCTGTTTGATGATTGTGCCATCTTGAAATACTACTCTCTTAAAAAGGTCTCTAGATGGCAAAAAGTTGGTGCTTGACCACTAACCTAAAGGTTCGTAATTTGAACCCACTCAGTGGTGTCTTGGAGGAAAGACCTAGTGATCTGCTTCTATAAAGATTACACTCAAGAAAACCCTGAGGACCAGTCCTACTCTGTAACACACAGTTTGCCGTGAGTCAGACTTGACTCCAGGGCAATGAGTTTGATTTGGTTTAGCACTTTCATCAAGTGATCTTTCTCTTTTATCCATATTCTTCTCATTTATAAAGGACCTTAACATATGACTTACAGAATTCCTTTCTAATCCACCTGGATGGCTTCATAGTTTTGATAAACATTTACCATCTCTCCACGATTTTATAACTTCAAATTCTGTCACCCTGCCTATAGTCACATGTCATACTAGATCATCAGGACATAAAACATCCTTGAAATTACCACCTTAAATATCCCAGTCTCTCACCAAAGTCTTTTATTATCATGGGCTATATCTTGTTTTATGTACAACTGAGATTCACCAACCATTATTTTGTTGTTGTTTTCCAGTTCTTTTAACTCTCTTACCCGTCTATCAATTTGTATCTTCCCAAACAAATACACAATCATGTATAAATCTCTCTATGTGACTATTATAAAACCACTCCCAAACTAAATGCTGATGGATAAAATCAAATAGATACCACTATATGCTCATAGTCACTAATACAGCACATAATCATTAACTATTTCTGATGCTCATTTTTTTCTTTTTACGTTTGTTAAGGAACTTGATTCTCTGTTCACTTTTCATGACTATTTCAAGCCGTTTCAGACTAGACCGTTGTTTTGTTTTGTTTTCCTACCTAAAAATCAATGACCTTGATTCATACAGGGAAGAACAAATAAAAGCCTCAAATTCCTACACTCCAACTGATAATTTCAGCTTTTCCTGTTTCTCTTCTGCAGCAATGAGAAAAATGTGCCTTTTATTAAAAACCAATCCTTCCATTTGATCTCTGATTACCCCTATCCCATTTTAGGAAATGTGAACTGTCATATTTTCCTGCTTAGCTAGATCAAATAGCCTCTCTTTCTACCACAATCTATGTGACTGGAAACAGATTCAATCTTCTCCTTTCTAAATAAATGATTTAAAAACACTTCTGATTGTCAAGAGAAACAGTAAAGTGCAAAATTAAATGCTATAATCTCCAGTATAATGTGAGTATGGATCATATTTCAATCTATAAGAAAAAATAGAAATCACATGTATATTTGCTTCTAACACGGGCTCTCAGAATGGGCCTCAGACACTCTTCTAAATTTATGGAATTTTACAGTGGAAAAAATAGGTCATTTGTTAAATAACTCTTATTTTATAGATGGAAATATTTTATTCTACAGTGACATATATGGTTATAGCCTGTCATGGATTGAATTGTGTCCCGCAAAAAATGTGTGTAGCAACTTGGCTAGGTCATTATTCCTAGTACTGTATGATTGTGTTATCTGATGTGATTTCCTTATGTGTTGTAAACTCTACCACTATGATGAGATTATATGTGATCTCCTCATGTGTTGTAAATTCTATCACTGTGATGAGGTTATACTGATGAGGTTCACAAGATCAGTGTCTTAATGCAATCTCTTTTGAGATATAAAAGACAGAAGTGAGCAGAGACACATAGGAACCCCTTACCACCAAGAAAACAGTGCCAGGAGCACTTTGGACCTGAGGTTCCTGCACAGAGAAGCTCCCAGACCAAGGGAAGACTGATGACACGGACCTTCCTCCAGAGCCGATGGAGAAAGCGTTCCCCTGGAGCTGAAGCCCTGAATTTGGACTTGTAGCCTACTGGACTGTGAGAGAATAAACTTCTCTTTGCTAAATCCATCCACTTGTGGTATTCCTGTTAGAGCAGCACCAGATGACTGAGACATAGCCCATATATGCTGCCTTTTTGTTCTTTTTTATTTTACTCCATTTTTAAATTTAAAAATATATTACCTAATTTTAAATTATTTCAGCATTTTCCAAGACTTATGTCGTGGTTAAGTACATGGTCTTTGAAATGAAGCATCCCTCAGATTGAACCCTAGCTCATCTTCTAACTCTTCTCATGAGGGTGAACCTGCACAGTTAGCTTAACCTCTTTAAGTCTTACCATGTTGATCCGTATCCTGCAACAAACTACTGGCTAAATGATAGGTTTGTTGTTAGTATTAATGTGATAATGCATATGAAACACTTATTTATTACATGTCCATAGGATGCCAAGTAAATCCCAGCTATGCTTGTAGTAACCATCACCATAAAATAATCAGTCTTACTTAACCGATTATTCACCAAGTTATCTCTCATCCAGTAGGTTACCATTATTATTTTCTATCATACACTCACTCGCTGACAATTTTCCATCATTTTGCAATAATTATAAAACATATTGAGAATTTACTGCATACCAGTCACTCTGAAAATTGATAAAAATTCAAAGATAAAAAATAAAGTCTATGAAATGGTGGGATGATTTGGGGCAGAGATTTTCATTTTTATCCCAGTGTCATTTACTATTGCCTTTGGCAATCATGATGACTTTCTTTATAGGTCATACTTCCTTCTGCCTTCTAAGGCAGTAGATAACACCTAGTGTGTTATTTTAAAGACCATCTCCACTATGAAACTCTCTTTGCCATTGCTAGCCCATATGGATTCCTTTGTCACCTGATTTTTTATTTAATTTATTAATAAACATTGTATTAGTTATGAATTGCTGTATGACAAATGATCACAAATACAGTGACTTAAAAAACACACATTTATTATCTCACAATTTACAGGGTGTCAGGAATCTAGACATGGCTTAGCTTGGTGCTTCCTTCAGGATCCCTGATAAGGCAGCAATCAAGGTGTCATTCAGGGCTGGGGTTTTGTCTAAGGGTAGATTGGGAAAGAATCAGAATCCATCTTCACATGGTTGTTGGGAGGATTCTGTTCCTTGCAGGCTGTTAGACTGAGAGCCCACTTTGGCTGGCTATCAGCTAGAGAGGCCTCTCTGTTCCTAACTGGCTGTTGGACAGAGGCCACACTAAAGTTTTGGCACATGGGCCTTTCCAAAGTGGCCCTTTGCTTCCTCAAGCATGTAAAACAAGAAGGCAACAGAAAGCGTCTACTAGCAAGATAGAAGACGCAATGTTAGGTAATGCAATGATAGAAATTACATCACACCAACTTTGCCATATTCTGTCGGTTAAAAAAAAATCACAGATTCTGCCATACTCAAGGGGAGCGAATTACACAAAGGAGTGGATGCCAGGAATCAGGGATAATCGGAGATCAGTCTTAGAATCTGTCTGCTACACACACTGGTATGCATTCATTTATTTTTTCATATAACAATGTTGGTTGGACAACTTTGAATTTAAGTTATTGGAAGTCCTTTTCTAGTATGTCTTGTGATATTTTTGATAATTTATTTGAAATTGGTAGACTAATAAACGCCATTGTAGATTGGTAGCATTTAAATTTAGCTTACTTAAGACATAAAAAAAAAATAGGAATGGTGCATTATAGATCTTTCATAGATTGCAGTGATGTGCTGATTTTTTTCTAAACTAATAAATGATAAGCCAGGCTAACTTAGTGGAACGTGAAGGCTGTTTGGGGACAAATGTACCAGCCCAAGCATCATATTTAAACAGAATCTATTACATGTAATCTACCCACAACTCCTGCTCACTTTATGTGACATTGGATGCCTTTTCTGCATTTTGGCTTTCAAAATTAATTGTTTTACTTAGTCCAAATTCAGGGCATCTGCTCTGCTACTCACTGACTTCTATTTTTTTTTTACAATATAAAATTCTCAGCCCCAGTTATCTATATAATTGTATGAGACCTTAAGTGAGGAGATAGTTATAATGTATGAGAAGTAGACAGCTACCCTTCTTACTATTATTTGTGGAAGCTCTGGACAGACGGCTATTTGACCTTCTTAAGTGAGCAGCTTGCTTGCAACACCCACAACTGGTGTACATACATGATCACTTGGCTGTCAATATCTGTAACCATCTGTTATGATGGCAACATGCCTGCTATCAAAATGGTGTGCCAGTTGAGACTGCAGGTGCCAGCTAAGTAGATTGGCAGCCTGAAATTCTAAAAATGTGTTCTCTTGTTCTGCAGAAAGCTATGCCACATTAATACCCACATGGCTTCTTACCACCGTAACACCCGCTCATTATTTTTAGGCCAAAAATATTCACGAAAGAGGCCAACAGTGAGCATTTGACAAAACAACACTGGGCGCCAGTGGGGCATTTCAAAATACAACACGCTGTCCTGTTTTTAAAAAATAACCATGTGTATTGAAATATGTGGGTGTGAAAAATCTTTGCACCCAAAGATCATTTGAAAGAAAATGATACACAAAAGTATAAGGTATTCAACATAGTATTATTTATTTCACTGTTCTTGTTGGTGGGAGATTTGCTTGGTGTTCAACTCTGCATAAAATCACCAGTTTTATGGGAATTTCATCGCTAATACCCAGTGATTGTACAACATGTGTGTGGCAGGATCCCAAAGGAAGTGGAAAAAAATATAGAGGTAGAATAAGTGGGAAGTCAGTAGATTGTAGCTCCATAATTCTAGCTCTAGGAGGTTTTAAGATTTGTACGTATTTAAACCTATTTTCAACACTCTTTTTAAATCCCTCCTCTTCATATACCACATTTAATCTCAAAATGATAACAGTTTCATATTTGTATTTGAAATGTAAGAGTACCACGTTTTAGCAAAGGTGAAGGACAAAACAAAATCACTCTCTACAACTATTTCATATCTTCTCTACAAAAGTTATCAAATTTACCCTTACCTTCAGCTAATAACTATGTTTCATATTTCATAGAGTAAATACCTCTCAACAAACAATAATCACTGCTCATCCCACCATCGACCCTAAAAAGCTGCCTTGATCCTATCTATACTACTTCTTTTCCGCCATGAAACAGAAAGTATCCCTCCTCCTATAAAAGATAAAATTCTCCACATGTGCTCTTTTCACTTACTCAGGAACTACTTTTCATTAATCATTTCCTCCTGATCTTGCATTTTCAACTTTCCTTTTTATGGGATCAGTCAATCACCTTGCAGACGTGTGATACTATCTCCCCTCATAAAGCAAACAAAAACTGCCCTGTCTCCACACCCCGCTACTGTCAGTAACTTCCCCTGACATATAAGGTTCTTGAAAGAGTGGTTCCCCCATTTCATCACCTTGCTACCAAACACTCAATCTGTTCCTATCCTGATTTGTCACACATCACTTGAAAAAAACTGTTCTTATTAACACCTTCGCTGCTGCTAAATCGAATATGATTTTCTCTTCTTATCTCTCACAAAGTTCTACATAGTTCACATTCCTAGTTTTTTAAAAAATCCTTTTTCCCTCCCTTATTTTTCTCTCTCACACTATACCAATAGGCTTTCCTCCTACATTTCTGGCCACTGTTTCCCAGATGTCTTTTCTGATCCTTCTTTTCCACCTATCTTCTAGAAATTGAAATTCCTTGGGAATCATTACTGGGTATTCTTTTCTTCAAATGTTAAAGTCTTATGTTTTAAATGATAACATTATTTTCATGACCCACAAAGCAAATTAGTGATTAAATCCCAAGTTTATATCTTTTTTTTCTCCATACATCTCCTCTGAGTTTCATAGAAATATATTTATTTGTGATTGTCATTTCCAAAAGTTGCTCATTTTATCTGGGAGCAGAGAAGTGCCTTTGAACAAGTAGTTAACATTTCTGAAGGAAAAAGTTTAGGGAAAGCTACTGCCCAAAATACAAACTTCTCTACTCACCAAGCTAACTCATACTCATTTTTCAGGTTTCAACTTGAAAGCCGCTTCCTAGTCTTCCATTTAAGAGAAAGAAAGAGAGCGAGAGAGATAGAGACAAAGACACAGAGAGAGAGAGAGAGAAATGAAGGAAGGAAGGAAGGAAGGAAAGAGAGAGAAAGAAAAGAAAGGAAGGAACAGAGCCCATAATTTATTTCCTTTTATTCTAGTATGTGTGTTTTCTGCCACAGGATATATTGCAATAGGTGTCCTGTGTGATTTGCTCCTTTCTATGTACTGACATCAGTACAAGTCATAGTACGATTCAGGGCTCAGTAAAAATTTCTTTTAGTGGTAAAATGGTTAATATACTTTTACTTCAAACTCAGTGCTGGTGCTAAGATGGAAAAAGAGCTGGAGGAGAATGTTTCACTCTATATAAAAAGGTGAACCAGAAAGGAGAAAACGTTTCTTAAAATACTACAATATGTAACCTCAAAATCTTTATCCTTATTATTACAGTATTATATACTTGATATTTAGAGCATAAATTGTTTCATATATTGTCTTTTTGTACATTTTCACATCCAGAATTTCCATTTTCTATTTATTATCAACAATTTCAGCATGTTTCAAAATAACCCATTTTCAGGATACATTCTGATTTTAAAGGCTAAATCCATTCTAGAGATCAAGTTCAACTTATACAATGTTGTCTTCTTTTTGGCTGTCATTCTGGATAATCAAAACAGCTAAATGGAGGAGATATTGCATTATTTACTTAAAAAGCATAGAAAATGACAAATGAGAAGTTTTTTGATTCATTTTTTCAAATACATAAAAAATAAAAACAGTGACTATTCTCTGCCTGGCTTAAAATATATGACTTTTTATGAAAAGAGACTAGTGATTGTTCTCACAACATCACTGAAGAAAGTTTTCTTGTTAATCTTAACTAGGTTCCAATAAATCCAAGTTGGGAGAATAACATTTTTTGTGGTTAATTTTGAAATATTAACTTTTATTTGAAATGTAAATCAGTAGATGAAAAAATTTTCTTTAAAAATATACAACAGACAAGGGATAACCTTATAATCTTTTCTAAATATTCAGGATTGGATAGGGAGAAGGAATTACAATGACTTTTTCATTATACTGTGTTTTTCATGATTTGTGGTGCATTAAGAGTAATGAAGATGAGCAAGCTCTGGTAAGGTTTAGAAGAAACACCTATTAATATTGGTTTTCATTTTAACCAGCCACAGAGTCTCGCCAAGTCACTTAAACACCTGATGTCTTTCTTTTTTTTTTTTAATTGTACTTTAGGAGAAGATTTACAGAACAAATAGTTTCTCATTAAACAGTCAGCACACGTATTGTTTTATGACATTGGTTAACAACCCCACGACATGTCAACCCTCCTCCTTCCTTTTTTTTTTTTCCTGTTGGTGAAAATATACGTAGCCAAAGATACACCATTTCAAAAATTTCTACATGCACAGTTCAGTGACGTCGATTACATTCTTCCAGTTGTGCTGCTATTCCCACTTCAGATGAAGGTTTACAGAAGAAAATAGTTTCTCATTAAACAGATAGTACACATGTTGCCCTATGACAATGGTTAACAACCCCACTACATGTCAACACTCTCCTTACTCAACCTTGGGTTCCCTATCACCAGCTTTCCTGTCCCCTTCTGCCTTCTAGCCCTTGTTCCTGGACTGCTGTGCCTCATTAGTCCCATTTTGTTAAACATCTGATTTCTTAATTTCCTCATTTGTAAAACTAACCTGATGATGAAACTAATGATTACTGACACAATTGACAGTTAGAATCCCTTACAAGTTGAAAAAGAAAAACCCACAGACAACAAGCTAGACAAACCCTAAGATAGACACAAGTAATCTATACTAAGAGAAATCAGATTAGTATTCGCCTGGGCCAGGGATGGCCGAGAGATTGAATAAAAATGAAGCAGGAGGGAATTTTTTAGTGGATGAAAATATTCTGAAATTTCATAGGAGTATATTAGTCATACATATGTGTATGTATGTCAAAACTTATTAAACTGATCACTCAAAAAGCGTACATTTTATTACATATAAAATATACCTCAATCAAATTGATATAATAGGTGAGGAAAGTGAATCGGTAATAGTCTGAAGACCCAAAGCAATTCAATACCAAGAATTTAAATGAATGTGTCTTCTTTATAGCTAAGACTTGGCGATTTAGGATCTGTTTCTAATGTCTCACACTCAGAAAATACATGGTCTTTTTTAAGTAAGTGAAGGTAACTTTTGAGCCTGCGTTATTACCCATACTGTCATTTTCCTATAAATCTGAATTGGGCATTGTTAAATTTTCACATGACAAACATGTTTAGCAGGGATTAAGTGAGCTTGACCCCCAGACCAGATTTTTCCTTATGTTGACTTAACACTTCTTTTTTTCAAAATTAATAGTGCTACTTCAAAATATGTCTCCTTATCAAATGTATGTTTAAAATATTTAGCATATTTAGAATAAGATACTTGATATAAAAGTATAAAGGAAATATCAAGTATACAGAAAGTTGGTGAAAGAACACGTCAGTTAATAAAAACCACCTTTTCAGGAATACTGCATGTTGAGTGTGTCTGTATGAAACTGAGTTGAACAGTATTTCCCTAAGACTTAATTTCTTCAAAACCTACATGCCTGAGAGCTAAATCAAAATTTATTGAAGTCAATGTATTTGCTGTGCTCAGATATAAATCAATGTATTTGTGATTGGTATTCTAGTATAACTAGGCAAAGATCTTCAATATTACTTTTAAAAAAAGATAGAAAAAAAGGTTATGAAATCTGACTTTCGAACAAAAAATGTAGAATTAATGTAGCAATCTATCTTCAAAGATAAGAAAAAGTAATTTATTGGATACATGTAAAAAAGCTTTCAAAAGTATTTTAAAAAACTGACAAACTATATTTGTGTACATTCCATATTCATCTCTTCCAGAATGTGGAAGATATTCATATTTATGCCCATTCCAAAGAAACGTGATCCAAATTGTCGAAGAGTATTACCAATACCACACACAAGTAAAATTTTGCAGTACATCGACAAGGAACTGCCAGAAATTCAAGCCAGGTTCAGAAGAGGACTTGGAACAAGAGATATCATTGATGATATTAGATGGATCTTGGCTGAAAGCAGAGAATACCATAAAGATGTTTACCTGTTTTATTGACTATGCAAAGGCATTCAACTTTGTGAATCACAACAAATTATGGGTAACATTTTGAAGAATGGGAATTCCAAACACGTAATTGTGCTCATGAGGAACCTGTACATAGACCAAGAGACAGCCATTCTAACAGAATAAGGGAATACTACATGATTAAAAGATAGGAAAGGTGTATGTTGGGGTTGTATCTTTTCACCATGCTTATTCAATCTGCATGATGAGCAAATAAACTGAGAAGCTAGACTACATAAAGAAAAACATAGCATCAGGATTGGTGGAGGACTCATTAACAACCTGTGATATGCAGATAACACAACCTTACTTGCTGAAAGCAAAGAGGACTTGAAACATTTACTGATGAAGATCAAAGACTACAGACTTTAGTACAGATTACAGCTTAACATAAAGAAAACAAAAATCCTCACAGCTAGACCAATAAGCAACATCATGATAAGCAGAGAAAAGACTGACATTGTGAAGGATTTCATTTTACTTGGATCCACAATCAACACCCAAGAAAGCAGCAGTCAAGAAAACAAACAACGCATTCCATTGGGCAAATAGGCTGCAAAAGACCTCTTTAAAGTGTTCAAAAGCAAAGATGTCACTTTGAAGACTAAGGTGACCTAACCCCAGTCATGGTATTTTCAATGGCCTCATATGCACGTGGAAGCTGGACAACGAGTAAGGTAGACCGAAGTAGAATTGATGCTTTTGTGTTATGTTGTTGGCAAAGAACATTGAATATACCTTGGGCTACCAGAAGAAGGAACGTATCTGTCTTGGAAGAAGTACAGCCGGAATGTTCCTTAGAAACAAGGATGGTGCGAGTTCATCTCACATACTATGGACATGTTATCAGAAGGGGTCAGTCCCTGGAGAAGGATATCGTGCTTGGTAAAGTAGAGAGTCATTGAAAAAGAGAAAGACCCTTAATGAGATGGAGTAATACAGTGGCTGCAATAATGGACTAAGCATAACAACCATTGTAAGCATGGCATGGTGCAGGACCAGGCAGTGTTTGTTCTGTTGTACATAGGGTCACTATGAGTCGAAACTGACTTCATGGCATCTAACAGTAGCAAAAATAACATATTATACAAATTATTATTGTTACTAATTTTTTAAATTAATGATCAAATTGTTTAGGAAATGCCTTTCATTGAATGTCTTAAATTTCTAAGTAAATCTCTCTTCCCAGGGATTCTATCTATGTACTGTTGAGATTCAATCTGACACTATTTGAAAAATGGTTTATGTGTAGTACAGTCTCAGGTTCAAAGTAACACCTGAATACTCCCCCATGTTCTCCTTTAGACCAAATAGTCTGTGAATCTATGATTCTCTTTGTGTATTATGCTGTGACATGTTTATTGGAGTGCCTAGGTACAACAGTGAGCTTTTCCATAAAAATACACAGACATAGATACATTTGGCAAGGTCACACAGCAGGTTTGTGACAGAACCAGGATTAAAACTCCCAGAGTTCCTGTCCAATAACAGCAATCTCCTTGTAACATTCTTGTAAGTCTATAGCCTGGACCTACAGGATAATTTATATTTAGTTCACATGCTCAGAATCAGTGTGACCTAGATCCCTTTTAAACCTAAAAAAAAGAGTATTTCATAAATTTAAAAAAGCCTAATGTGATATTTTTTACTAAGTAAAAGTTACTAAAAAAAATTATGAAACAAAACTAGTTTTAGACATTCTAACTCAAGCTTTACAATGTGACATATGAATTTTATGATTTTCTTAAATATAGAAAAGTGTGATATGTGAAAACAGTATTTTAAATAAATGAGTAATTATACATGGTTTAAATTGCACAAACATGAAAAGTAAATAGGATTTGTATTTGTCAGCTTTTGAGAAATATACATCACATATACAAAAAAAAAAAGTTGCCATCGAGTTGATTCCGACTGCTGGCAACCTTATAGGACAGAGTAGAACTTGCCCATAGGGTTTCCAAGGAGCGGCTGGTAGACTAGAACTGCCAGCATTTTGGTTAGCAGCCATAGCTCACCATAGCTCTTAACCATTGCGCCACCAGAGCTGCACTTCACATATAGGCACTAGCAATTTAAGCCAATATTGCAATTACTTGCATCAGACATGTGGGCTGCATTACTTAGACAAGAGTCAATAGGCATATGGACTGATTGGATTTTGCCAGTGTTAATACAAATGAGATAACAAAACAAACTCATTGCTGAGTCAATTCCGACTCATAGTGACCCTATAGAACAAAGTGGAACTTCCCCATAGGGTTTCCAAGGAGCAGCTGCTAGATTTGAACTGCCAATTTTTTGTTTAGAAGCCATAGCTCTTAACCACTGTATCACCAGGAACAAGATAGCAAGGCTAATTTTCAGGACTGCAGAGAAACCAATTATGACATTACTGCAATTATTCAAGTGAGAAATTGTGAGAATATGTTTAGAACTTGCAACAGGGACAGAAAGAAGCTTGGAGTTACATGTCGCGATTCCAAATCAGAATACGTTATCATTGTGACTGAGGACATAAGAATGTTGAGGGCAAGAAATGACTTGGCGTTGATTTCAAAGTTTTTGGCCTGGATGTAGTAGAAAATATGACATGATGAACCAAGTTGATATCTCATTAGGAAATGATGGACAAGAAGAATTAATTTATTAGAAGAGGGAAATATGTTTAGTTTTCAACACATTGAGTTATAGTTCAGTAGGATATTTACATTAATTTTTTGCAGGAAATTTTAGACATGAATTTACATGCCCAGAGTAAAAGCCAGAGGTGAAGTAGGAGTCGTCAATGTAGAGATTTTAAGCGTTTATGTAGTAACTGGTGGTATATCTATGGAAGTATGAGAAAAAAAGGAAAAGAAGAAGAAAAAGAAAGAGATGGAAAAGCAGGAGAAGGAGGAGGAGAAGAACGAGAAGGAGAAGGAAGACAATGACAGAACAATGAAGAAAAATTTGACATAAAGAATAAGTCCCAAATGTTTTATGCAGACAGTTCATGCTGAAATGTTTGCTTGGATATGATCATTGACAAAATGAGTACCTCTTGCTTTTTCCAAATGTAGGAGAGAGATCATGTCTTTTGTACTAACAACCCATCAACTGAATACTGAATATCTGCTACAATTAATACAAGAAGTAATCAAGATTTTGAGAAATAAACATCATTTCTAGTGAATCCTTCCATGGGAGAGAATCTCCATTAAAATCAAGTTCTTGTTTTCTCTCCACCCTTTCCTTGTTTTTGCCTTCCCTGGGACAATAAGTAACTCATCCGATGAGTGAGTTTCTGACAAATAACTGGGCATAAGCAGTTCAGCATCATCCCTGTATTTGATGTCTGCCCACCTGCCTGGGCCCCAGCCCCATGTGTAACAATTGTGATTGAGAAGTACCATCTGTGACTGAATAGAAAATCAGTTTCCCACTGAGGTTTGGTAATAGGAATCTCATGTATGGGACATTAAGAGATTTGGGAAGTAAACTGATAACTTAGGCTGCTGAAAAGTCCTTTGTTGAGTGGAATTTCATTTTGTTGGTGCTACATGGTTTGTAAAACAGCTTTATTGAGACATAATTCATGAAACATAAAATTCACCTATATAAGGTGTGCACGTCAATGGTTTTTAGCATATTCACAGGATTATGCAACCACTTCCACATTCTAATTTTAGAATATTGTTGTCACTCTTAAAAGAAACCTCATACCCATTAGCAGTCATTACCCATACCCCCTTGCAGCCCCTGGCAACTGTGTGCTATGTGCTTTTTTACATTTAAGTGTATGGTAAGTTTTATTTCTCCATGAGGTTGATTTTTCATAGGTGTGTGAGTTTATGTTAACTAACACTATCTAGACAGGTAGTCTTTGGTCTTTGAAAGTTCATTACAGCTTATGATTCCACACTGGTGGCAGGGGAAAATCGCATAGGAAAAACAAAATTATAAAAAAAAAATAAAAGATTCAATAGTTAAAGTTCAGCACATCCCCTAGATTTTTCCTGGGGGTAGCGGGAGAGGAGAATGAGGGAGGGAGGGAGAAGAGAGAATGGGGCAAAATCTAAGAAAAGAAGAGCATCAAGCAATCAGTGCTTCTAGCTAATGTGAATTTCAGAAAAAGGAGTAGAGGAAAAAGTTCTGTTCGCTAGTTGCCCTTGAGTCGATTCTGACCCAATGATGCCCCCATGTATGCAGAGTAGAACTGTTCTATATAGTTTTCAAGGCTTGTGACCCTTTGTAAGTAGACCACCAAGCCCATCTCTAGAGGAGACTCTAAGTGGATTCAAACTGTCAACCTTTTGGACAATAGTCGAACACTGAACTCTTTGTGTCACTCAGGAATCTGAGAAGAAAAAGTAAGGAAGAAAATTTCCTACAAAATGATATAAAAAATTATGAGCATGCTGTAGAAGTAAATACTAAAAGAAACAACTAAAAGTGTTGATAAGTGAACTCAGGAGTGTACTAAATGGGTATAGAAATAATGTGCAGAAGACAGCAATTTTTGTTGTTTTTAATTCTAAACTTTATGGAAACATTTTATTTTATAGGATATTTATCATTTTGATAAAATGTGTAAAGAAATAAATGTCTTTATTTAAAAGCACTTCTTTGTAATCATCAAAATTTTAAGTCTTTTCAATAAATTAAAGCGACATCTTAGACAACTGTATACCAAACCAAAAGCCGTTGCTGTCGAGTCAATTCTGACTCATAGTGTCCCTGTAGGACACAGTGGAACTGTCCCATAGAATATCCATGGAGCAGCTGGTGGATTTGAACTGCCAAACTTTTAGTCAGAAGCTAAGCTTTTAACCACTGCACCACCAGGGCCCAACAGCTATACTAGGTACCAAAATTAAAAGTAAAAGAAAAGATAAAACAGAATTGGCTAAAAAGAAGTTAAAGAAAAATACAGTCAAAGTCTGAGATGGATTTAAATTCATGGCAATTTTTTGTTTGTTTTTTTAATGGGAGAGCTACTTGAGGCAGCCGAGGAGCACCTGTTGAAGTTACAAGGTGGAAAAAAATAGTTTCTGGCACAATCTATCTGGGAGTGAGGATATATGTATAAAGTGAATATACATAACCAAAAATTTTATATGTGGGGGGAATGATTGCTAAGAAGAAAAGTTGTGCGTGAGCGATTACTGACTCATGAGTTAGCTAAAGGTAAATGGACGGGAGGAGAATTGATGAGGACAGATGTGGTTTAGTGTCGCTGACAAGAGCCATGGCATTTCAGAATACCTGCTGAGGAATGGAAGAGCATTTCCACTGCAGAATGCAGCACATTTACCAATATATGTGATAATATGTGGATTTCAGAAACTGAAATCAGTTCATAATAAAATGGAGATTTCTTAGCAGCAAAAACATTTCAGCACCACCAATCACTTATCCATTCATCCTGAGGCCGGCCCTCTTGTAGGTCTTTGGGATAGAACACTTTGAGTTGGGGTAGGGGGTTGGGTGCAGTCAGCTAAGGATCTGGAAGTGCAGTAAGAATAGACCGCTGCTGTACTTAATTTCTTGAACATCAGTGCACCACCCTGTGTCCTTTCTCTCCAGCCCAGACCTCTTACATGGCACCTTCATGAGTAGGACACAGTAACCGCCAGTCCTCCTAAAGGGTGGGCTTAGTGTCACTCCTGCTTTATTTTATTGGTTCAAGCAGCACCGAATCTGTGTGGTAGAGCAATCGTCTCTCAATGGGAGAGGGGCACATTTGTACAAAGAGGAAAGGTACTGATGGCATCCATCTTTACAGATAGGCTAATGTTGGTTATGTTAGTCTTTGCATTAGACTATGTTTTGAAATGGCTCATAATTTTACAATTAAAGGATCCAAAAAATTGTACCCCTAATAAGCTTTGAAAAATTATATAAACTGAGATTGAGAATATTATGCAAATTATAATATGCCTCAAAAACCTAAAAATAGCAATTTTTTTAAATGGAATAAATAGAATAGGAATATTTGAACATGGAAAATGCAAGCAGCATAAAAAAAACTGAAATAAAGAAAGACTGTTCTTGGCCTTGCCACCAGCCGCTAAGAGACAGAGAGGTGAGAGACTGACCTAACGGTGTGCTGGTAAGTGTTTAAAGGCTGGCACCCTTGGGGAAAGGAAAAGCGCCCTGAGTTGTAGTGTTAGCATATTTCCATGTGTAAGTACTGTATTCTAACCGTGGTCGAGTCAAGCTACCAACCTGCTCATAAGATTCCTGAAAATATTATTGGTTCTTGTAATCTGACACAAATCAGCACCAGCATACCCACTGGCGTAACCCCGAGGGTATTTATGCTTTACGGTTAAGTTATCAGACAGTAAGGAATATTATTGTACGTAAGTATAGACATGTATTTCACCTTTTCATTGCGTGTTTTTAATCATCCCCAAAATAACTCTGTATACTTCATAAGTAATTGGGAGAATATTACAAGAAATTATATAGCAAGAGATATGGACTGCATAGACTTCAGTTCAGATAGTATTCATCTGCCCAGACTGGCATAACCAAGTACAATGAATTATCATAATAAGATCTTACAGAGATTTAAAATCATTCTTATAACTTGAAGCCATTTTGAAAATTTAAAAAACAATGTACATAAAATAAAATATCAAATCACAAAAGAGTTATATAACATTACAATGTTTCTGGTGGAAATTTCTTTCTCCTACAACTGAAAAATGTTAAGTCCCTGGCAAGAAGCTGCTAATTAATTGACAATTCAAATATATGCAATCACACATATTTGAGGAACATAATATTTTATTGGTGAGAAAAAACTAAATGCCATGTGCTGTGGTCAGTTTTCCACAGAGTAGAGAAAATTGCTTTGATTAACCTAAATGCCTCCTTTTGGGGCACTTGCAATGAGAACAAAATGTGCTTGACCGCTGATGGCAAAAATGCTATTATCATCTGTTACTTCATCAGGAGTAATTTTTCTTTTCCTATGCACCTATGATACACCTCTTTGTGTTAAGAAAATATATTCTTGTCATTAATCCAACACACTCTAACCATGGCAAAATAACACATATCTAAATATATACAATGACTATCTCTGTGTTACACCTTGCAAACTCAATTGGTAACTTCCTCAAACTACTTCTTGCCATTCTGTGATACCTCTTGTTACCGTTTCTGTTGACAAACTGTTTCCTTTATTTTTAGTCTAGGCTCTTTCAATCACGTGTGTCCTTTTTATCCACATCCACAGCAACCCTTAAAAGTTGTCTTTAGTTTGTTTTACTTCACAGTATTTTTTTTTTTTCCAGGACTAGAATTCAATTACCAGTATTCCTGGCTGAGAAAACGAGTACTATTAAATGTCAAATGTTTTTTTCATAACTTAGGTAATGTGGCATAATAAAGAATTTGTATTTAGTTGTTACATTAACACTAATTTGCATAGAAATAAAGAAGAACTGCTTACAAAATTAAAAGTTGTTCAAAGCATCATCACTTACTTCCTCAATCCAAACTGAAAGTATAAAATAAAATAAAACCACTGAGTTTTCTCCTTTCCATCATAATAATTCTATTGGAAGAATAAAGAAATTCCCAGTTCTAATAATTATTCCTAGTGTTTGTGTGTGTTTGTGTTTGTGTGTCCACGTATTGAAGGGTGCACGGAGGAACGAAATAAATGTGGTTGTTAGGTGCTCTCCAGTCGGTTCTGACTCATAGTGATACTATTACAGCTGCATGATACACAATAACATGAACTTCCCTAGCACCAGTAATATCACACATGCAGCACCCCTTTGTTGACAATTAGCCTGTTGTCAAAACAGCTACACATGATTCTGATGTTCTACTTGCATTTGGAATGTAAATAGGGTTTTTTTCTGGCACATCATTATGATAAATATGCATAATTTAATATATA
The DNA here is from genome assembly GCF_000243295.1 of Trichechus manatus latirostris. Lineage (NCBI taxonomy): Eukaryota > Metazoa > Chordata > Mammalia > Sirenia > Trichechidae > Trichechus > Trichechus manatus. Next base: position 24,796,210 of record NW_004443948.1, on the reverse strand, counting down.
TATACTACTGTAAACACTGGCCAAAAAAAAAGTTTGAAATGAGAGATACACATTCTCTGAAAAATTAGGATATTAAAAACAAAGAGTCATTCTGCTGAGAAAACATTAACCTTCAGAATTCTCTAGAGGGCTTCCAGAATTCTAAAAAAAGAAAGAAAAGTTGGCCCGGTTTGTATTAATACTTGAAACATTATGCTCAGTGAAATCAGTCACTCACAAAAGGACACATGGTGTATCATAGCACCTAAGAGAAATATCTAGAACAGACAAGTCTATAGAGATCAAAGTTTATTAGTGGCTAATGGGTAGCTGGAAGAGAGCACTAAGGAAGACACAATGCTTTGGGGACAATGAGCGTCTGTTAAAGGAAAAAATTGGAAGTGGTTAATGGTGATTTTGAGCAACAAGAGTAATATAATTGATGTCACTGCACTATATGTCTGAAGATTGTAGGAATAACAAATGTTTTGTTATCTATATATTTACCACAAAAAAATAATGGTTATTTTAACTGGCTTGAGTTATTGAAATCAATCATGACACAGTAATTAAAATAAGAAATTTTAAAACAAAGAAAACTCAGAGCCCTTTTTAACTTAAAATATTCCAAGGATGTAGAAGATGTGAATTTATGCTCAGCTTAACACACTACACATTTCAGCTAGTTAGCGTGGTGTGATCATAAACTGTTTTTCAGCATCCAGATTCACCTGGACCCTGAAATCACCCGAGGCGCTGTTGAGAAGGACGAACAAGGGAAAGATAAGCTACATAATTGAAAGCATATGTTTATTAATCATTCAAGTTAAAATTATTTTTGGTACAATAAGTATAGAAATAACCCAGATGCTTATCACAGTGTGTAATTCATGAAGCTAAATGAAGTTAAAATAATTGTCAATATAACACAATAATCATACTTAAATCTTCCTACCCATTACTTAAAAATCAACGAAATTGAAGTACAATGCCACGAATGTTAAATATATCATATTTTTGGGGGTCATTTTTTATCAAACAATTTTAACACAAGTAGTAGTAACTATAATGTAGAATCCCATTTATTTTCCTTCAAATTTACTTTCAATAATCATACAACTACAATAAGAATTTTATGTTAAAAGTAAATTGACATTCTAAAAATTTCATAATGCAGTGTGCTTGTATGGAAAAAATGGTAATAATTCTCAATATTTTCTAAATTTCTATACAATCAAATATTCAGTTTCTTCCTTTTCTAGATACCAATATATTTTTAGCATCACCTGGAGAATTTTTCTTATAATCATGATACTCCACCATGAAATTTCTTAATGTAGACTAAATTTAATTGCTCAGAAGATTAAATATGAAATATAAGAACATGTAGAAGACAGATCTATAAATTGCATGCATAATCATAATCATAAGCAGATATGCTTTATCACATTTGCGCTTCTTTAAAATTAATCATCACAATTAGTTCTAATTATTATGAGACATTTGTAATATTTCTAAAGAAGTATGTCTTAAATTAGGGTATAAAATTTTAAATGAAGTCATGGATGAGACCACTTCAAAGAAAAAGTTTCAGAATTCTATAAATTGATAAATACATTCACTTGATGAATGAACCTCTTCAACTACTAAGTTATTTTCCGAGAATGTGGAAGCTCTGCACACAAAGAACAGAAGATACACTACTGCACATGTATGAAATCCAACCATTAACAACAACAACAATAAACATATTTTCAGATTTAAAGAAGCAGAATAAGAATGGCAAAACATGACAGAGCAATTAGCTCCCTAAAACTCTGCTGAAATTTACTCCATTCTAAGGAAAGACTCTAGTCCCCGAATGGCTCAGTTAAAGCACTTGGCTGCTAATCCAAATGGTTGGAGGTTTGAGTTCACCCAGAGGTTCCTTGGAAGAAAGTCCTGGCAATCTACTTCTGAAAAACCAGCTATTGAAAACCCTATGGAGCACAGTTCTACTCCGACACACATAAAGTCTGCATGAGCCAGAATCAACTGGTTAAGGAAGGACTGCATGCTGAGCAAAGAGAGTAATATAGACTAAATGTTGAGCAATTTTCTCCTAGTTTACTTATTTCTTATCAAAATTAAACATATATATATATGTTGATTCTGGATAATTTTACAATCTTTAAAGTAAGATCTGTGTTCTCTATTGAACCATGCTGGGGAGCTAGGCAATGTCTATAAAAAAATCCCTGACGAAAAATATGGGGGTGCATTTCTGACACTTTTTTTCTTGGGATAATTTTCCTAAAATGATTTGCTGGCTCAAAGGGTATGGACAATTCTAAACTTCATTATTTATTTATTTATTTATTTTTAATTGTACTTCAGGTGAAGGCTTACAGAACAAATAGTTTCCCATGAAACAATAGTACACATATTGTTTTATGACATTGGTTGGTTAACAACCCCACAACATGTCAACCCTCTAACTTCTCAACCTTTTTTTGTCGTGAAAATACACATAGCCAAAGATACACCATTTCAAAAATTTCTACATCCACAGTTCAGTGACATTGACTATGCTCTTCCAATTGTGCTGTTATTCTCACTTAAGATGAAGGCTTACAGAACAAAATAGTTTCTCATTTAACAGTTACTACACATGTTGCCCTATGAC